>NC_037682.1:2632838-2932838 GCF_003255815.1 Theropithecus gelada | reverse complement strand
TAGTGGGAAGTGCCCTTGCTCTCCTCTCTTGCCTGGTGCCTCGGTGCTGGGGCCAGGCAGACGGCTAGTGGTGGGCGCTAGGCGAGTAGATAGCACTCTGGCCAGAGGGCAAGCCTTCTCCAGCACCAAGGCTGACTCCTTGAGCGCCAGTCCCCTCCAGCCCAGCCCTTCACACACATGTAGGCACTCACTGTGAGATGTGGGTGATGGGTGTCAGCAGAGTCTCCCCTTCCAGGTCCAAGTCCTCAGCGAAGCTGTTGGTTCTCATGAAGTGGGGTGTGCTCACTTCCAGCAGTGTTGGGCTCTTCCTCACTGAGGAGAAAGTGTGGGGAGAGCAGGTTAGGCCTCACACCCAACCTGCCAGTCCCGTGGAGCCAGGCCTGTGAGCTCCCAGGGCCAGGTGAGGAGTGGAGTTTGTGCCTGGAAGCTCCAGCCCTGACAGTCAGTTTTATAGTGGGGTGCTGGGGTGGGTGGGTGTTTAAGATGGCCCCAAAGTGCCTGACATTTCAGTGTCTGAGGAAAGTAAAGGCCAGTGAATCCTCTTCGAGTGGTAACTGTGCCTGGGGCTGTGCTCAGGTGTCAAAGACTCTCCCTACCTCAGGTTCTGGGCCTCTTCCCACGTTTTATTCTTGGGTCAAGAATAAAACAGAGGTGACAAGCACAGGCCTGGTATGGGACAACAGCTCCCACAACCACACATTGTCACACTCATACACTGACGGAGCGGTGGGTCAGGAAAGATGGGGTGATAGGACCTCTGACCCATGAGGAATGGCAAACCTGGGAGGTGGGGGCAGCCACAGAACTCCTTTCTCACAACACGATGCCACATCAACCCGTTGCACCCCCAGTGAGGCACAGGAGTCCCTCCAACAGCTGGTTTCACATTCTGATTCCTTGGCCCACCTCTGCAGCTTTGACACAGGAGCTCAGGATACTGATCCTTATCACTCCCCACTCTCTGTTCACACTATCAGTATTTGCTCTTGGATTATATTTGTCTTCATCTAAATATTTTATTGCAAAAGGATTAAGTACTCATCTGTAGGAAGTGGAATAAATCGAATATTCACAATGGCTTTCTTCCCCCAAGGTCATCAGTGTTAACTGTCAACTATATCCCTAGCCCCCACCCTCTCTGCTCATCCGAGCAGCAGATGCCAGGTTGGAGTTGCTTTTATACACATAGGATGACACTGTTTTTGTCACTCTGTAACATAAGCTCATTTCATTTTTCTCTAGGTATGTAGGCATGGATTTAATGATTTTAGTAGTTGCATAATAGTCCACAGTTTGGATTGGCCACAGCTGACCATTCTGTATATCATGGACATTCAGGCTCTTATAGTTTTAAGCTGCTTAATTATTCAGACTATGATACCATATCCATCTTTATTCTTAAAAGCTGACATTTTGGAGCAGGGTGAGAGGGTGTGTCCTTAGTAATTTTAATAAATGTTGCTGGATTGCTTTCCCAAGAAGTTGTAGCAATTCAGGCTCCCCCAGCTTTCCCACATCCATGCCTGAATGAACTGTTGAATGAAGCCCGAATGAAGGTTGTCAGCACCTTTTGCAGGGACTACCAAGCATGGATGAAAAGTAAGACATTGCTGTTATTTCCATCTGTGTTGAATACCTTTTATGGGCTTGGCATCTATTTGGGTTTCCTCTTGCAGAATTGCCTGTTCATATCCTTTGCTCACTTTTGTTTATCACTTTGTAGGAATTTTCTATATATTATAGACATTAACTCCTTGTTATATGAGGCACAAATATCTTCCCCAGTCTGTCTGTTTTTTCACCTGAATTATGTTGCTTTTATCCTAGAAAATGTTTTATGTTTTTAAAGTGATACATCTTTTGCTTTATAAAAAAGGAAGGTTTTCCCACATCAGAGTAATACAATTCTCTCTTAAATTTATTCCTAATTTAACTGTTCGAATGTGTTGTATGTATACGTATGTATGTATGTAAAAGTTTTAATGCATTTAGTATTTATGCCTGATGTGACAGATGATCAACAATTAGAAAATGAAAATTTAAAGGGTACTACATACAACCTTACTAAAAAATAAAACGTAAAACCACAAAATGTCTTGAAGAAAACATAAAGAGAAAATCTCCAGGACCTTGGATTTGGCAGTGAATTCTGAAATACGAAACCAAAAGTTTAACTCGCAAGAGAAAAAGAATCAACAAATTGGACTTTATCAAAATTAAAAGCTTTTGCTATGCAACAGACACTGCTAATGGAATGAAAAAGCACAGACTTGGAAAGAATATTTGCACATCACCTATCGGGTCAAGGACTTGCACTCAGAATATATAAAGAATGCTTACAACTTGACAATAAAGTGAACAATCCAATTTTAAAAATGGATTATAAATAAGCACATGAAAAGATACGTAATTAACATAAATATGGAAATGCAAATTAGAATCAAAATGAAATTCCATAAATTAAAAAAAAAATTCAAAACCTGACAATACCAACCACTCTTGAGGATGTGGAACATGTAGAACTCTCATATGTTGCTGGTGGGAATGCAAAATGGCACAGTGACTTTAGGAAATAGTTTAACAATTTCTTATAAAGTTAAACATACACATACCATGTGACCTATCGGTTCCTTTCCCACCCAAGTGAATTGAATTTTTATGTTCACAAAAACTTGTACATAAATGTGTATAGTAACTCTGCTCATAATTACCAAATACTGGAAACAATGAAGATGTCCTTCAACAGGTGAATGGATAAGCAAAATGTGGTATATATTCATGCAATGGAATACCACCCAGCAATAAAAAGAAATGAACTAATGATTTATGCAACAACATGGATGAATCTCAAATGCATTTTGCTAAGCAGTGAAAGAAGCCAGATGCAAAAGAATACATATTATAGAATCCCATTTATGGGACATTCTAGAAAAAATAAAACTACAGGGACATAAAACAGATCAATAGCTGCCAGAGGTTAGGGGAGAAGTACTTGACTTCAAAAGACTCACCCCAGGGTATTTTTAGGGGTATGGAACTTCTCTGAATGATACTGGATTGTGGATACATGACTCCAGGCATTTGTCAAAGCCCACAGAACTGAATCTCAAAGAGTGGATTTTACTGTATGCAAATTTTAAAAATTAACCCAGATGTTGGAGGACCCTACGATGGAAAGCAGACTGTGATAAGCGAATTCTATGTGTGTTACAAACAAATGACATAGCAGTGAAAGGAAAGGAGGAGGAGAAGCTGGCATATGTTGCTTTCAAAAACACTGTTTTGACTGGACACTCTATGGTTAAAGCAAAAGTCTGTCATAAACACTCTAGTAGGTAAATTTGCTTCACATAGGGTACTATGTGTACAATAGGGTCGCACAAATAAGTAAATGAACTGTAGGTAATGGGAGCCAGGTTTCTCGCTGTCACAGAAAAAGCTATAAATAAGTTTTGGGGGAGGGGGCAAGGATGAACTCTGGTCAGAAATGTCAGTATGAACTCATGGTTAGCTTTATATAGATACAGATATGTAAAGATGTGTGTGTACTCAGGTTACATACATACATATATTTCCTAGCTCTGTCCACTGAGAGGAGATAGAAGCAGTGATACCCTAGTAGCCACGAGCATACCCCGTGCCTAGATCCAGGTTTTTTATTCATTCTCCAATAAAAGGAGCCCGGGCCCTCTGGATGAATGGATGATTCTAGGGCTAGGGTAGGGAAAATAAAAGATGAGCCTGAAGTATTGTCAAGTGCTAGAAAAGAAGGAAATGCTTATAAATAAATGAAAAGGATGGGGGACACGTCAAAAGGACACATGAACCCACCAATGGCCACAGCTAGAACAATTTGAGCAACAAAATAATACTGGACTATAACTCAAAAAATAAATACTCCCGAATCCACACTGATAAAATTAAATAAATAATTGGAGGAGAGGGACGACTCTTCCTTACAAAGGAATTCCAAATAAAAAATGTAGAAGGAATGAGGAAAATAGAAGTACATCACAGTAATATTTGCTGCAGGAAAATGATCCACAAATGAATGCTGAAATTAGTTGGTGAAACTCAGAAACTTCAAAGTTTCTTCCTTGAAATATATTCATTGCTGTGGTAGTTTTAACACACATTTTCAGATTTTTTTTTTATACTCTCCTGCAGGACGTAGAGTTGATCCCCACCTTGAGTGTGGGCTATAGTTAGTGACTCGCTTCTAAAGACTAAACTATGGAAAGGGGAAACCAGCAATTCACTTACAGTGAAGGAGCCTGGCCGACACCACTTTAAATGACTGGCTCAACGTTAATATTACCAGTGATAAACCATATTGATGTCATGTTCCACAATGAGGAAAACATCTCACTTCATTGGCATTCTTCCCCTAACCCTATAACCCTGGTCTAGTCCTGAGAAAACACCAGACAAACCCAAACTGAGGGACACTGACACCTGACTGGTATTCTTCAAAAGTGTCAAGTTAATGAAGAACAAGACTGAGAAGCCCGTCATCGATCAGAGATGACTAAAGAGACATTCTCAATAAATGTAATGATAGATCCTAGATGGGATCCTGGAACAGAAAAAGGACATTACTAGTTAAACTGGGCAAATACAAATAAATTAACAACTCTAGCTTAATAGTGTACCAATGTTAATTTCTTAGTTTTGGTCAATGTACCATGGTTATGTAAGATGCTAACGGGAAGCTGGTGAAAGGGATGTGGGGACTCGTTACTATTTTTATTTCTCTTCTGCAAATACAAAATGTGAAATAACAAGTGAAAACAGAAACCGTATACAATAGCACAAAAGTATTAATTATCTAACTAAGGATATGCAAGAACTCTATGGAGAAAATTGTAAAACTTTAATAAGAGACAATGAAGAAGATATAAATGGAGAAATATGCCTTCATTCCAATGACTAGAAGACTTAATACTGAAAAGATTATCTCTAAATCTTAATAAATCTCTCCAAATCTTAATAAAAATTTCAAGGCTTCTGTGTGAGAACTTTGGCAAGCTGATTCTAACAGCGATTTGGAAGTGCAAAAAGCCAAGAATTGGCAATATTCTTGAAGAACAAGGTGGGAGAACTTGCTGTACCAAACATCAGTACTTCTTCCAAGGCAGTGATCATTAGGGCAATGTGGTATTGACACAGAGAGAAACAAATAGGCCAATGGGACAGGATTGAGCATTGGGAAATAGCCCACACAATATGGAAGCTTGCTGTGTATCAGAGGTGGCCTTCACATCCTGGGAAGAGGATGGACTTTTCAATCAAATGTTCAGGAGCAGCTGGATACCCACACTCGGAAAACATTAAGTTGGATCCTTAATTACCTCACATCATACACCAAAAATCCATTCTTGTCATTCCAGGGGATTGAAGACCTAATTATGGAAAGCAAAACTATAATGGTCACATGACCGAATATAGAAGAATATCTTAATGACATCAGCATTAGGATGGTTTTCTTTTTTTAAAAGAAGCAATAACCATAAGAGAGAAGACTGATTAATTTGACATTAGAGTTAAGACTCAATCATCAAAATACATCTTAAAGAGTGAAAAGACAGTGCCCACAAAATACAAAGGACTCCTACAAATCAATAGGAAAAATATAAATGACTTAATAGAAAATGGGCAATAGACAAAGTAGCACATCACAAAAGAGGAATCCAAAAGGCTGATGAGCATGTGGAAAGGTGTTGCACCTGACTAGCAATCAGGGAAATGTAAATAAACTCAGGAGCTCATGGCCCATGGGGGCGAGTGGCAGACTTCCAGCAGGAAACCACACAGACATTACTTAGTCACAGCCAGGAGAAGGGCTCAGAGTGAAAGGGCTCTGTGCCCATGACATCCTTAGAGAGACCAGGGAAGGACCCGTAAGGCTTGAAGAATGTGTGCACATTCAGAGACCCACAGGTCTGGGACCTGGCAGAAGCATGCTACTGCCCCCATTTTAGAGATTTGGGGCTGAGATTCAAGTACCCTGGGTTATATAAAGCAGTTGTCAAGTGACATAGCTAAAACGTCATCCAGGATTCAATTTTTTTTTTAAGGAAAGAAAAAGAAAAAAACATATTTCGATGTTTGCATCACTTGTATATAGAAGGAACGATGGAGCAGAGGCTAGAATGTGGAGTTGCTTTCCAAACACCCATGATGACAAGTGCCATCGCCATCTCCAAAGCCTGAGGGCCAAGGGTGAGCCACCTGACCCCTGAGAAAGGTTCTGCCCTGGTGTTTTAGGAAATTAAAATGTGCACATCAGTTGGCTGCCCAGAGTGGGTGGGACCTGCACCTGCCAGAGAGGAATGTGTGCTTTTTGGTTTAATCCTGGAAAAGGCATATGGGGCCCCTATAGCAAGGGTCAGAGAAGGACTCCACAGGTTTGTTTTTCCAATTCAAGAGGAGAGGTTATTGTCTGTTGGCTTGTGTGTTGGAGACTGTGGGGCGTGCTTTCTCCACCACAGGGAGGCAGTGACCAGAGCCGCCACCTCTTTCCTGTTTTCACCTGTGGTTGTAGTCAGGTCAGGCATCTAGGAGAGCATGGAGGGGAGCTGGGGGTGGGTTGGTGGGGATTCAGCTCTTTCCAGACACACTGGTGCTGCCTCTTTCAGGCCAGGGCTTGAGGGCAAGTGCTGTGCCCTAACAAGTCTTGCTTGTCACCCCCACCTCTGAAGTGGGTATTTCACAGCCTGAACTCACACCTGCAGAGAAGGTTGAGCCCATGATGTACTTGAAAGGGCAGTTCATCTGGATATCCAGTCTCTGCAGGAGGTACCGGAGCAATGCCAGGTGCCCTTTGCTGAACTGCCTGGAGTGGCTGGCCCTGGGGACAAAGAGCACAGCATCCTGGTGACAATGAAGTCACACTTTCCTAAGACAGTCCTGGTTTTTGATGCTTTAATTCTTTGGCTGCCTTTGCTTTGTCAAGGCCAGGATCTGGGCCTAAATTTTCAGGGCAGAACAAAACAATTTTGTTTTCTAGGAAAATGGGAGGTCTGGGATGGCAAAGGCAGCCTTGGGCGTGGCGACTACCCCAGCTGGGGATGCTGGCTGCCAAGTCTCACCCTCTCAGGAGAACAGGAATCAAACTCAGCACAGCATCTTCCTTTCTAATCAGTGGTCCTGCTTGATAGAGGGATTTGAATTTTATTTTTTTAAAAAGACAGGCACAGAAAAAAGACTAGAAGGAAACAGATCCAAATGTTAACTTTGTCTTTGGGTGAAGGGACTTTGGGTAATTTTCATTTCCTTCCTTATTGTGTCTGTGTTTTCTATTTTGGATGATACTCTTCCAAGTCAAGAAACAATAATTGGTGGAAGTCTCCTGTATCTGTGCCTTGCTCTCTGGCCCACGACCCTGTACATCTTATCCTAGAGTTGCCAGAATATGTCCCTCTACCTGGCCTGGAGCTGCCCATGAGGCAACACAGAGCTCTCCTATCATGAAGATCTTCGAGGCTCTCTGTTCCCAAGAAATTCTGGTCTCACTTCCTCTGCCTTCTCATCGAGCCCCAGGCCCCTCCCTGCCCAGATTAGGTCAGCATTCAAGCCCCAAGTCCAGCCTATGACAAAGCTCAAAGCTCCAGCCCATCCCTGCCGCCCTCTGCCCTCAAGAGACTCTCGCCAGTGTCTGGGCCTTTCCTGGTAACTTCACCCAGCCACTCATCCCCTGCCCTTCCCCTCCTGATTGATTAAAATCCTGCCTAATCTCCCAGGTGTAACCCAAGCCCTCTTCCACAAGCTTTCCAGGGCTCTGGAGATTGCCCCCTCCCCTGTACGACTGCAGGGCTTATGTGTGCCTGGCACTCGACACGGGAACGTTGCCTTCTGCCTCACCCATGTCTCTCCAGGGTTTGGCACAGGCGAGTTCCCTGAGCCAGCCTACTTCACAGGGATGAATAGAAGCTCTCCCTATCCTTCGCAAGTAGAAGCCCCCTCCCTGGCCCCCTCAAGAAATCTCCCCCTTTCAGTGGATTCACCAAAGCCCTGCAGATCCTGCACTGTGAAGGAGAAGCCCTCCCCAGGGGCATCCGGACAGCTGCAGCCAGGCCCTGCGTGACATTGCTGAGCCGCAGCCCCACAGCCTGTGCCAGCTGCCCATGCCTGGCTCATAGACCCCGAGCCAGAGTGGCCCCGCCAGCACCTGTGTCTCCACTCAGAGGCGAGAAGTAAGGGACATGGATGGAAAGTGTAAAAGCCATTCCCACAACAGCTGCCAGGAACAAGGCGAGGAATGGAGTGAAAATGTATATTCACAGCTGGCACCCAGTTCCGCTTAGGAAAATACCTTGCTTGAGTGGACACCTGTTGTTTTTGCCGGCCCAGCAGCCAGGCCTGGCTTCTGGGAATAGCTTCTCAAATCTTCCTTAGGGGGCTCCTCTTTTCCCACTCCTAGTGTGCAGTGTTGAGGTACCCTCTGGCCATCCCCAAAGGGGTCCTTGTGGACCTTGCCTCAGCCATTGGAGGTACAGTTGCAGGTCCAAGGATGGCTTGTACCCCAGCTGAGGTCAATAAGAACCTGGCCTTAGATTCTGGCAGGAATCCTGGGGAAAGAGATGACCTCGTTCTGCTGGGCTTCCTGAGCTGTTGAATGCAAGCTGGTGGCCATTTTGCCCCTTTTAGAAAGTAGCTGCCTAAGGATACAGCCATCCCATGGGGCCAATGGATAGAGAGCAAGGGAAAGGGAGAACAAAAGATTGAACGGGGAGGGAGAAGGGGAGTGCAAGAGGGGGAGAGTGAGAGCAAGTGAGCAAGATCATCTCAGCTCTGGGGTCCAGCTGTGTCTGAAACAGCTGTGTCCAGCTGTGTGAGCCAAAAAATGTCCCTTTTGTGCTTAAGCTTGTTTGAGTTGGGGTTCCATCATTTGTTACCAAGAGAGTCTTCAGGAATGTGCATGACAAACTTGGGGGTGAGGTATGAGCCTAAGGACATGGGCCTGGGGGCAGTCAAGGTTACAAAATAGCTGAACTGCTCTGCACTGCCCCCACTAGTTTTCAGGGCAGAGGGCAGGGAGAAGGCTTGTGGGAAAGAAGCTGGCCTGAGGCCAAGGCCCTGGCCCTAACCCTGCAACAGCACAGGGAACTCTTGGAAAAGGGACTTCCTAAGGTGGGACATAGGCTTTCTACTGCTGTGAAGCAAGTCCTCATCTCCCCAAACCTTCAGTGAGCCTCTCTCCACACCCTGCTGTATGAGGATGTTTGATGCAAATTATGGAACACGTTGGATCTCACATTGGATCAAAGGTGTGCAGAATAGTTTTGCCTCAAGCATGACAGCGATGTGACACAGTCAAAGATGATTTCCGGGATCCTGAGAAATCCCAGGGAGGATGCTGGGCTTTCTAAAACCCAAGTTTAGGATACTGAGGACCACCCCCACACCCCAAACACTTCTCCTTAGAATGAGTATAGCAAGCCTCAGCATACACAAATCTCAGAGTGAACGGAAATGGCTCTGCAGGCCCAAGGGTGGGGTCTGAGTAGCGGGGGCGCTGAGGAAGACAGGCAGTGACAGAGCCAGGACAGGGTCAACCCTGAGCGTGAGTGAGCCCAGGAAACGGAAAGAGAGCAACACAGCCACCCACACAACTAAAATCGACCCACCCGGGTCTCCATGCTGCAGGAAGTCACTGTCTAGGTCTCCCAAGACACATTTTCAGGGGAAGGTTCCAGGCAGCAAGAGCAGCCCTAGGAAACTTTAATATACAATGGAATCTGGGTTAAGCACTATCTTCTCCAAGAGTTGAGCTCACAGGACATTCCCCAGAAACCTCTGGAGAGGTGGGGAGGAAAGTTTCTGGAGGTCTTTGGATGAAGAAAACAAAAAAGTGGCCTTGATTTTCAAGGCAAAATTACACAGGAAGAAAAAAATGTTTTTAATCTAATTAAGAGCGATCTTTTCACCTTCATCACAACATCACGGAAATGTGCCAGTTCTTAACTTCACACAATAATCAAAGCAATTAGTGAGGGAGAAGCCTTGGAAACCGGTGCAGATGTTCTCAGAATGTTTAATGGGGAAATGAGTTGCAGGCCTCATTCTCAGCATCCGGCTCCAGGCCCTGGCTACCAAATCCAGACATCTGCTGGGGCCCCACCCCCAGGCCCCGAGGGCGCGGGCTTGAGAAACACAGGTCCCTTCCCAGGCCACCTCCCAGCCAGGCCAGATCTGGGGCCGAGAGGCTCCCTATAGCTTCTCAAGTTGGAGCCTGGACACAGTCAGAGCCACCCCAGAACTGGGGGGAGGCTCAACATCAAAATTATGTTAACAACTGATGTCAAAAGTAATCAACTCAGCTTGGCTCCCCCACTGCTGCTGGCTGCAGGAGGGCTGTGAGTAGGAGGAGAGCAAGCGGCCCCAGGGGGACCTCTCGGCTATGACCCCCTCAGCCTGAACACTACTTCAAGAAAAGATGTGGTGGCATCTGTCTGGTATGGTCCTGTGGGCTCCATTCCAATGCTAATGGACTCTTAAGGGGCCCAGGAATCAAAATGGTCAACACTTGAGGAATTTCCAGTAATCAGAGAAAATGTATAGAAATGAGGATGATGCTTACTTAGGAAATGGCCTATTACAGGGAACAGAGGGCCACATGGCTAATGTCAGCTAGCTGTGGGAGAGAGAGAGACCCCAGGTGGGGCAGGCAGATCAGCAAATCTTGGAGGACTTGCTATATGGCAGGCAGTGGAGACACAGAGGAAAAGAACACAATATCCACGTACTCAAGGACACACTCATATGCCCTTAGCATTCACGTTCTCCACACTGACGGCTTCTTAATGCAAGCCCACCAGATACTTTCATAAGCACTACCTCTGACTTCAGGGACTTGCTTAGCTGCACACAGGGCAGGCCAAAAGGAATGGAAAGTGAGCCACCACTGGGGCAGCACTCACTAGTGACAGATAAATACCCCAGCTCTCTCAGCCGCTTGTAGAACTCTGAGGAGTGTTCTGTGCAGCTTCCCAGCTGCCCACCATGAAGCTCTTTCTCAATAAGTGACCAGCACAAGGATTTCTGAATTAAGCTGTGTGTGCCGTGAGACTGACATAAGACAGTGTGACAGGAAGCTGTTGGAACATTCGAGTAGGGAAGCAGCAAGATCCACTTTACATTTAAAGAACTCCCTTGAGCTGTTATGTGAAGAATGGAGTAGAGGAAGCAACAGTGGAAAGTGAGAGACCAGTAATGAGGTAAGGACAACAATGTAGGCAGAGAAATGGTGGTGGTCCCTAACCAGGGAGATAGCTGGAAAGACTAGGTGTGGGCAAATCCAGAGAGTTGATAAGACACATTGATAGATTAGATAGGAGCACTAAGAAAAAAGGATAATTTAAAAAAGACTTTCAGCCAGGCTTGGAGAAAAATAGCATGCTGCTCCCCGTCCCCTATGACTATAAATCATCTCACTTATCCTCCCCAAAAGCATAAAATCAGTTAGTGCAAATAAAACCACATGACCCATGCTGTTAGCAGTATTAGGAGAAAGAATATCTTTAAATTGTCTGTGAGTAGCAAAGTGAACTAAATTCCAATAGCATTCTAGTCCCCTGCCCAGCACTGCAAAACTGTGCATACAGAGTCAGAGAGAAGAGGCTTAAAATGCTTTGTCAAAATGTTTGAAGGTAGTTAGCAACATCAGGAAAAATAGAGGAGTAAGTACCTCTAAGGAGCCTTTTTGCCTTCACAGACATCCTAAGCACTAAGCAGCCTAAGCCACTGATGAACTTGCAGATACCACTGATGTTGATTATAGTCTAATTAATTGTAGAGACACCACACTTCTGCACCAAACCAGAACCAAAGCCAAAGCACCCTACCCAAATGATACTATAGACACGTGTACAGCAAAAGTCCTTACTAAGGCTACTGCATAAAATTGGAAGTCTCTGTTACTCCAGATATGCAGATATCAACTTGGGGACACAAAAATCTTGGGGAAATAAAAAAATAAGAAAACATGACTTGCCAAAAGAACACAATAATTCTCCAATAATAGACACCAAAGGAAAGGAAATCTTAAGGAAACCCAATGAGATAAAAGATAACACAAATAGACAATACAAAGATATCAGGAAAACAATTCATGATATAAATGGGAAATCCAGCAGTTAGATATCATAAAAAAGAACCAAACAAAAGTCCAGGAAGTGATAAATTAAATGAATGAAATAAAAAATACAATTGAAAACTTCAAAAGCAGGCTAAATCAAGCAGAAGAAATAATTTCTAAATTTGAAGACAGGTGTTTTGAAATAAACCAGACAGATTTAAAAAATAACAATAAAAAAGAATGAAGAACGCCTGTGTGACATATGAGACACTATTAAGCTAACAGTAGTTCACATTTTGGGAGCTCCAGAAGAAGTATTGGGATACGGACCAGAAAATCTATTTAAGAAGATAATACCTGAAAACTGCCAAAGTTTTGGGAGAGAAAGAGACTAACAGATAAAGGAAGCTGACAAATCCCTAAATAGATTTAACCCTAAAAGGGCCTCTCCAAGGCACATTTTCATCAAACTGTCAAAAATCAAAGAGAGAATTTAAAAATCACCAAGAGAGAAGCATGAAGTCACATATAAGGGAATCAACAGCAGACGAACAGATTTTTCAGCAGAAACCTTCTAGGCCAGGAAGGAATTGGATGCCATATTCAAAGTGCTGAAAGGTGGGGAAAAGCTCACAAAATTGCTAGTCACAAATACTATACCCAGCAAAGCTATCCTTCAGAAATGAAGCAGAATGAAGGAAGAAATTTTGCTTCCCTCAGACAAGCAAAAACTGAGGGAATTCATTACTACTAAATCAGCCCCACAAGAAATGCTTAAGGGAGTACTACATCTGGAAGTAGGAGGATGATATCTACCATCATGAAAATACAAAAGCATAAAACTTACTAGTAGAGCAGATACACAAATGAGAAAGGAAAAGGAATAAAGGATTATCACTACAGAGAATCATAAAATTGCAAAGAAAAACAATGAGAGGAAACAAAAGTATACAAATCAATCAGAAAACAATAAAAGGACAGGAGTAAGTCCTCACCTATTGATAACAATCTTGAATGTAAGTAATTTAAATTTCCCAAGTAAAAAATAGATACTGGCTAAATGAATTTAAAAAAAAAAACCCAATTACATGCTGCCTACAAGATACTGACTTCACCTGTAAAGACACCCACTACTGCAAGGGAATGGATAGAAAAAGATATTCTACACAGACATCAAAAGCATGCAGGAGTAGATAGACAAAAAATATTAAGTCCAAAAAAAAAAAAAAAAAAGAAAGAAAGAAAGAAAAAGAAAAAAGAGACAAAGGAGGTCATTATATATTATAAAAGGATCAATTCAGCAAGAAGATATAACAATTATGTGTGAAACCAACGACACTGGAGTACCCAGGTATATTAAACAAATATTACTAGTGCTAAAGAGATAGACCCCAATAAAATAATAGTTAGGGATGGCAACATTCCATAATCAGCAGTGGACAGATCATTTGGATGTGAAAATATCAACAAAGAAATATTGGATTTAAACTGCATAGATCAAATGGACCTAACAAATTTACACATTTCATCCACAGATGCTGAATACACATTCTTCATTAGCACATAGCACATTCTCCAGGATATACCATATGTTAGGACACAAAACAAGTCTCAATACATTTTTAAAAATCAAAATCTTATCAAGTATCTTCTCAGACCACAATGGAATAAAACTGGAAATCAATAACAAGAGGAACTTCTGAAATTGGACAGATACATGGAAATCAAACTACATGTTCCTGAATGACCATTGTGTCAGTGAAGAAACTGATTTAATTTTGTTTTGTTTTGTTTTGTTATGAAATGGAGTCTTGCTCTGTCGCCCAGGCTGGAGTGCAGTGGTGTGATCTCAGCTCACCACAAGCTCCGCGTCCCCGGTTCACGCCATTCTCCTGCCTCAGCCTCCCGAGTAGCTGGGACTACAGGCGCCTGCCACCATGCCTGGCTATTTTTTTTTACTTTTAGTAGAGACGGGGTTTCACTGTGTTAGCCAGGATGGTCTCGATCTCCTGACCTTGTGATCCGCCCGCCTCGGCCTCCCAAAGTGCTGGGATTACAGGTGTGACCCACTGCGCCCAGCCTGATTTGAAAAATTTAAAAATTCTTTGAAACAAATGAAAATAGAAACACAGCATACAAAAATGTATATGGTACAACAAAAGAAGTGCTATGAGGGACATTTATTTCAATAAACACCCACATCAATAAGGTAGAAATATTTTAAACAACTTAATAAATGCATCTCGAGGAACTAGAAACACAAGAACAAATCAAACCTAAAATTAGAAGGAAATAAATAGTAAAGATCAGAGCAGATCTAAATGAAATAGAGATAAAAAATAAAAAAGACAAAAGATCAATGAAATGAGGTTCCCCCTGCCCCCTCAACCCCGAGACAGGGTCTTGCTCTGTCATCCAGGCTAGAGCGCAGTGGTGTGATCTTGACTCGCTGTAACCTCTGCTTCCTGGGCTCAGGCAATCCTCCTACCTCAGCTTCTGGGTAGATGTGCAGCACCACACCTGGCTAATTTTTTTTTTTTTTTTTTTTTTTTGTAGAGAAGGGGGTGTGCCATGTTGCTCAGGCTGGTCTCAAACTCCTGAACTCAAGCAATCGGCCTGCCTTGGCTTTCCAAAGTGCTGGGTTTACAGGTGTGAGCCAACAAATCCAGCCAAAAAGTTGATTTTTTGAAAACAGAAAATCAATAAACCATTAGCTAGACTAACCAAGAAGACCCAAATAAAATCAGAAATGAAAAAGGAGACTTACAATGGACACCACAGAAATACAAAAGATTATTAGAGACTATTATGAACAACTAACTATATGTCAACAATTAGAAAACCTAGAGGAAACAGATAAATTCCTGGACATATATAACCTCCCAAGACTGAACCAGGAAGAAAAAGAATCTGAACAGAGCAATAACAAGGAATGAGATTGAATCAGTAATAAAGTCTCCCAGTAAAGAAAACCTCAGGACTGCATGGGTTTACTACTGAATTCTACCAAACTTTTAAAGAACTAACATGAATTCTTCTCAGACGATTCCAAAAGATTGAAGAGAAAGGGATTCTCCCTAACTTATTCTGTGAGGCAAGCAGTATCTTGATACCAAAACCAAATAAGGACACAACAACAGCAAAAAAGAAAACTAAGGCCAATCTCCCTGAATGAGCATAGATGCTGAATCCTCAAAAACAAAACCCACACACAGACACACAAACTAGCAATCTGAATCCAATTGCGCATCAAAAAGATAATATACCATTATCAAGTGGGATTTATCCCAGGGATTCAAGGATGGTTCAACATATACAAATCAATAAATGTGATATATCACATTAATAGAAGGAAGGACAAAAAATACATGATCATCTGAATAGATGCAGAAAAAGCATGTGATAAAATTCAACATCTCTTCATGATTAAAAAAAAAAAAACTCAACACCTAATGTCTAGAAGGAACATAACTCAATGAAGGTCATATATGACAAACCCACCAGCTACCTGAGGAAAAGCTAAACACCTTCTCTCTTAGAACTAGAACAAGACAAGGATGTCCACTTTCACCATTCTTATTCAACAGAGTAAGAAAAGTCCTCACCAGAACAATTAGGCAAGTAAAAGAAAAAGGGTATCCAAATTGGAAAAGAGAATGTCATACTGTCCTTTGCAGATGGCAGTCTTATACATAGAAAAACCTAAAGATCCCACCAAAATATTTTAGAACTGGTAAACAAATTCAGTAAAGTTGCAGGATAAAAACATCAACAAACAAAAACCAGTAGAAGTGGACATGGTGGTTCATGCTTGTAATTTCAGCACTTTGAAAGGATGAGGTGGGTGGATTGCTTGGGCCTGGGAGTTTGAGACTGGCCTGGGCAACATGGCAAAACCCCATCTGTAAAAAAATGAGCTGGGTGTGGTGGCCTGCACCTGAAGTTCAGCTACTTGGGAGGCTGAGATGGGAGGATCGCTTGAACCTGGGAGGTGAAAGTTGCAGTGAGCAGAGATTGCACCATTGCACCCCAACCTGGGCAACAGAGTGAGATCCTGTCTCTATTCCCCCTGCCTGGCCCCCGCCCCCCCCCAAAAAAAAATCAGTAGCATTTCTGTGAAACAGCAAATTAGCCAAAAGAGAAATCAAGAAAGCAATCCCATTTGCAATAGCTACAAAAAAAAAAAAAAAAAAAAAAAAAAAGCAAAGCTTAACCAAGGAGGTGAAAGATTTCCACAATGAAAGCTATAAAATACTGATTTCAGTAATTTAAGAGGCTACAAAATTTTTGAGATATCCCATGCTCATGGATTGAAAGAATAATGTTAAAAGGATCATATTACCCATAGCAATATCCAGATGCTATGAAATCCCTATCTGGATATCAGCAGGGGCTTCAAGATGGCTAACTAGAGGCATCTGGCACTCACCTCCTCCACAAAGAACAAAAATAGCAAGTAGGTAATCACGGTTTATATAGATCGCCTCTGAGAGAATGCTGGAATTCAACTGAGAAGTAATAAGAAAAACCCAACGAAGGGATAAGAGGGGAGTCAGGCAGTCGGCTTCTATGGGACTGGCTGGGAGCATGAAGATACTCCTCGATGTGCAGAAAGGGTAAGTAAGTGAGCCCTCACTGGTCCACATTCCCACAGCAGATGCGTGAAATCCTAGTCAGAGAACCGCCTGACCCATAGATGCCCTGAGACTAACAAGAGGCTACCTACAGACTGTGCAATGGCAATGAACAGCTCCCAGAGAGGGAGATCACCCTGAATCCTCAGGCAATTCACACATCCCCTGAATCCTCAAGCAACTTCAGGAAAGTTCCATTTTGATAGCCCAGCCCCCACCAGGCTGCATCTGCCGTGGGCCCCACATCCCTGTATCTCATCCCTGGAGCCCCATGGACATCCCCTACACAAAGCTGGGTGCCACCCCTGACTGCTGCCTCCAAGGCCAAAACATGAGCCACTGGCAATACTCTGCCACCTCCGAAGCAAGGCTGCCATGTATTTTAAAACATCCTGAGAAAAGGTAACCCTGCCCATAGTCACCACCTGGGGCTGAAGCATGCATTGCCCAACTGCCTGTTTATAGCTGCTGCCACTGAAAGCAATCCCACCCAACTTCCCCAGGAGTAGGGGTGCAATAGAGTTGCTGCTGCCCCTGCATGAGCATTCAGCAGGGTATACAGGGATCATCCTGTGCCTGCCTACCAGTCAGTACATTCTTGCATTACTGGAGGGCCTCAGGAGAGAACCACCTGGCTTGGTCCCACCCTCTTTTCTCCCAGTGCCAGCGCATACCATCTCTGGGCCTAGGGATCACCCTGCCCTATCTAGTATTGTTGGCACCTGAGCACTCCTGGGGGCTTGAGGACTGCACTACCCAACTGACCATTATCACCACAACTGGCATTCACTTGAATTTGCCACCTGTGGGCCTTGGGACAAGCTCATCCAGCTTATCCCAGCCATCCCAATACCAGCATGGACACCTTGGGAGGCAGAAGATTGTTCTGCCACCGCTACCACCATTGCCCAAGCCATACCTGCTACTCAGGGCTCAATGACTTACCCACCCTGTGGCCCAGCTCTGCCATCATTGGCACCTGAGCAAGCTGCCTGGAGGCCCAAAGTTGGTCTTCCTGGACCTGCTAACACTAGTGCCAGCATATACCACCATTAGGTCCAAGGATAAGCATTCAGGGCCAGCCACTGCTGCCACTGGGCCTGAGGACTGGCCCACCTGGTGTCCCTATCCCCAGCCAGACTTTACCACAGCCTCCACCAATAACTGCATCCTAAACTATAGAGGAACTCTCAGACACTACTGGTGCTGTTTACAGCTGAAAAAAAATTCCATGGAGATTACACTACTGCAGGCACCCAGAATCAAAACCAAAGTGCCCTGCCCAAAGAACACCATAGATACATCTTTGGGAATAAGACTCTCTTAGGAAAGACAGATCAAAAAATTGGATGAAGCTATGTTACACCAGATGTGCAGATACCAATGTAAGCACACTGAAAACATGAAAAGGCAAGAAAACGTGACACCTCCTAAGGAATGCAATAATTCTCCAACAGATTCCAGTGAAAAAGAAATTGATGGAACCTTGAACAATTCAATATAATATTAAAGAAGGTCCTAAAGACTATACAAAGAAATCAGAAAAGACAATTCAGGGTATGAATGAGAAATGTGTGCAAGAGATAGATATAAAAAGAACAGATATTCTAGAATTGAATAATTAATTGAATGAAATAAAAAACACATTTGAAAGCTTCAGTAACATACCACGCCAAGCAGAAGAAAGAATTTCACACCTTGAAGATAAGTCTTTTGAAATGACTCAGACAAAAATAAAGAAAAAATAGAAAAGCATGAACAAAGGCTATGTGACTTGCAGGGTGCCATAAGGTGACACTTTCAGTGTCCCAGAAGGTGAAGAGCAAACTAAAAGATTATAAAACCTATTTAATGAAATAATACCTGAACACTTCCCAATCTCCCATGAGATTTAGATCCAAATATAGGAATCTCAGAACCCTAAATAGATACAATTCAGAAAGATCTTTTCCACAGCACATTAGAGTCAAATTGCCCAACCAAAGACAAAGAGAGAATAATAAAACCAGCGATAAAAGAGGTTGTAGACACTTATAAGGGAACAACCTGCAGACTAACAGATTTCTCAGCAGAAACTTTACAGGCCAGGATGATGGGATTATATATGCAGAGTGCTGAAAGAAAAAACAAAACCAAAACCTGCCAGCCAGGAATACTGTATTTAGCAAAGTTATATTCGTCAGAAATGAAGGAGAAATAAAGTGTTTCCCTTAAAAGTAAAAGCTGAGGGAATTAACTGCCACTACACAGGCCCTACAAGAAATGCTTAAGGGAGTCTTACATGAAGATGTGAAATGACAACTTCATGAAAGCACACAAAATAATCAGAAATCAATTAATGACAGGAATAAGCCCTCGCATATCAACAGTAACCTTGCATATGGATTAAACTTTCTACTTAAAAGACAGACTGGCTGAATGAACTTAAAAACACGACCCAGCTAAATGCTGTCTACAAGAAACTCATCTCACCTGTAAAGACACGCATAGTTGAAAGTAAAGGAATGGGAAAAGATATTACATGCAAAAGGAAACAAAAACCAAACAGGAGTAGCTATACTTATATCAGATAAAACAGTAAAAAGAGACAAAGTCATTATATAGTGACAAAGGGATCAATTGACCAAGAGGATATAACAATTCTAAACATATATGCACCCAAAACCAAAGCACCCAGATATATAAGGCAAACATCAAATCTGAAAGGAAAGGTAGACTTCAACACAATAATCTTGGGAACTTCAATTCTCCACTTCCAGTATTAGACAGATCATCTAGACAAAAAATTAACAAAGAAACATTGGATTTAAACTACACTTTATACCAAATGGACCTAACAGACATTTACAGAACAGTTCATAAAACAGCTGTAGAATACACACTTTTCTCATCAGTAGATGGAACACTCTCCAGGATATATGTTAGGAGACTAAGTATGATTTTAAATATACATGTATTTTAAATTGGATTAGTGTCACATATCTTCTCAGACCACAATAGCATAAAACTATAAATAAATATAAAACTGTATAAGTAAATGGAAATTAACATGCTCCTGAATGACCATTGGGTCAAAGAAGAAATGAAGGCAGAAATAAAAAATTTACTGAAACAAGTGAAAATAGAAACACAACATTCTGAAACTTATGGGATACCGCAAAAGCAATGCTAAGAGGAAAGTTTATCGTAATAAATACCCCCATCAAAAAAGGTAGAAAAGATCTTAAATAATCTAATGATGCACCTGAAGGAACCAGAAAAGCAAGAACAAACCATACCAAACGTAAAATTAGTAGAAGGAATGAAATAACAAAGATCAGAGCAGAACAAGAGACTAAATATAAAGGATCAATGAAATGCAAAATTGGATTTTGAAAAGAAACAAAGTAGCTAAACTGACCAAGAAGAAAAGAAAGAAGACCTACATGAATAAAATCAAAAATGAAAAAGGGGATATTCCAACTGATACCATGAAATACGAAGGATCAAAACTCTTCAGTATGATCAATAAATTGATTATAGTTACAGGATTCAAAAATCAGGCGCATTTCTATATACCAACAAAGAACCAGCTGAGGAAGAAATCAAGAAGGCATTATCATTTACAACCACTACAAAAAATCTAGGAATGAATTTAACCAAAGAGGTGAGAAACCTCTGACAAGGAAAACTACAAAAGTCTGATGAAAGAAATTGAAGAGAACACACAAAAAAAGTCCCATGCTCATGGGCTGGGAGAATTAACAAAATTAAAATGACCATACTACTCAAAGCAATCTACAGATTCAATGCAGTCTCTGTCAAAATACCAATGCCATTTTTCCTGGAAATAGAAAAAATCCTAAAATTCAGATGGAACCAAAAAAAAAAAAAGCTGGAATAGCCACAACAATTCTGAGTAAAAAGAAGAAAGCTGGATGCATCACACTGCCTGACTTAAAAATATAAGGCTATAGCATCAAAAGCAGCATGGTTTTGGAATAAAAACTTATAGACCAATGGAACAGGGTAGAACCTGGAAATAAATCCATGTATTTACAGCCAACAGATTTTTGATAAAGGTGCCAAGAACATACACTGGGGAAAGAGCACCCTCTTCACTTAATGGAGCTGGGAAAATTAGATATCCATGTGAAAAATGAAAGTGTTTCTATCTCTTGCCATACCAAAATCAACTCAAGACAGGTTAAAGACTTAAACATGAGGCATGAAACAGTAACACCATTATTAATAGAAGGAGACATTGGGGAAACACTTTAGGACGTTGGTCTAGGCAAAGATTTTATGGATAAGACCTCAAAAACACGGACAAAAAACAAAAATAGACAAACGGGACTATATTAAATGATAAAGCTTGTACACAACAAGGGAAACAATCACCAGAATGAAGAGACAGCTGGTTGAATGGGAGAAAATATTTGCAAACTACTCATCTGACAAGGTACTAATACCCAGAATCTACTAGAAACTCAAATAACTCAATAGTAAACAACCAATTAATTCCAATAAAAAGTGAGCAAAAGACATGTATAGATATTTCTCAAAAGAAGACATACAAGTAGCCAATAGGTATATGAAAAAAAGGTTCAACATCAGTAATTATCAGGGAAATGTAAGTCAAAACCAGAATGAGAATGGCTATTATTAAAAAGACAAAAAATAACCAGTGCTGGAGAGGATGTCAAGGAACTCTTATGCACTGTTGGTGGGAATATAAATTAATACTATAGAAAACAGTTTGATTTCTGAAAAACCTAAAAAGAGAAATATGATATAATCCAGCAATCTCACTACTGGATATTTATCTAAAGGAAAAGATATCAGTATACTAAAAATATACCTGCGTCCCCATATTTATTGCAGCACTATTCACAACAGCAAAGATATGGACTCAGGAACCTAAGTGTATTATCAGTAGATAAATGGAAAAAGAAAATGAGGTAAATATATACAATGGAATACTAATTGACCAAAGAAGAATGAAATCATGTCCTTTGCAGCAACATGAATGGAGCTGGAGGTCATTATTTTAAGCCAGGTACAGAAAGATAATTATCTTATATTATTATCATATGTGGGAGCTATAAAAGTTGATCTCATGGAGGTAGAGTAGAAGGATAGATACTGAAGGCTGGGAAAGGTATGTTTGGGGGGTGAAGATATGTTGGTTACTGGACAAAAATATACAGCTAGTTAGAATAAATAATTTATAATGTTTGATAAGAGTCGGTTGGCTATATTTAACAATGCAATGTATATTTCAAAATAAAAAAGAGGACTTGAAATGTTCCTAACACATACAGATGATAAATTGAGGGTGATGGATACCCTGACTTGATCATTACACATTCAATGCATGTAGCAATAGCACATGTACTCCATAAGTATTATGTATCAGTCAAAAAAAAAAAAAAAAGAGAGAAAAGAGAAATCTAAAAAAAAAAAAAAAAAAAGACATTCTTCACAGAAATAGAAAAAACACAATCCTTAAACTTGCATGGAACCACAAAAGACTGCAAATAGGACAAATAATGCTGAGCAGGTAAAATGAAGCTAGAGGCACCACACTGCCTGACATCAAAATACAGTCAACTCTTCAACAACATAGATTTGAACTGTGTAGGTTCACTTATATGTGGATTTTCCCCATAATCTAACAAGGATAGAATGCAGTATTCACAAAAGTGAAAACCATGTATACAGATGGCTAACATTTTGTATATGTGCATTACACAGGGCTGACTCTGGGACTTGAATATACATGGCTTTTGGTATATACAGGGGGGCCTGGAAGCAATCCCCCATGTATACAAAACAGTGGTAACCAAATTAGCATGCAATGGGCATAAAACAGACATATAGACCAATGGAACAGAATGGAGAACCCAGAATTAAATCCATTTATTTACAGACAACTGGTTTTTGACAAAGGTGCCAAGAATACACTTCAGGGAAAGGACACTATGTTAAACGCATCATGTTGGGAAAACAGGATATCCATATGCAGAAGAATGAAACTAGACTATCTCTCAGCATATAAAAAAATCAACTCGGCCGGGCGCGGTGGCTCAAGCCTGTAATCCCAGCACTTTGGGAGGCCGAGACGGGCGGATCACGAGGTCAGGAGATCGAGACCATCCTGGCTAACACGGTGAAACCCTGTCTCTACTAAACACATACAAAAAACTAGCCGGGCGAGGTGGCGGGCGCCTGTAGTCCCAGCTACTCGGGAGGCTGAGGCAGGAGAATGGCGGGAACCCGGGAGGCGGAGCTTGCAGTGAGCTGAGACCCGGCCACAGCACTCCAGCCTGGGTGACAGAGCAAGACTCCGTCTCAAAAAAAAAAAAAAAATCAACTCAAAATTGATTAGAGATTTAAACATGAGACCTGAAGCAAACAGTACTAGAAGAAAACAGAAGGGAAATCCTTCAGGATATGGGTCCAGGCGAAGATTTTATGGGTAAGACTTTATAAGCACAGGCAACAAAAACAAAAGTAGACAAATGGGACTATATCAAACTAAAAACCTACACATAAAAGGAAATAATAAACTGTTAAGAGAGATCCTGCAGAATGGGAGAAAATATTCATCTGACAAGGGATTAATATCCAGAATATACAAGGAATTCAAACAATTCAACAGCAAAAAACACCAGATTATCTGATTTAGAAATGTGCAAAATAGAACAACTGGCCAACAGGTATGTGAAAAAATGTTCAACATCTCTCATCACAGAAATGCAAGTCAAAGCCACAATGATACATTATTTCACCTCAGTTAGAATGGCTGTTTTCAAAAAGACAAAAAATAACAAATGCTGGCAAGGATGCAAAGAAAAGGGAAATAATACATTATTTATGGGAATATAAATTAGTGAGTCATTAAGGAAAATACTATGGTGTTTGTCAAAAAAATTAAAAGTAGACTACCATACAGTTTGACAATCCCACTACCAGGTATTGACTCAAAGGAAAGGAAATCAGTATATAGAAAAGATATTTGCATTCTCATATTTATTGCAGTAGTGTTCACAACAGTTAAGATATGGAATCAACTTAAATCTCCATCAGCAGATGAATGGAGAATGTGGTATGTAAACACAATGGAATATTGTTCAGTCATAATAAAGCATTAAGTCCTGTCATTCACAGCAACATGGATGAACTTGGAGAATATGTTAAATGAAATTAGGCACAGAAAGATGGAGGATTTTGACTGCTCACAAAACAGAGAAATGATATTTGAGGTGATGAATATGATTTGATTATGACACATTGTATACATGTATCAAAATGTCACTGTATATCCCATAAATATCTACAATTATTACATGTTGACTAAAAATAAAAGGACACAAAGAAAAAGACTCCTAGAAGAAAAACCCACAAGGAGCATCATAATGGTGAAAAGACTGAGAGCTTTTCCTCTAACATCAGGAATAAAGCAAGATGCCTACTTCAGCCATTATATTAAACATAGTAGTAGACTTTCTAGCCAGAGAATGTAGAAAAGAAATAAAGGCATCCAAATTGGAAAGGAAGAATTAAAGTTATATTTGTTCATAGATATGATCATATATGTAGAAATCCCTGAAAACTCACCACAAAAACTGAATAAATTAATTCAGCAAAGTAGCAGGATAGTAAGTCAGTACACAAAATTCAGTTGCATTTCTATATATTAATCACAAACAATCTGAAAGGGATATTATGAACACAACTCTATTTGCACAACAGCATCAGGACACTCAGCCTTGGCCACCAAGGACCCTTGTAATGTTTGCCACTGCTGACCTCAGCTGATGGAGCTGCAAGAAGTGTATTCCATTATATTCTCACCTGGGCTACAGCTGCTGCACCCTACCTACTTAACACTCCATCAAGTGAGCAGATTTCAATTCATTGTAACAAGAAACAGAAAACCTAAGGAAACATAGCACCCACCAGAGAAATACAATAATTTTCAGGGACTGACTCCAAAGAAATTGGGATACGTTAATTGCCTTACAGAAATTAAAAACGACTGATTTAAGGAAGTTCAGTGTGCTACCAGAGAAGAGAGAAATCATTAATACACAAAAGGAGACATTTAATAAAGAAATAGAAATCCTAAAAAATTACCAAACATTTTGGAGGTGAAGAATATAATGCATGAAATTAAACGTGAAATAGAAAGCAGCAGCAGCAGACTTAATCAAATAGAAGGAGGAATTTGTCAACTGGAGGATAAATTATTTGAAAATATCCAGTAGAGGAGAAAAATAAAGAATGAAAAGGTAGTAAGGGAAGTTTACAGGATTTATGGGACACCAGCAGGAGAGTGAATGTTCACACAGGATTTATAGAAGGAAAGGAGAGAGGTAAAGGGTAGAAAGCTAATTGAAAGAAATAATGGCTGAAAACTTCCCATATCTGAGGTTCTCCCCAGATTTATGGACATCTAGGTACATGAAGCTCAAAGAATTACAATTAGGTTCCATCTAAAAGAGATTTCACCTAGATATATTACCATCAAACTGTAAAAAATGGAAGACAAGATAATTTTGAAAGCGGCAAGATGAATAAAGTTCTTACATCTACAGGAACCTCCATAAGGCTATCAGTGGATTTCTGAGCAGAAACTTTCCAGGCCAGGAAACAACAGAATTATATATTCAAAGTTCTGAAAGATTAAAAAAACTGCCATCTGAGAATACATTACACAGCAAAGCTGTCCTTCAGATATGAAACAGATACAAGACTTTCTCAGGTAAACAAAAGTTGAGGGAATTTATCACCAACTACTCTTACCTTACAAGATATGCCAGAGGGAGTTATTCAAGCTTAAATGGAAGGATGCTAATTAGTAACATGAAAACATACGAAAGTACAAAATTCACTGATAAATAAATAAATAAATAAATATATAAGCAACTTAAGAATACTCTAATAGTGTAATGGTAGTATATAAGTCACATAACTCTAGTATAAAGGTTAAAAGAAAAATAATTAAAAATTACTATTGTTTTAATAATTTCTCAATGGATACACAATCTTAAAAGGTATACCTTGGGGCATCAAAAATAAAATGTAGAGGGGGAAGTATAAGATCAAAATATTGCCCCCAAACAAAGAGCGGACAATCCCAACTTATTTTACAAGGCTAGCATTGCTCTCATACTAAGGCCAGACAAGGACAATATAAGAAAAGAAAATAACTGGCCAATATTTTTTATGACAGTACACTTAAAAATTTTCAATCAAATGTGATCAAACTTAATTTAACCACACATTAAAAAAATCATATATCACAAACACATGGGATTTATCCTTAGTACATAAGGACAGTTAAATGTATATATGCAATAAATGGGATACATTACATTAATAAAATCAAAGATAAAAATCATACCATCATTTTGATAAGGGCAAATAATGCAGTTCACATAATTCAACATCCTTCCATGATAAAAACTGTGAACAGATTAGGTATAGAAGGAATGTACTGCAACACAATAAAGGCCATATATGAAAAGCCCACAGCTAACATCATACTCAATGTTGAAAAGCTGAATGCCTCTCCTCTAAGATGAGGAACAAGAAAAAGATATTCTCACCACTTCTATTCAACACAGTACTGGAAGTCCTAGCCAGAGGAATTGGGCAAGAAAAACAAATAAATACACTCGAATCAGAAAGAAGGAAGTAAAATTGTCTCTGTTTGCAGATGACACGATCATATATGTAGAAAATGCTACAGACTCCACAAAAAACACTTGTTAGAAGTAATAATCTAATTCAGTAAAATGTCAGGATACAAAATCAGCATTCAGAAATCATTTGCATTTCTATACACCTAATAATGAACAACCTGAAAAACAAGAAAACAATTTCATTTAAAATAGCATCAAAAAGAAGAGAGCTCCTAAATAAATCCTTTCATATATGAACACATGATTTCTGACAAGCATGCCATGTCCATTCAATGGAGAATGGATTACCTTTTCAACAAATTGTGCCAGGAAAACTGGATATCTTCATGTGAAAGAATGAAGTTGAGACCTTTACCTAACTCCATATACAAAAATTAACTCAAAGTGGACCACAAACCTAAATGTATGACCTAAAACTATAAAACTCTTAGAAGAAAACATGGGGCAAAAACTGCATGACATTGGATTTGGTATTGATTTCATTTGGATATGAGATAATACCAAAGGCACAGATAAAATAAAAAATAGAGAAATTGGACTGCATAACATTTAGGCATACATTTAACCAAGGAAGTAAAAGACCTAGACACTGAAAACTATGAAACATTGAAAGAATTCTAAGATGACACAAATAAATGGAAAGATATCTGGTGTTTGTAGATCAATAGAATCAATATTGCTGAACTATCTATACTACTCAAAGTGATCTACAGATTCAAGGCAATGCCTATCAAATTTCCAGTGACTTTTGTTCACACACATATACAAAAAAATCCTAAAATTTGAAAGAAACTACAAAAGACTTTAAAGATCTAAAGCATTCTTGAGCAATAAGAACAAAGTAAGAGGCATTACACATGCTTATTTTGAATTATATTTCAAAGTTATAGCAACCAAAACAGCATGGTACTGGTATAGAAATAAACCAGTGCAACAGAATAGAAAGCACAGAAATAAACCCACACATTTATGGTCAACTAATCTTTGACAAAGACACCAAGAGTACATAATGGGGAAAGGGTACTCTCTTGAATGGCACTGGGAAACCAGGATATCCATATGCAAAAAACTGAAATTGGAACCTTACCCTACACTTTACAGAAAAGTGAATAAGATTTAAACATATGACCTGAAACCATAAAACCTATAAAACAGGGGAAAACTCCTTGCCATTGGTCTTTGTGATAATTTTTTAGATGTGACATCAAAAGCACAAGGAATAAAAAGCAAAAATAAATTAGAACTACATCAAACAAAAAAGTACACAACAAAGGAAACAACAGAATGGAAAGGCAGCACATGTAGTGGGAGAAAATATTTCCAACCATATATCTGACAAGCTATAAATATCAATATATATAAGGAACTCATATAACTAAATAGCAAAAAAATCTTCATAATCCCATTAATAACCTGTTAAGATGGACAAGGGACTGAAGAGACATTTATCCAAAGAAGACATACAGATGGTCAACAGGTATATGAAAAGGTGCTTAACATCACTTATCATCAGGGAAATGCAAATCAAAACCACACTGAGATATCACCTCACAACTGTTAGAATAGCTATTATCAAAAAGTCAAAAGATAGCAAGTGTTGGTGAGGATGTGGAGAAAAGGTGTCCCTTATACATTTTTGTTAGGAATGTAAATTGATACAGTCATTATGGAAAACATGATAGATCTTCTTTACAAAATTAAAAATGGAACTGCTATATAATCCAGCAGTCTCAGTTCTGGGTATATCTAAGGAAAACAAAGTCAGTATCCTGAAGAGGTATCTGCACTCCCATGTTCATAGCAACATTACAGTAGTCAAGAAATGAACAACATAGTGTTCATTTATGGATGAGTGGATAAAGAAATGTGGACCAGGCATGGTGGCTTGTACCTGTAATCCCAGTACTTGGGGGTGGCCAAGGTGGGAGATAGCTTGAACACAGGAGTTTGAGTCCAGCCTGGGAAACATAGTGATACCCTATTCTATATAAAATTTTAAAAATTAGCCGGACATGGGGGCACATGACTGTGGTCCCAGCTACTCGGGAGGCTGAGGCAGGAGTATCACTTGAGTCCAGGAGGCTGAGGCTACAGTGAACTGTGATTGTGCCACTGTACTCCTGCATGGATGACAGATGGAGACCCTGTCTCAAAAAGAAAGAAAGGAAGAAAACATTGTGTGTGTGTGTGTATCACCAAAATCCCAAATAAACACATCACATACACACACACACACACACACACAAAATGAAATATTCATCCTTTAAAAAGTAGGAAATCATGCAATTTGTGACAACATAGATGAACCTGGAGGATATTATGCTAAGTGAAATAGCCAGACACAGAAAGACAAATACTGCACTATCCCAGTTACATATGGAATTCTAAAAAGCTTGAACTCAGAGAAACAGAGTAGAAGGGTGGTTACTAGGGGTCAGGGAGTGGGGGAATTAGGAAATGTTGGTTGAAGGGTAAAACGTAGAGTTATCAGATGAATAAGTTCTTGAGACATAATGTCCAGATTGGTGACTATAGTTAATATATTCTAACTTGGAATTTGCTAAGAGTATAGCTTAGGTTTTCTGACCACACACACGCACACATGTGGCAACTACGTGAGGTATATGTTAATTGGCTTGATTGTAGTAATCATTTCACAGTAGGTAAAATATGTTCTTAAATATATGCACTTTTAATTTGTCAATTATACCTTAATAAAAGCTGAAAAAAGCGTCAAGAATAACATACTTAGGAATCAACTTTACCAAGGAGGTGAAAGTCTTGTACAATGAAAATTATAAAACAATGCTGAAAGAAATTAAAGTAGGCATAAAGGGAAAACACATCCTATGTTCATGGATTGGAAGACCAATATTGTTAAGGTGTCAATACCACACAAAACAATCTACAAATCCAAGAGAATCCCAATAAAAATCCTAATGATGTTATCTGCAGAAAGAAGAAACCCCATCCTAAAATTCATATGGAATCTCAGGGGACCTTGAATAGCTAAAACATTCTTGAAAATGATGAACAACATTGGAGAACTCACACTTTCTGATTTCAAAACTTACTACAGGCCAGGTACAATGGCTCACACCTGTAATCTCAGCACTTTTGAAGGCTGAGGTGGGAGGACTGCTGAGCCCAGGAGTTTGAGACCAGCCTGGGGAACACAGGGAGACCTCATCTCTACAAAAAATAAAATAATCGGCCAGGTGTAGTGGTAAACACTTGTATTCCCAGCTACTCAAGAATCTGAAGTGGGAGGATTGCTTGAGCCTGGGAGATTGAGGTGGCAGTAAGCAGTGATAATGCCATTGTACTCCAGCGTGGGCAACAGAGTGAGAATGTCTGAAAAACAAACAAAAACCCCAACTTATTACAAAGCTACAGTAATCAAAACTATGTGGTATTGATATAAAGAAAGATGTAGAGACCAATGGAATTCAATAGAGAGCCCAGAAATAAACCATTGTATACATGATCAAATGATTCCTGAGAAGAGTGCCAAGAGCATTCAATAGGGAAAGTGCTGTATTTTCAACAAATGGTGCCAGGAAAACTGAAGTTGAGACCCTTACCTAATACTATGTACAAAAATTAACTAAAGAGAATGAAGTTCAGATCCTTATCTAACACCATGTATAAAAGAGAATGAAGTTGAGACCCTTACCTAACACCGTGTACAAAAACTTACTCAAAATGGGTCAAAGTCCTAAAACTATAAAGTCTTATAAGGAAACATAGGGGAAAAATTTTACATCATTGGATTTGGCAGTGCTTCTTGCATATGACACCAAAGGCACAGGCAATAAAAGTAAAAATAGATAAATTGTACTTGCACAGGCAATAAAAGTAAAAATAGATAAATTTTAAAAATTTACATTGTGTACATTAAAAGAATATCAACTAAGTAATAAGACAACCTACAGGATGGGATAAAATATTTGCAAATCACATACCTGATATGGGATTAATGCCCAGATTATATAGAGAACTTCTAAAAGTCATCACCAAAAAACAATGCAACTGAAAAATGGGCAAAGGGGCCGGGCACAGTGGCTTATGCCTGTAATCCCAGTACTTTGGGAGGCCAAGGCAGGAGGATCACGAGGTCAGAAGATGGAGACCATCCTGGCTAACACGGTGAAACCCCATCTCTACTAAAAATACAAAAAACTAGCCGGGCGTGGTGGCAGGCGCCTGTAGTCCCAGCTACTCGGGAGGCTGAGGCAAGAGAATGGCATGAACCCGGGAGGTGGTGCTTGCAGTGAGCTGAGATGGTGCCACTGCACTCCAGCTTGGGCAACAGAGCGAGACTCCTTCTCAAAAAAAAGAAAGGAAGAAAGAAAAAACATGGGCAAAGGACTTGGACAGACATATCTCCAAAGAAGGTATACAAATGGCAATTGTACATGAAAAGTTGTTTAACGTCACTGATCATGAGGAAATACAAGTCAAAACTACAACCCTACATACACTCAGACGACTACTATTAAAAAACAATCACAGCCTAAGCAACACAGTAAGACCCATCTCTGGTACCAGCTACGTGGGAGGTTAAGGTGGGAGGATCGCTTAAGCCCAGAGGTCTAGGTTGAGGCTGCAGTGTGCCATAATCACGCCACTGCATACCAGCCTAGGTGACAGAGCCAGACCTTGTCTCAAAATAATCCCAAATAAACAGAAAATAACCAGTGCTGGTAGGGACATGGAGAAATTGGAATCCTTGTGCACTGTTAGTGGGAATGCAAAATGGTGCAGCCTCTATGTTAAACAGTTTGGTGGTTCCTTCAAAAATTAAAAACAGAATTATCTGATCCATCAACTCTACTTCTGTGTATTTACCCAGAAGGATTAAAAGCAGAGTCTCAAAGATATATTTGTATACCTGTATACCCATGATTATAGTGGCATTATTTAGACCAGTTAAAACATCAGTGCAACCCAAATGTCCATGGATGAATGGATAAGCAAAATGTGGTGTATACATACAATGTAATATTATTCAGCTTTAAAAATAGAAATTCTGACACATGCCACGACATGGATGAACCTCGAGGCCATTATGTTAAATGAAATACAGCAGTCACAAAGAGAGTACTGTATGTTTCCACTTACATGAGGTAGAATAGTCAAATCAGAGACATAGAAAGTAAAAGGTGGTTTTCAAGAGATGGAGGTGGTGGGGGAATTAGGGAATTATTGTTTAATGGATACAGAGTTTCATAATTACAAATGACAAGTGTTATGGAGATGGATGATAGTGATGATTGCACAACATTGTGAATGTATCTAATACATTCACTGAATTGTACACTAAAATTGGTTAGGATGGTAATTTTTATGTTAAGTGTATTTTACCACATTAAAAGATTTGGAAATCAACAATAAACAGAAATCCCAGAAGATAACATAAGAAGAAATCTAGATGATCTTTAGTTTGGTGATGACTTTTTAGATATGACACCAAAGGCATGATTCATGAAAGAAATAATTGATAAGCTGGACTTTGTTAAAAATAAAAGTTTCTGCTCTGTAAAACATACTATCAAGAGGATGAAAGGACAGGCCACAGAAGGGAGACAATACTTGTAAAAAATATATCTGATAAAAGACTGTTATCCGAAATATAGAAAGAACCTTAAAAACTTAACAATTAGAAAACAAACAACCTGATTTCAAAATGAACTGAAGACCTTAACAGACATCTCACCGATGAAGATACACAGACAGCAACTAAGTATACGAAAAGACGCCCCACATCTTATGTCATTAGGGAAATGGAAATTAAAACAAGAAATGTGATATATCTACACGCTTATTAGAATGGCCAAAATTCAAAACCCTGACAGTACCAAATGCTTGCCAATATGTGGGGCAACAGGAACACTCATCCATTGCTGGTGGGAATGCAAAATGGTACAGCCACTTTGACATACACCATTAATGGGAATGTAAAGTAGTGCAGCCCTGGTGGAAAAGAGTTTGGCAGTTCTTCAAAAAATTAAAAATGGAATTATCACAGGATCCATCAATTCCACTTCTGAATGTGTATATATATCCCCCAAATAATCCAAAGTATATCGAAATTGGTGGTTTCTTATAAAATTAAACATTTTCTTACCATGCAATTCAGCAATCACATCCTTGGTATTTACTCAAAGGAGGTGAAGACTTACATTCACATAAAAATCTGCACATAGATGCTTACAGAAGCTTTATTTGTGATTGTTGAAATTGGAAGCAACCGAGATGTCCTTCCGTAGGTGAGTAGACAGATAAACTGTAGTACATCCAGGCAATGAAATACTATTCATCACTAAGTAGAAATGAGCTATAAAGCCATGAAAAGATAGGGAGGTAATTAAAAAACATATTACTATGTGAAATAAGGCAATGTGAAGATACTACATACTGTATGATTCCAATCATATTGCATTTCAGAAAAGACAATGCTATGGAGACAGTAAAAAGTTCAGTGGTTGCCAAGGGTTGGTGGGGAAGAAGGGATGAATAGGCAGTGCAGAGTACTTTTAGGGCAGTGAAAATGTACAAATGTATATAAATATACAGTATCTGTATGATACTATAATGGTAGATACATGTATATTAGTCTGTTTCCCCACTGCTATAAAGAACTACCTGAGACTGGGTAATTTGTGAGAAAATATGTTTAATTGACTCACAGTTTTGTAGACTGTACAGTAAGCATGACTGGCAGGCCTCAGAAACTTAAAATCATGGTGGAAGGCGAAGGAGAAGCGGGCACATCTTTACCATGGAGAGGGAAAGAAAGCGAGATGGGAAGTGCCACACACATTTAAACAACCAGATCTCATGAGAACTCACTTACTATCATGTGAACAGCAAGGGGAAGTTTGCCCCCATGATTCAGTCACCTCTCACCAGGCCATCTCCCCTGACACATGGGGATTACAGTTCTAGATGAAATTTGGGTGGGAACACAGAGCCAAACCATATCAACATGTTCCACATTTGTAGAAACCCACAGAATGTACACCCCAAGAGTGAGCCCTAATGTTAACTAGGGACTTTGATAATAAAGTATAAATGCAGATTCATAAGTTGTAACAAAGTTGCCACTCATAAGTTGCCACTCATAAGTTCATAAGTTGCCACTCTGGTGGGAGAGTTGGTAATGGGAAAAGCTGTGTATGTATGGGTGCAGTGGGTATATGGGAAATCTCTGTACTTTCCTCTCAATTTTGCTGAACCCTAAAACTGCTCTAAAAATATAAAGTCTTTAAAATACACATAAACACATACAGACAATCGAATAGAGCATTGTAATGGTACATTACTGAAAATCAACAAACACAAAAAAAGGCAGTAAGGGAGGAAATGTTGTATTTAAAAAGTGTAAGGGGGGAAAAAAGGCACAAAATGTCAGAATTTCTTTTTTATAAGTACTTTAAATGTAAATTGATTAAATTCTCCAAAAGGCAGAGGTTAGCAGAATGGATTTAAAAGAAAACCATCAACCTATGTTATTTATAACAAATTCGCTTTTGATCTAAAGACACAAGTAGATTGAAAGTGAAAGAATGAAAAATGATATTTCATACAAATAGTAACCTAAAGAAAGCTGGAGGTAATTATACTAATAAAAGAAATAAACTTGAATTTTAAAATTGTTAGAGGAGACAAAAGAGGACATTACATACTGAGAAAATGGTAAATTACTCAAGACTTTGTAATTGGAAATGTAGACACACCAAAATATAGAGCCCCAGAATATAAGAAAATATATTGACAGAATTGGAGTGAAAAAGACAGTTCTACAATAATGCTTAGGGACTTCAGTAAGTTACTTTCAGCAATGGGTAGAATCAAAGAAGAAATGAAAACAGAAACTAAAAAATATCTTCAGACAAATGACAGTGGAAACACAACATACCAAAAGCAAAACATTCAGCAAAAGCAGTTCTAAGAGGGAAGTTTACAGTGCTAAATGCCTTGCCTACATTAAAAAAAGAAGAGATATCTCAAATAAATAGCCTAAAATTATACCTCAAGGAATTAGAAAAAGAAGAACAAACTAAAGCCAAAGTTAGCAGAAGGAAAGAATAAAGATCAGAACAGAGACAAATTAGAATAGAAAAACCATAGGGGAAAAAGTCAATAAAACTAAGACTTCAATTTTTGAAACAAAGAATTGATTTTTGAAAAATAAAATCAACAAACTCTTGGACCAAGAAAAAGAGAAGACAAAATCAGAATGAAAATGGAGAATATATTACAACAGGTACTTCAGAAATAAAAAGGATCATAAGGGACTTTTATGAACAATTATATCCAAACAAATTGGATAACCTAGAGGAAATGGATAAATTGCTAGAAAAAATACAACCTGCTAAGATTAAATCAGGAATAGAAAGCCTGAACAGACCAACAGCAAAGAGATCACAGTGGTAAACTAAAGAGCTTCTGCAAAGCAAAAGAAATTATCAGTAAACAGACAACGTATACAATGAGAGAAAAAATATTTGCAAACTGTTCGTCTGACAAAGGTCCTATATCCAGAATCCATAAGGAACTTAAACCGATCAACAAGCAAAAAACAAATAATCCAATTGAATCGGCAAAGGACATGAACATACATTTCTTAAAAGAAAATACACAAGTAGCCAAACAAAAAAACATGCTCATGATCACTAATAATCAGAAATGTGAGTCACAGCCACAATGAGACCAGGCGCAGTGGCTCACACCTGTAATCCTAGCACTTTGGGAGGCCGAGGCGCGTGGATCATCTGGGGTCAGGCATTCAAGACCATCCTGGCCAACATGGTGAAACTCCGTCTCTACTAAAAACACAAAAAGTAGCCAGGTGTGGTGGCAGTCACCTGTATTCCCAGCTACTCGAGAGGCTGAGGCAGGAGAATTGCTTGAACCCGGGAGGTGGAGGTTGCAGTGAGCTGAGATTGTGCCACTGCACTCCAGCCTGGAAGACAGGGCAAGACTCTGTCTCAAAACAAACAAACAAACAAAAAAACAACAAAAAAAACCCCACCAAGTCATAATGAGATACCATCTCACACCAGTCAGAATGGCAATTATTAAAAAGTCAAAAAAATAAAAGTGGCTGGGAAGGCTGCAGAGAAAAGAGAACACTTATACACTGTTGGCAGGAATACAAATTAATTCAGCCATTGTGGAAAGCAGTTTGGAGATTTCTCAAATGAAAAACTGAAAACAGAACTACCATTTGACCCAGCAATCCCATTACTGGATATATATTCAAAGGAAAATAAATTGTTCTATCAAAAAGACACATGCACTTGTATGTTCATCACAGCACTATTCACAATAGCAAAGACATGGAATCCACTTAGATGCCCATCGATGGTGGATTGGATAAAGAAAATGTGGTACATGTACACCATGAAATACCACGCAGCTGTAAAAATGAATGAACTCAGCCAGGTGCGGTGGCTCTCACCTGTAATCCCAGCACTTTGGGAGGCCAGGCAGGTGGATCACCTGAGGTCAGGAGTTCGAGACCAGCCTGAGCAACATGGAAAAACTCCACCTCTACTAAAAATATGAAATTAGCTGGGCATGGTGGTGCATGCCTCTAATCCCAGGTACTCAGGAGGCTGAGGCAGGAGAATCACTTGAACCCGGGAGGCAGAGGCTGCAATAAGCCGAGATTACACCATTGCACTCCAGCCTGGGCAACAAGAGCGAAACTCCATAAAAAAAAAAAAAAAAAAAGAAAGAAAGAAAGAAAGAAAGAAAGAAAGAAAGAAAGAANCTCCACAAGAACATGAAGAAAACAACACAGAAAGGATAGTCTCGCTCATAAATGATGTTAGGAAACCCAGTTTTGTGTCTTGTCCAAACCATGGCCCGCAGACCACATGTAGCCCAGGATGGCTTTAATGAGGCCCAACACAAATTTGTAAACTTTCTTAAAAGATTGAGTTTTTCTTTTTTTGCATTTATTTTAGCCAATCAGCTGTTGTTATTGTTAGCGTATTTTATGTGTGGCCCAAGACAATTGTTCTTACAATGTGGCCCAGGGAAGCCAAAAGATTGGATATCACTGCCTTACACCATAAATAAAAATAAACTCAAAATGGATAAAAGACCTAAGCATAAGACCAAAACCCAAAACCAGAAGAAAACAGAAGGGAAAAGCTCAACATGGCTCTGGCAGTGATTTTTTGGAGATCACACCAAAAGCTCAGGCTACAAAAACAAATAATTGGTATACCATCAAACTAAAAAACTTCTGCACAGGAATGGAAACAGTCAACAAAATGAAAAGGTAACCTATGGATTAGAAGAAAATATTTGCAAACCATGTATCTTATAAGGGGATAATATCCAAAGTTTATAAGGAATGCATACAACTCAATAGCAAGAAAACAGATAACCCAATTAAAAAATGGGCAATGGACCTGAGTAGACATTTTTGCAAAGAAGTTATAAAAATGGCAAACACATATATGAAAAGACATTTAATATCATTAATCATCAGGGAAATGCAAATCAAAATTACCATGAGATATCACCTCACACCCATTAGGATAGCTATTAAGTGTTGGCTAGGGTTAGGGAACTCTTGTACAGTGTTGGTGGGACTGTAGATTGGTGTAGCCATAATGAAAAACAGAATGGTGACTCCTAAAGGAATTGAAACTATACCATCATCCGACCCAGTAATCCCTCTTCCTGGGTATATTCCTAAAGAAAATGAAATCGCCACCTCGTAAAGATATCTGCACTCTTATATTCATTGTGGCATTATACGCATGAGTCACAATATATAAACTTAAGTGTCCTTTGATGGATGAATAAACTGTGGTGTATATGTGTACAATGGGATATTATTCCGCATTAAAAAAGAAGGAAATCCTGCCACTTGCCATATGGATGAAACTGGAAGACATTATGCTAAGTTAAATAAGCCAAATACAAATGAAAGTTTTAAATAATCTCACTTATATGTAGAATCTTAAAAAGAAAAAAGTCAAATATACAGAGATAGAATAAAATAGTTGTTACCGTGGGCAAAGTATGGTGAAAGAAAATGGAAAGATGTAGGTCAAAGGATACAAAGTAGCAGATATATAGGATAAACAAGTCTAGAGATCTAATGTATAACATGAGAATAGTTAATAGTGTATTGCATTTGGAATTTTTGTCAATTGAGTAGATTATAGCTTTTCTCACTTATACACACAAAAGAATAACTGTGAGATGATGGATATATTAATTTGCATCACTATGTTAATGATTTAACTGTATGTTTTATACACTAAATATGCATATTTTTAAAATTAAAAAAAACAAAAACCACAAGATAATGTACAGCCAGACAAAAGCCCAATAAGAAAAGAGAGGACTTGAACAATACTATAAACCAACTAGACCTACAAACAAATATGGACTTTCCACTTAACTACACATTCTTCTTAAGTGCACATGGAACATTCCCCAGGAGGGATGATACGTTAGGCCACAAAAAAGTCTCAATAAATTTAAAAATAAAGAAATCACACGAAATATCTTCTCTAACTACAATATAGTGAGGCCAGAAATCTGTAACAGAAGAAAAATCTAAAAACTAACAAATTCATGGAAATAAAACTACACACTCTTTAAAAATTATTATGTCAAAGAAGACATCAGAATGAAAATTATAAAATACTTTCAAAAAGTGAAAATGAAGACACAACATACTCAAACTTATGGGATGTAGTGAAAGAAGTGCTTAGAGGAAAAATTATAGCTGTGAATGCCCACACTGAAAAAGAAGGAGGATCAATAACCTAATATTATACCTTATGTAACTAGAGAAAGAAGAACGAACTAAACCTAAAGTTAAAAGAGAGAATGAAATAATATGTATGAGAGTGGAGATAACTGAATTCGAGATTAAATACACAACAGAGATAATTTAACAAAACCAAAAGTTGCTTATTTTTGAAAAGATCAAAGTTGAAAACCTTTAACTAGAATTAGTAAGAACAAATTAGAGAAGTTGCACATATCTAAAATCATAAACAAAAGTAGGAACACAACAGAAAAAAACAAAAATAAGAAAAAAAGTGGGAACGATATAACTGCCCTTATGGAAATAAAAAGTGTGATAAGAGAATAGTATGAATAACTGTATACCAACAAATTATATAACCTAGATAAAATGGACAAATTCACAAAATACTAATATAAAAAAGAAATTGAAATTATGAGCAGACCCATAACAAGTAGAAAGTTTGAATCAGTAACCAAAAACCTTCCAATGAAGAAAATGCTACGACCAGATGGCATCACTGTTGAATTATACCAAACACTTGAAGAATTAACTCAAACTCTTCCAAAAAACAGAGGAGGAGAAAACACTTTGCAATACATTCTATGAGGCCAGTATTACATGGATTCCAAAGCCAGACAAATATACCACAAGAAAAGAAAAACTAGATACTAAAATATTTTATTTAACAAAGTACTAGTAAGCCAAATTCAGCAGCATATTAAAAAGGATTATATACCATGACCACATGGAATTTATCTCAGGAATGCAAGGGTGGTTCAGTACAAGAGTATCAATCAGTGTAATACACCACATTAATAAAATGAAGAAAAAAAACCCCATGTGATCATTTCAATTGACTCAGAACAAGCATTTGACAAAATTCAACAACCTTTCAGGATAAAAACATGGAACTTTCAAAATGTGTTAAAGAGGATTTGTGAAAAATCCACAGCTAATATACTTAATGCGAAAAAAACTGAAAAATTTCTCCCATAACCAAAAATAAGATATGGCTGTATGCTTTACCCAGTGCTACTGAACAATGTACTGAAAGTTTTAGCCATGACAATTAGGCAGATAAATAAACAAACAGGTAAATGAATAGCATCCAAATTGGAAAGGAAGCAGTAAAACTCTTTATTCAATAATGACATCTTATATCTAGAAAATCTCAAAGAATCCACAAACTAGTAGAGCTAATAAACAAGTCCATCAAAATTGCAGGGTACATGTTCAACATTTATTTTAAAAAATCATTTGTGCCTCTATATACCAGGAATGAACAGCCCAAGAAGGAAGTCAGTTTTAAAAATTCTACTTATAATAGCATCAAAAAGAGTAAAATAGCTGGGAATAAATTAAACCAAGAAGGTGAAAGACTTCTGCACTAAAGACTACAAAACACTGTTGACAAAAATTAAAGAAGACCTAAATAAATAGAACTATACATCCTGTGTTCACAGATTGGAAGATTTAATATTGTTAAGTTGACAATATTACCCAGTTATCTACAGATTCAATGCAACCCCTATCAAAATCCCAAGGGCCTTTTTATTTGCAGAAATTTAAAAACTGATTTTACAATGTAAATGGAATTTTTCCAGGGCCCTAAATAATCTAAAATCAATTGAAAAAGAACAAAGTTGGAAGACTCAGGCCTGCCATTTTCAAAACTTTTACAAAGCTGCAGTAATCAAAATAATGTGGTACTGACACATTGTGGTCTCTAGGACACAAGGATGGACATATAGACCAATGGAATATAATAGAGAACGTAGAAATAAACACTCACATATATGGTCAATTCATTTTCAACAAATGTGTCAAGAAATCAGTGGAAAGAGTAGTCTTTTAACAAATGGTGCTGGGGCAACTGGATCCTCATATATCAAAGAATGAAGTTGGACCCATACCTCATAGCATATAAAAATTATCTCAAAATAGATCAGAGACCAAAAAATAAGAGTTAAAGGCATAAATTCCGTAGTAGAAAACATGAGTAAATCTTTATGACTTGAGATTGGAAATAAATTCTTAGAAATGGCACAGAGAACACAACATTGTAAATGTACTAAGTGACACTGAATTGTATATTTTGAAATGTTATTTAAAAAAATTTAAAGGGTGCATAGAAGACTAAAAAGCAACACAGACAGAATTATCACCAGAAAAATAAGGCTCAACATTAAATGTCAACATGGAGAACACATGTCAGAAATAGACAGCCCAGAGCAGCAGCTATAGTGGAGGCTCTTGCGAATGACTAAGATTTGAGGTGGCAGCCTCAGAGAATCACTTCTTGGGGGTAGATTCGATTGATAGAGTAGATGTATCTCTCAGAGACATGGTAGGAAAGCCAAAGAATGGTGAGCATAGCTGCCATTTAGAAACTACCTACACATGCAAGCATAACAGATTGGTTGAAAGGTTATAGTATAGACACACTAAGGAATACTATGCAACTTTAGCAATAAAATGAGAAAGATCTCTGTGAATGGATATTGAGTGATTTCTAGGAGATGTTAGGTGAGAAAAGCAAAATTCAAAAGAGCATATATAGATTAGTACTTTTTTGGGAAATGAGAAAATTATCATGTCTCATAAAGAACACACACACACACAAACTATAAACTAGAAAACACTGAAACTGGTTACCTATAAGGGGTAGGGGGAATTAGGATGGAAGAGATATGGATGAGAGGAAGATTTATCTCAGTAGCTCCTTTTGTTTAGTATTGACTTTTGGAAGTATGTTAATGTTATATGTATTTTAAAAATAAAATTAACAAGATAGGGACCACTCCTGAGATGGTGGAATGAGCACCTTGGTATAACCACTCCCTGAAAAGCAATGATAAAACTGGACAAAACTGTCAAAAACAACCATTTAAGAAGTCTGGAAATTAACCAAAGAAATATAAAAATTGAAAAGTGCTAATTAAATAAAAAAAAAATAAACCTTCCTAAGAATAGGAGGGTTTGTTCTGATTTAACATGGGGCTGCCATCTCCCCACCCAAGCTCAGGGGCACAGTAGATTTAAGGACCAGCAACCAAGAAGGCTCATCTGATGTTGAATTCCACAGAAAACCCTATGCACTATGTCAAGCAACAGCGATTTCAGTGGCAAATAATTGGAGGCAGCCAACATCACAGCAACCTAATGTTCCAATACTGGTTGGGCAAGCGACAGATTAAGAAAAATTTTAAAAGGAAGTCTGGAGATATGGAAGATTGTACATTCTCACAGGAGAGATCAGAGAGGTTTCCTGCTATCTACTTATCCTTGGCTGACTGTGAGACCTTTTGAAAACAGACAGTAAAATACAGGACAGAGTTGTAAAGTGCCTGAACTTTGAATGTCCCAACCCACACATAGATCCCCTCAGCAGAGGGTGGAAGATTCACTGGCTCAAGATGTTTAAACAAATGTCTGACTAATCATGGTTTAACCACTAGGTTATGCTGATCCAGGGGTGACACCAATGAAGCCGGGCTTACAAAACAAACATAAGAGTTAAAACAAACAAAACTGAGCAGAGACACCAGTGGCTGCACATTGCAGGAGAACACAGACGCTGCAGAATCCATGCAGAGAAGGCATAAACAAGCCAACAAACAAACGAGCAACAGAAATCATCCCTGGTTAGGGAGAAGAATTAGAATCCAGAGTTTCTATGATATATTATCTAAAATAAGTTTTTAACAAAAAAATATTATGAGATATGCAAAGAAACAGAAAATTGTGACCCTTAAACAAGAATAATGAGCAGTAAATAGGAATTATCTCTGAGGGGCCCCAAATGTTAGGGCGTAATTTCAAAATAAGTATCATAACTATGTTCAAAGAACCAAAAGAAACCACATTAAAGAATGAAAGTGTGATGACAAAGACTCATCAAATAGATAATATCAATAAAGAGATAGAAATGATAAAGTAAACCAAATAGAAGTTCTGTAGTTGTGAAATATAATAACTTAGATGAAAAACTCACTAGTGGGGCTAAGCAAATTTGACCTGGCAGAAGAATCAGTGAACTTGAACATGGATCCATAAAGATAATTCAGACTGTAGAAAGAAAAATAATGAAGAAAAATGAAGAGATACCCATTGGATACCATAATATAGTGGTCCCTAACCTTTTTGGCACGAGGGAACAGTTTTGTGGAAGACAATTTTTCCACAGCCAGCTGGGGGAGACTTTAGTTAGATTCTCATAAGGAGTGCACAACCTAGATCCCTCACATGCTCAGTTCACAATAGGATGTGCTCTCCTGTGAGAATCTAATGCCATCACTGATCCGACAGGAGGCGGAGCTCAGGCAGTAATGCTTGCTTGCCCACTGCTCACCTCCTGCTGTGTGGCCCAGTTTCTAATAGGCCACAGACTGGTACCAGTCCATGGCCCTAGGGTTGGGGAACCCCGTCCTAACAGGATGTGTAACAATGTATGTGTAATTAAGTTGTAATATACATGTAATTAAGAGTAGAAAACATATGTGGAATTAAAGAATAACAACATATGTGTTAATAAGAGTACTCAGAAGGAGAGATGAGAAAAGGGCAGACAAAAATATTTGAGTAGATTATTAACCTGAAGCAGATTGTTTTCACTTAAGTTGCTTATTGTAACCTCCAGATTACACTTTCAAAATAGGGGACCCTTCCCCCGCTTCCCAGCGCCGCTGGGCCTGCAGGTCTCTGTTGAGCCGCGGACGTGGGTCTCAGTTCCGCAGGATGGGGTTTGTTAAAGTTGTTAAGAATAAGGCCTACTTTAAGAGATACCAAGTGAAATTTAGAAGACGACGAGAGGGTAAAACTGATTACTGTGCTCACAAACGCTTGGTGATACAGGATAAAAATAAATACAACACACCCAAATACAGGATGATAGTTCGTGTAACAAACAGAGATATCATTTATCAGATTGCTTATGCCCGTATAGAGGGGGATATGATAGTCTGTGCAGCATATGCCCACAAACTGCCAAAATATGGTGGGAAGGTTGGCCTGACGAATTATGCTGCAGCATATCGTACTAGCCTGCTGCTGGCCCACAGGCTTCTCAATAGGTTTGGCATGGACAAGATCTATGAAGGCCAAGTGGAGGTGACTGGCAAGGAATACAATGTGGAAAGCATTGATGGTCAGCCAGGTGCCTTCACCTGCTATTTGGATGCAGGCCTTGCCAGAACTACCACTGGCAATAAAGTTTTCGGCGCCCTGAAGGGAGCTGTGGATGGAGGCTTGTCTATCCCTCATGGTACCAAACGATTTCCTGGTTATGATTCTGAAAGCAAGGAATTTAATGCGGAAGTACACCGGAAGCACATCATGGGCCAGAATGCTGCAAATTGCATGCACTACTTAATGAAAGAAGATGAAGATGCTTACAAGAAACAGTTCTCTCAATACATAAAGAACAGCATAACTCCAGACATGATGGAGGAGATGTATAAGAAAGCTCATGCTGCAATATGAGAGAATCCAGTCTATGAAAAGAAGCCCAAGAAAGAAGTTTAAAAGAAGAGGTGGAACCGTCCCAAAATGTCCCTTGCTCGGAAGAAGGATCCGGTAGCTCAAAAGAAGGCAAGCTTCCTCAGAGCTCAGGAGCGGGCTGCTGAGAGCTAAACCAAACAATTTTCTATGATGATTTTTCAGATACAGGCAATAAACTTATGGACAGAAAAAAAAATAAAAATGAATGGGGGAAATAAACCAATAAAGGAATTAAAATGGTACTCTAGAACATATCTATTCAACATGCAGAAGGCAGTAAAGGAGGAAGAGAGGAACAAAAGTGATATGAGACATATAGAAAATAAATAACAACATGGTAGATATAAATCCTTCAGCATCAATAATTATATTACATATAAGTGAATTAAAAACTCAATAAAGGGCAGAGATTGCCAGACTGCCTTAAAAGCAGGATCCAAATATATATGGTCTGCAAGAGTCACACTTTAGATTCAAAGACATAGTTGAAAGTAAAATGGTGGAAAAAGATGACATGCAAACAGTAATAAGAAAGCTAGAGTGACTGTACTAAAATCAGACAAAATTGGCTAAGTGCAGTGGCTCACACCTGTAATCCCAGCATTCTGGGAGGCCAAAGCAGACAGAACACTCGAGGTCAGGAGTTCAAGACCACCCTGGCCAACATGGTGAAACCCTGTCTCTACTAAAAATTAGCTGGGCATGGTGGCAGATGCCTATAGTCCCAGCTACTTGGGATGCTGAGGCAGGAGAACCACTTGAATCCGGGAGGCGGAGGTTGCAGTGAGCCAAGATCACGCTACTGCACTCCAGCTTGGGCGACAGAGTGAGACTCCATCTCAAAAATAAAATAAAATAAATAAAATCAGACAAAATAGACTTTAAAAACAAGCTGCGTTATTAGAGATATTGAGAAACATTTTACAATGTTTACAAGAGAGAAAATTTAACAGGAAGAAATAGAAATCATAAACAAAAATCATAAATAAAAATTTATAACAGCTAAAAACACAGCCCTAAAGTATATGAAATAAAACTGTCAGAACTGAAGAGAGAAACAGGCAATTCAACAATAATAGACAATTTAACAATAATAGTACGAACTCTTTCATATCCTTGTTGATTTTCTGTCTTGTTGTTCTATCAGTTATTCAGAGTGGGGTACTGAACTATTACCCAACCACTACTGTTGGATGAAGTGGTGGGAGGTGAGGCTATGTGGCACTCTGCTTAATATCCTCCCCTGTTCTGGTGTCAGGGAGACAAATGTGGAGCTGACTTTTCGTCAGAAACAGTGGTACACAGAAAGTAGTAGGGTTACATATCCGAAGTGCTCAAAGTAAAAAAAAAAAAAAAAAAAAAAAAAAAAAAGTTGACCAAGAATACTGTATCCAGAAAAGTTTCTTTCAAAAATAAGGCAAAATAAAAACATTTCTAGATAAACAAAAACAGAATTTCTTGTTAGCAGACCAGCTTTGTAAGAACTACTAGAGGAAGTTCTTCAGGAAAAAGCAAGTGCTCCTAGTAAGTTCACATGTATCCAAAAGCAAAGAACAAGGAGGTAAATAGGAGCAAAGCTGTTCTAGAGTAAGGAAATGCCACCAGTTAGTAACTCAAATCCATAAAAACCAAAAAAGTAGATCAAACATATGATATAAGGAGGTTAATAAAACAGAAACTAGGAATATATACTTGCTCTCCTTTCAGCTTCTTTAAAGATGTATCATTATACAATACGATTATAATAGTGCATAATGAAGATGTAATATATGTAACAATAATACCACAAAAGTGGTAAAACTGAATAAACTCATACAGGAATAACTTCTATATCTCACCAGGATTAATATAAATATGAAGTAAATTTTGAGACAATACATAAGGTAAGCCCTAGAGAAAACACTAATAACAAATAGAATATTGAAGAATCATAAACGAAAATTTATATTAGAAAATATTCACTAGATGGAAAAGAAAGCAGCAAAGGAGAAATAGAGGAACAAGAAATAGTACATAGAAAAGACAAAAAGTAAAACTGAGGATGTAAATATAACTATATCAGTAATAACATTAAATGTGAATGGATTACACAATCTAATCAAAGGCAGGAATTGTCAGACTGGATTTGAAAAACAGGATCCATCTGTGTTCCATCTATATGAGGCATACTTTAGATGAAAACTGCCGACTGAAAGTAAAAGGATGGAAAAATATATATCATGTAAGCAGCAACCATAAGTAACTTGAAGTGCTATAATAAAGTCAAAGGAGACTTTAAGAATGTTACTGAAGTTAAATGTGAATATCTCACAATAAAATGTCAGTTCATGAGAAGATATGATTATAAACATATATTCACCTAACAATAGAACTAAAACATATGAAGCAAAAACTGACAGAACTGAACAGAGAAATAGTCAGTTCAACAATAGCAGTTGGAGACTTCAACACTCCACTTTCAATAATGTGTAGTAGAAGAAAGAAGATCAATAAGGAAATAGAAGATATGAGCAACACCATAAACCAACTAGATTCAAAAGGTAATTATAGAGGACTTCACCCAACAACCAACATTTAATATACAGTATTTTCAAGTGCACATGAAGCATTCTCCAAGAAGGACCATATGCTAAGTCATGAAACAAACCTCCATAAATTTAAAAGGATTGAAATAATACAAGGTGTTTTTTTCTGAATATAATGGAATAAAAGTAGAACCCAGTAGCAAAGAAATTAGGGAAACATACACATGTGGAAATTAAACAACACTACATTCTTAAATAATCAATGGGTGAAAGAATTCACAAGGGAAATTAAACGTGCTTTGAGATTAATGAAAATGAAGATACAACATAACAGAACTTATGGGATACATTTAAAGCAATGCAGAGATGGAATTTTATAGCTATGAATGCCTGTATCAAAAAATAAGGCTTCAAATTAATAAGCGAACTCCCCACCTCAGGAAACTAGAGAAAGAAGAGCAAACTAAACCTAAAGCAAGTAGAAAAAAAAAAATAAATATTAGAGTAGAAATAAAATATGGAATATAAAAATAATAAAGTCAACAAATCCAAAACTTTGTTCTTTGAAAAGATCAGCAAAATTAACAAACCTTTGATAGATTGGTAAGAGAGAGGGAGAAGGAGAAGAAAAGAAAGGGAGAAAGGCGGAGGAGGAAAGAGAGAGGGGGAAGTGCATGAGGCGATGGAGGAGAGAGAAAAATCACTAAAATTGAAAATGAATGGCAGTTTTACAAATTAAAGGAAAAAAAAGAGGCTAGCTGCAGTGGCTCACCCCTGTTATCCCAGCACTTTGGGAGGCCAAGGCAGGAGAATTGCTTGTGGCCAGGAGTTCAAGAATAGCCTGCACAACAAAGCAAGACCCTATCTCTACAAAATATTTTTTGAAAAACAGCTGGTGTTGTGGTGCACACCTATCATAAGGTAAGGGGCAAGGATCACTGGAGACTAGATCAAGGTTACAGTGAGCTATGATTACACCACTCTATTCCAGCCTGAGCAACAGAGAGAGACTCTGTTTCTGAAAAAGAAAAGGAAAAAGGAATGAATGAGGGAAGTATACTACCAACCTGACAGAAATAAAAAGGATTATGAAGGAATACTATGAACAATTTTGTGCCAATAAATTACACAACTTAGATGAAATGGACAAATACCTAGAAAGATGAAAACTGACTAAGAAATAAGCAGAAAATGTGAATGGATCTATAACAAGTTAAAGAGATTGAATTAGTTATCAGAATACTAGTCAAAAAGAAAAGCCCAAGAGGGCCAGGTGGCCAAATATCTAAAGAATATAAATTCTTTATGAACTCTTCCAACAACAACAACAACAACAACAAAAAAAAATAGAAGAGGAGGAAAAATTTTCCAATACATTCTTTGAGTCCAGTATCACCCTGACACTAAAATCAGACAAAAACATGAAAAGAGAACTTATAAAATTTATTTTACCCATTTTAGGTATATAGTTCTGTGGCATTAGGTAAATCCACGCTATTGTGCTTTATTCTTTCTTGATGTTGTAAATGGGATTGTTTTCTTAATTATATTTTCAGATTGTTTTTGACAGTGTATAGAAATACTATTGATTTTTGTATCTCGTTACAATAACTGTGATGAAAATGATGTAAAAGCCTCAAAACCCTCAACAGAATACTAGCAAGTAAAATCAAGCAATGTTTAAAAAGGATTACACATTATAACCAAATGGGACTTATTTCAGGAATGCAAGGTTGAATTAACATCTGAAAATCAATTAATGTAATGCACCATTATCAATAGAATAAAAGACAAAACACCACGATTTCTGTCAGTCTGTTCAGACTGTTATAACAAAATACCACGAACTGGTGGCTTATAAACACAGAAATTTATTTTTTTTTGCAATTTTACAGGCTTGGAAGTTCAAGGTCAAGGCACTGGCAGATTCAGCGTCTGCTGAGGACCCACTTTCTGGTTCATGAACAGTTGTCTTCTTGTGTCCTCATATGATGGAAGAAAAAAAGGAGCTCACTGAGGTCTCTTTTACGAGGGCACTAATCCCTTCCATGAGGTCTCCACCCTCATGACCTAACCACTTCCCAAAGGCCTCACTTCCTAATACCAACATTGGGGGTTAGGATTTCAACATATACATCGTGAGGAAACACACATTCCGTCTATAGCAATTAACGATAGAATAAAAGACACAGAAAAGCATTTGGGTGATAAAATTCAATACCCTTCCATGATGGGAGAAAAAGCCGTACTCAGTATACTAGGAATAGAAAGGAACATCTTCAACCTGATAAAGGGCATCTATTAAAAATCACAGTTAATATCATACTTAACAGCAATGACTGAATGTTTCCCCATTAAGATCAGGAACCAGACAAAGAGATCTGCTCTTTCCACTTCTATTCAACATTTACTGAGTGTTCTATCCAGGACAATTTGGGAAGAGAAAGAATCCAGACTGGAAAGAAGTAAAACTACTTGGAGATGGCATAATCTTTGTGTTAGTTCAGTTTTGCATTACTATAAAGGTACACCCAAGGCTGGGTAATTTATAAAGAATATTTTAATTGGCTCACAGTTCTTCAGGCTATACAAGAAATACGGCACCAGCACCTGCTCCTAGTGAGGGCCTCAAGAAGCTTACAATCATGGCGAAAGGCAGAGGGGCAGGCATATCACATGGCAAGAGCAGGAGCAAGGTGGAGGGAGGTGGCAGGTTCTTTAAACAACCAGCTCTTAGCATAAACTACCACAGTAAGAACTCGCTGATTACCATAGGGATGGTACCAAGCCATTCATGAGGGCTCCATGCATGATCCAAACACCTCCCACCAGACCCCGACTCCAACATTGGGAATCATTTTAATATGAGATTTGGAAGGACCAAACATCCAAACCATATCACTGTTGTATACAGAAAACCCCAAGGAATCCATTGTGAAACAGTGATAACTAATGAGTTCAGTAAGGTTGCAGGAGACAAAATCAGTATACAAAAATCAATTGTATTTCTACACACTGTCAAAAAACAATCTGAAAATACAATTAAGAAAACAACTCCACGTACAACAACCTGAAAAAAGAGTAAAGCACAACAGTGCAAATTTACCTAATGCCACATAACTATATACCTAAAATGGGTAAAATAGTAGATTTTATGTATATTTTTACCATATTAAAGAAAAATAAAATACCTTGGGAATAAATTTAACAAAAGAAGTACAAAATTTATCCTCTGAAAATTACAAAACGCTGTTGAAAGAAAAGAAGATACAAATAAATGGAAAGACATTACATGCTCATAGACTAGAAGACTTAATATTGTTAAGATGGCAACACTCCCGGAATTGTGTTGATCTACAAATTTAACACAATCCTTACCAGAATCTCAGCTGGTTTCTTTGTAGAATAATAAACTGATGTTAAACTTCATATGAAAATGCAAAGGACCCGGAATAGCAACAATTTTCAAAAAGAAAAGTTGGAGGCTTCACACTTCCTGATCTCCAAAATGACTACAAAGCAACAGTATTCAAGAAAATGTGATACTGGCATGAGATAGATATATAGATCAAGGGAATAGAATCAGAGTGTTAAAATGGAGCCATACATCTATGGTCAATTGATTTTTGACAAGGATGCCAAGAACATTCAATGTGGAAAGAATAGTCAATCGAAACAATTGATATCCACATGAGAAAAATAAATTGGACCACTCCACATCATATACAAAAATTAACTCAAAGTGGATCAAAGACATAAATACATAACAGATAAAGCTATAAAATTCTTAGGGTAAACATAAGGGTAAATCTTTATGACCTTGGATCTGGCAGAGATTTCTTAGATATAACACCAAAGAACAAGGAACAACAACAAAAAAGTAGATATATTGGACTTCATAAAAGTTAAAAACTTTTGTGCTTCAAAAGACACCTTAAAGAAAGTGAAAAGACAACCTACAGATGGGAGAAAATATTTGCAAATAATTTATCCGATAGGGGACTTGTTACTGAATATATAAATAACTCTTACAACTCAAAAACAAAAAGACAAATATCCCAACTTAAAGAATGGATGAAGAATTGGAATAGACATTTCTTCAGTGATGACATATATATAGTCAATAAACACATGAAAAGATGCTCAACATGATTAGTCATAGGAAAATGTAAATCAAACCCAAAAGGAGGTACCAGTTAATAACCACTAAGATGGCTGTAATTGAAAAAAGATAATAGCAAGTGTTGGTGAGGATGTGGAGAAATTGCACAGTGCTCATATGCTAGTGGTGAGAATGTAAAATGATGCACCCACTTTGGAAATAATTGGTCAGTTCTTCAAAGAGATAGTTATCGGCCGGGTGCTATGGCTCACACCTGTAATTCCAGCTCTTTGGGAGGCCGAGGCGGGTGGATCACAAGATCAGGAGATCAAGACTATCTTGGACAGCATGGTGAAACCCCATCTCTACTAAAATACAAAAAATTAGCTGGGCATGGTGACACGTGCCTGTAATCCCAGCTATTTGGGAGGCTGAGAAAGGGGAATCGCTTGAACCCAGGAGGCAGAGGTTGCAGTGAGCTGAGATCGCACCACTGCTCTCCAGGTTGGCAACAGAGCAAGACTCCGTCTCAAAAAAAAAAAAAAAAAAAAAAAAGAGTTATCATCTGACTCAGCTTTCCATTCCCATGTGTTTTCATATCCCTTTCTTTTTTTTTTTTGAAACGGAGTCTTGCTCTGTTGCCCAGGCTGGAGTGCAGTGGCATGGTCTCAGCTCACTGCAACCTCTTCCTCCTGGGTTCAAGCAATTCTCCTGCCTGAGCCTCCCGAGTAGCAGGAATTACAGGCACTTGCCACCACGCCCAGCTAATTTTTGTATTTTTAGTAGAGATGGCGTTTCACCATGTTGGCCAGGCTGGTCTCAAACTCCTGACCTCAGGTGATCTACCTGCCTCGGCCTCCCAAAGTGTTGGGATTACAGGCGTGAGCCACCACCACACCCAGCCTTTCATATCACTTTCATGCCCAAGAGATATGAAGACACATGTCCACACAAAAACCCATATACACGTGTTCTAGAGGCATTTTTCCTAGTAGTCAAAACGTGGAAACAATCTAAAATGCTTATCAACAAATGAATGGATAAACAAAATGTTTATTCATTGTATATCATATGATGGTAGATTATTCATTCATAAAAGAATGAAGCACAAGGACTGGATGCAGTGGCTCACACCTGTGGTCCCAGCAGGTTAGGAGGCCAAGGCGGGCAGATCACCTGAGGTCAGGAGTTCAAGACCAGCCTGGCTAACATGGCGAAACCCCGTCACTACTAAAAATACAAAAATTAGCCAGGCGTGGTGGCGTGTGCCTGTAATCCCAACTACTTGGGAGGCTGAGGCGGGTGAATTGCTTGAACCTGGGAGGCAGAGGTTGCAGTGAACCGGTATTGCGCCACTGCACTCCAGCCTGGGCAACAGAGTGAGACTCTGTCTCGGGAAAAAAAAAAAAAAGATGAAGTATGAACCTTGAAAACATGATGCTAAGTGAAAGCAACCAGTCACAAAGGACCATACATTGTATGATTCCATTTATATAAAATGTCCAGAATAGGCAAACCCATAGAGAGAAAGATTAGTTATTGCCTAGGGCTGAGGGGGGATGGAATAGTGGGTTTGGAGTGATATTTAAAAGGCACTGGGTTTCTTTTTGGAATGATGAAGATGGAGTGGCAGTTGCACAGCTCTGGGGATACACAGGCACACTTCACTTTATTGCACTTTGTGGATATTGTGTCTTTAAAAAATTAAATGTGTGTGGTAAGCCTGCATTGAGCAAGTCTATCAGTGCCATTTTTCCAACAACATGTGCTCGCTTCATTCTGAGTCAGCATTTTTTAGCAATAAAGTGTTTTTCAATTAAGGTAGGCACATTGTTTTCTTAGACATGGGGCTATTGCACACTTAATAGACTACAATATAAACATAACTTTTATATGCAGTGGTAAACCAAAAAATTTGTGTGACTTGCTTTATTGCAGTATTTGCTTTATTGCAGTGTACTGGAGCCGAACCACAATATCTCCGAGGTATGCCTATACTAAAAACCATTCAATCATATTCTTTAAATGGGTGAATTGTATGTATATAAACTATTATCTCCATAAGGCTGTTAGAAAAAAGCTATAGGAGAAAATATTTGGGGTCCAGGGCCAAAGTCTTCTTAGACCTGACATCAGAAGTGCAATCCATAAGAAGGACACATTGAATCTCATCAAACTTTAAAATGTTTGCTCTATAAAGTACCTTGTTGAGATGATGACAATGAAAACTACAATGAGTAAAATATTTGCACCCTGTTTCTGACTTAGTATAAGTATCTAGAATATATAAATATCTCCCAAAACTCGACAGTAACAAAAAGTCTAATTGGGAAATTGGAAAATGGTATCAATAAGAATTTCACTGAATAGAACATAAAAATGGCAAACAGGCACATGTAAAGATGTTCAGTATCATCCTAATGAGGAAATGTACATGTAAACCGCAATGAGATCTCACTACACACCTATCTGAATGGATAAAATGAAAAACAGTGTGAACATCAAATATCAGCAAGAATGCAGAGAAACTACATCACTTAGACATTGCTGGCAGGAATGGGGAATGTGAAATGGTGCAGTCACTCTGGAAAATCAGTTTGGTAGTTTCTTATAAAACTAAACATGCAACTGCCATACAACTCAGCAGTTACCAGCGGCTTTTATCCCAAAGAAATAAAAACTTATGTTCACACAAGAACCTTACAAGAATATTCACGTCATCCTTATCAATGTATAAGGTTCCCATGGCTGCTGTAATACATTTCCACAAACTTAGTGGCTTAAAACAACACAAGCTTTTTTTTTTTTTTTTTACAGTTCTAGAGGCCAGAAGTCTGAAAAGAGTCTTAAGGGACTAAAAATCAAGGTGTCAGCAGGGCCGGTTCCTTCTGGAGGCTCCACTTCCCTTTCCTTGCCTTTTCTTCTGGAAGCTGCCTGCATTCCTTGGTTTGTGACCCCTTCCTCAAATCACATTGCCATTTCCTGCCCCTGCTTCCATGGCCACATAACCCTCTTTCTCTTCTATAGTCAAATATGCTTCTGCCTCCCTCTTATAAGGACCCTTGTGATTACACTGGACCCACTCAGACAATCCAGGATGATCTCTCCATCTCAAGGTCCTTCATTTAACACATCTGCAGAGTGCCCTTTGCCACAGAAGGCAATAGTCATAGGTTCCAGGAGTTAGGACCTGGCTACTTTGGGGGCCATTGTTCAGCCTACTATGATTTGTAATAGCCCAAATTGGAAATGACCCACATGTCCTTGGATGAGGGAATGGTTAAATAAACTGGGGTATATGTCCATATCATGAAATTCCACTCAGCACTACAATTTAGTGAACTGTCGCTATACAAAACAACTTGAATGAATCCAGAGAATGATGCTGAGCCAAAAGACCCAGTTTCTAAGATATTGTGTACGGTGTGATTCCATTTATATGGCATTTTTGAAAAGACAAAACTACAGAATCAGAGAACAGATGAGTGGTTGCCAGGGATTAGAGGAATAGGGTGGGAGAAAGTTGGTGTAAAAGGACAAACAATGGGAATCCTTGTGGTGATGGAAACACTCTGTATCTTGACTCTCACTGTTGACATCCTGGTTATCATATTGTGCTATGGTTTTAGAAGATGCTACCACTGAGGGAAACTAACTAAAGGGTGCATGGGATCCCTATTATTTCTTACCATTGCATGTGAATGTCTAAAAATAAAAAGCCTAAAAGTGTCATTTTTTAAAATGGGCAAAAGATCTGAATAAATATTTCATTAAAGAAGATATACAATTGAGCACCAAGCACATGGAAAAACGCTCAGCATCACTAGGAAAATGCAAATCACAACCACGATGAGGTAACCATTCCAATGGGACAGTATTTTTTTTTCTTTCTATACTTTCGTGGAAGAGGTGCTAGAGTTGGAAAATTATCATTTTTGCAACTACCACAATAAAGCCTGGTTTCCAAAAGCATTTAAATCTGGGGAGACTTTTTTTGATACGCAGCAGGGTATATGCATGGCCTTAAAGAATCTCCCCCAGATTTTCTATCGGTTGCAAGACAAAATATAGTAACCGTAGGGTAGAAAAGTGGATAATGCCTCAATTTGGTGATCAAAATAACATCTTCAATAAGGGGCAGATACACTGTGTGCCTCAGGATGTGGTACACTGAGAAGGACATCAGGTCACTTACAGAGTACACAACGTGGATCTAACCTGAGGAAACATCAAACTCCCCCAAGAAGTGGCAGACTGTATCTCTCAAAAATATCAGTGTCATAACAAGAGAAAGAGACTAGAAATGCTCCAGATTAAAGAAGACTGAAGAGACACATCTAAAGGCAATACTGACCCTGAACTGGATCTTTCAGTGGAGGAAAAAATGCTACAAAGGACATTGTCGTGGCAACTGACAAAATGGGAACATAGGCATTAAATTAGGTAAAAGTATTATATCGATGTTTAATTGCAGAAGTCGATAACTGTATTCTTGCTTTCAAAGATAATATCTTTATTTTTCAGAAATACACAGCAAAATGTTTAGGGGCAAAGGGCTGTGGAGTATGCAACTCACAGATGTTTCAGAAAAACATGTTATGTGAATATAATGTAGAGAAAGGGGTTCAAATGATAAAGCGAATGTGGCAAAATGCAACAATTAGTAAACTGGTAAGTCTTAGTGAAGGGTATATAGGTGTTTTATATCTCATGCTTGTAATTTTTCTGTAGTTCAAAATTATTGCCAAATAAAGTTTGTTTTGTTTTAAGAAAGAATCCTGAGGGACCACCTTAGCCCAGCAGGTCACAACTGGGGGCAATTTTGCCCTCCAGGGGACATGTGGCAACATGTCGAGATGTTTTTGGTTGTCATAACTGAGGGAATGATGCTGCTGGCTTCCTGGTAGAGGCCAGAGATGCTGCTAAACATCTTACAATGGACAGGACTTCCTCCCTCAACAAAGACTTATCCGGTACTAGATGTCAATAGAGGTACAGTGGAGAAACTCTGCCCCACTTGGCTGACAACAAGTCAACTCTGCCAGGATGGGTGGGCAGGAATGCCGGCCCGGAAAGAGGAACCCTGCCTGTGGAATTCAAGGTCAGACAACCCAAGAAAAACAACCTGGCCACATCACTGAAATTAACATGCCTATGCCTGTGTCATGGGCTGAATTGTGTCCCACAAGATTTGCAATTGAAGCCCTAGTCTTTAATACCTCAGCATGTGACTCAGCATATTTGGAGACAGGACCTTTGAAAAGGTGATGAAGCTACAATGAGGCTGTTAGGGTGGCCCTAATCCAATGTGACGGGTGCCCTTAAAGAAAAGGATATTTGGACACACAGAGAAACACCGGGGTGCAAGTGCACAGAGCAACGACCATGTGATGACACAGGAAGAAGGCAGCCATCTGCAAGGCAAGGAGAGAGGCCTCAGGGAAAGCAACCTTGCTGACACCTTGATCTCAGACTTCTATCCTCCAGAATTGTGAGAAATAAATGTCTGCCATCTAAGCCACCCAGCCTGTGGTATTTTTGTTATGGCAGCCCTAGCAAACTAATACATTCTGGAAATTTATCACATAGAAATAAAAGTTCTGTACATAGAAACAGGTTCAAGAACCTATGTTCAGAAACAAAATGAATTTTAAGCAATAGAGAACATCACAGAATATGTACACCAAAGGAAATTAAGCAGCGATTATAAATTTTAGAATAGAATTGAAATAGAAATAAAATTCAATTAGAGATAGAATTAAATCAAAATAAAATTGTTCCAGCAGCCTTAGGGACATTTTTACTATTTTACTGATTGAGAAAAACAAGATGCAGAAACCAGGTATGATATGATCCCATGAGTTTGGAAAACAATGATAATGCCTTCATTATGTCACATGTATTTTATTTCATTGAATATTATGTGAACATCAGGAAAAATGTTAGACAACAAATCCTAGATTATCAACATAGGTAACAGAGAGGAGGGGAGCCCAAGCAAACATAAGAAAAAAGTTCTGTACTGAAACACATCTATTCCATTCTACTCATCTGTAAAGTTAAAGTGAATATTAGAAAGTAATACAATATTAAGGACACTAAAAGTAAGAATAGCCCCTAGATTTGTGGTACAAGTGTTTGGAAGGAGAGCAGAGCTGATCTGGTGTTGATAGAGCCTGGGGCCAATTTGGCAGTAGACATAGACACAAGACTGCTGCATATGGGCCCTGGGTGAGCACTTACATGTTCTAACTCAGTCAAGACAGGAGTCCTGGGAGCAGGCACAGTTAGGATCCTGATTTCACAGATGTGGAAACTGAGGCACAGAGAATGCAGTAGCTTGCTTAGGGCCATGTAAGAAAATGGCAGAGCTGGGCTATGGCCCTAAGAAGGTTGGCCATATAGGCTATGCTCCAAACCACTCCATGAAACCTGCCACTCAAGTTTTAGAAACGTAATTGTACAGGAAGGATTTAATTTTCCTGTATCCGAATTTGGCAGATGTATTAGGTTTTTTTTTTGTTTTTTGTTTTTTTTTTAAACTAAGGGCAGAGCAGACCTAAATGAGGCAATGAATAAACATATATATATATATATATGTAAATATATATACACACACACAATCCATCTCAATATACATTTTAGCTGTCCATGTATACAAATAAAACTTTGTGTCCTACAAATACAGAAAATATTTTCTGAGGTCTGTGGAGCATTTACAAAAATAATGGTCTTATTTACATACTTGGACACAAAATCTTCATTAAAAAAAAGTGGAGACTTCATAGGCTACATCCTTTCACTGTAAGCCTACTAAATTAGAAATAAATAACAGTGATAAAAATTTACTGCTTAAAAATTAAGAAGACATTAAAAGAACTCTAAAGAGAAAAATCAAAACACAAAATAAAAACTATCAAGAAAGCAATGAAAAGGAACATATTTCATAATCAGATCTATGTGTCACAGCTAAAGCTGCAATCAGAGGAAAATTTATAGCCTTTAAAAATGCCTTTAGTAGAAGAACTTCAAATAAATGAACTATGACTCTTAAGTAAAAGAAAACAGAGTTAGCCAAGAAAAGGGAATTAACAGCTATAAAAGCTTAGATTAATGAAATAGATAACAAAGAGTACAAAGATAGTTTTCTGATAATATAAATAAAATAGATAAATTTCTCATGTGCTTAAGAAAAAAGGAGAAAAACTACAAAAGTTCAGGCATAAAGGAAAAGAAAAACAAAGAGATGATAGAGACCATAAAATCACTAAAGGAAAAAATTAGTTGCTACCGAGTGGCAACACAATTGAAACACTTGAGGAAATTAAATAGGAGTGAATAAATCACTCCAAAAGATGCAATAAACTAATGTATAACAACTTATCATAAAACAGACTAAAAAGAAATTACTAAAGATGTCCTATAAAACATGTATCAGGCCCAGATGGTTTTACAACTCGGTTCTATTTAACCTTTACAGAAAAGATAATCCCAACGTTCTTCAAACAGTTCCAAGACACAGAACAAGGCAGATAAAACTTTGTTTTGTAAACCATTGTATTTGCCCCCACATAATGGCAGATTTCATACTCTTCTGAAAGATGTACTGTTATTTCTAGGATCAGATATCAGGGATGGTCTGCACCAGTGATGAGAGTGCAGCTTCACAGTTTTGATGACTGTTTAATAGAGATATGCTACTTGAAGCAGACCTCCACTGATGGGCATGTTGGTGGTTTGCAATTATTTGCTATTTAACAATTGCAGAAATCAATATCCTAATGATGGATTATTTTGCAAATGTGTAAGATATGTGTAGAATAAATTTCTAGAATGATTCAAAGGCATATGCATCTTTAATTTTGATTGAGATTGCCTTATTTATCTCCACAGAGGTTTGTATCAATTTATTTTTCCAACATCAATGACTGAGAGTTTCCCGTTACACATACCCATAGAGTGTTATCAAACTCTTTGATATTTAATAATCAGATAAGTTTCAAAAACCCCATTGCTTTAATTTGCATTTCTGTCATAATTGAAGTCATCTGGCATATTTTCATTCTTAAGAATCATTGGTATTTCCTTTTCTGTGAACTGTTTAACTTTTATCTTTATTTATTTTTTTTTTTAAATTTTTTGAGATGGAGTCTCTCCCTCTCTCTCTCCCAGTCTGGAGTGCAGTGGCGTGATCTTGGCTCACTGCAAGCTCTGCCTCCAGGGTTCACGCCATTCTCCTGCCTCAGCCTCCCAAGTAGCTGGGACTACAGGCACCCGCCACCACGCCTGGCTAATTTTTTGTATTTTTTTAGTAGAGATGGGGTTTCACCGTGTTAGCCAGGATGGTCTTGATCTCCTGACCTTGTGATCTGCCCACCTCGGCCTCCCAAAGTGCTGGGACAGGCGTGAGCTACCGCAGCCTGGCCAAGAGCATTTTTATATAGCAATTAAATTAGCCCCATGCCTATAGGTGAGTGGCAACTGGTTTCTTTAGGTTATCAATAAAAAAGTATTTTCAGTATTTTTTTGCTATGCAAAATATATATTATGTATTTATATTACATATTTATTATAAACAGCTTTATTGAGGTATAATTGACATAACTTGCATATGTTTAAAGTGTGCAATTTGGTAACTTTTGACACACGATGAAACCATTGCCATGATTATGATAATGAACATATCCACTGCCCCAAAAGTTTTTTTGTGCCCTTTTGTCCTTTTCCCTCATGCCACTACCCCTGACCCCCAGGTAACCACTGATAACCACTGACATTTTTGCCACTCTATATTAGTGGTCATTTTGTAGATTTTTACATAAATAAGATACCATGTACTCTTCTTTTTTTTTTTTTTGGTCTGGCTTCTTTCACTCACCATAATTATGTTGCAATTTATCCATATTGTAGGTGTATCAATGGTTCATTCCTTTGTATTTCTGAGTAGTATTCCATTGTAGAAATATACCACAACTTTGAAAAAAATCTATTCAAATGATGGGCATTTGGGTTGCCTCCAGTTTTGGGTTTCCAGTTTTTATAAAGCTGCTATGAATATTCCATGTACAAATGGTGGCATGCATATGATCTTATTTCTCCTGGATAAATACCTAAGAATAGAATGGCTGTGGAATATGGTAGGTATATATTTAACACATTAAGAAACTGCTGAACTGTTTCCCAAATGGTTGCATCGCTTTGGACTTTGCATTCTCACCAGGAGCATGTGAGAGTTCCACCTCCGACACATCTTCACCAACACTTGGTATCATCCATCTCCCTAATTTTATACAATATAATAATTGGGTACTGGTATTTCATGGTGTCTTTCATTTGCATTTCTCTAATAACTAATGATATTTCAGCCACATCTTCAGGCTCCACTTCTAATTCTAGTTCTCTTGCAGTTTTCACATCAGCAGTTACTTCCTCCACTGAAATCTTCAACCCCTCACAGTCATCCAAGAGGGTTGAAATCAACTTTTTCCCAATTCCTGTTAATGTTGATATTTTTACCTTCTTCCATGAATCACTAATGTTCTCAATTTCATCTAGAATGGTGATTCTTTTCTAAAGTGTTTTCAATTTACTTTGGCCAGATTCATCAAAGCAATCACTCTCTATGACCGCTATAGCCTTATAAAATGCATTTCTTAAATAATAAGACTTCGAAGTTGGAATTACTCCTTGATTATGGGCTGCAGAATGGAGGTTGTGTTAGCAGGCATAAGAACAACATTAATCTTCTTGTACATCTCCATCAGAGGTCTTGGATGACCAGGTGCACTGTCATTGAGCAGTAACATTTTGAGAGGAATCTTTTTGTCTGAGCAGTAGGTCTCAAAAATGGGCTCAACATATTCAGTAAACCATGTTGTCAACAGATGTACTGTCATCAGGCTTTGTTGTTCCATTATAGAGCATAAGCAGAGTAGATTTAGCATAATTCTTAAGGGCCCTAGGATTATTGAAATGGTAAATGAACACTGGCTTCAACTTGAGCAGGGTTGCCACAAACCTTCAATTTGTAAAAAATGCATTATCAGCAAAGTGCAACCAAAGTGCAGTCAATAAGAATGAGACATGCCTGTATTTTAAAAATTTCAATTTCTGGTTATTTGCTGCAAGAATATATGAATGGAATTGATTTTTCATATTAATCTTGTATCTGCCACCTTACTAAACTCATACATTAGTCATAGTGGTCATCTTGTATATTCATCAGATTTTCTACATAGATAACCATGTCTTCTGCAAATAAAGACAGTTTTACTTTATAAAATAAAACTCTCCTCTCAATATATGTAACTTAGACTTGCTCTCACAGGAGACTGGGGTTTCTGTTTACACTGCATAGGTTGTCTAGAAGATCCCATTTCTAAAACATGTATCATGAAGGTCCTGGATTGGTTCACTCAGTCACCCTGTACAAGCAAAAGTACAGCTTCTCCAGAGGCATGTACCTTATACAGGATACATAGGAACCCCACAAACAAAAACATCCACCACACAAACTCATGATCTAAATTGCACACCCACAGTGAAATGAGCCATCATGAGCAAGAGTCAGGAAAAACTACAGTGAACAGAATTAGATTCTCCAAGAACTGCAGATGATGAAATGACATGATAGAGCGTACAAAATACACAGGTTCAAATGACCTAAAGATTTAAAGTTGTAGTTTAAAATATGAGAAAGGTACAAGATGCTAAAATAAAGCAAATTAAACCCACATACAAGGATTTATAGGAATGGAAAAAATATGTAACTGAAAGTCTCAGTGGGTGGATAAAGCAGTGGAAAAGAAACATCTCAAGAGTTAGAAACTGCATGGAAAATTCTGTGAATGAAGCAGAGGGAGACAGAGATAGAAAATCTATGAGATAGCTGAGGAAGACAATGAGATGGTCAAATAGAAGTTTCTGGAAAAGATCAGAAGCATTAGGGGAGGCAATATTCTACAACATAATGGTACTGACTTTCCACAGTTGACGAAAGACATAAATCCTCAGATTCAGGAATCACAACAAATTGTAGGCACGATAAATAAAAATAATCCACCACCTTGGTACAGTACAGTGAAATTTCTGAACACTGAAGTCAAAAGGAAGGTTTCTGAAGTCACTAGAGGTAGGGTCACTTACAAAGGAAAATCAATTAGTCTGATGAGCCACAGAAGCTAGGAGACTGCGGTGTTATAGCTCCAGGGTCTTCAGACAAAATGTACACATTAACCTGTAACTTTCCCCCCAACGAAATCATCATCCAAGAATAAAGGCAAAGTAAAAATATTTCAGACAACCAGAAACTGAGAGTTTACCTTCACTGAAGGAATCACAGACTTCAGGAAAAAGGAAATTAAATCCAAACAGTGAGACAGAAAACTGCAAGTCCATGAGTAAATATCTAGATGTATGCAGCATCAACAAAAAGAGGATTGTTTAAAAGACAAAACCAAAACACTGGGCAACAAAGGCCCAGGAAACGGCAGGAGACAGTACGATCTGGAGCACCTTGAGGTCCCAGTGAGGTTCCAGAGGAGTTGGGGTGACTTTTGATCTCAATTGGCAAAGCATTCAGGATTTAATCCTGCAGCAGCCACCAAAAATGTACAATCAGAACACACAGCTTGAATGGAGGAGTGGGTGAAAGGCCAGGCTTGGTGTGTTGGGCTGAGGATGTCAAGCTGGGAGCAGGAGGAGGCTATAGCCTGACCCTGTGAGAACCAGGCTCACAAGCGTAGAAGTGAGAAGTTAGGCTGTTCCATGACGCATGCTTCCAAAAAGCACACATACGAGTGTGAAGGATGAGACCCCAGGCCACACGGGGACCTCTGGGTATGTGATGCATGCTCCTCCAGCACGCTGCCCCACTTCACAAATGGGAAACCACACAATCATCCCAGGTCACCTGACAAACACGTGGTGACATACACAGGCACAGCTTTGAAGACACCTCCCCAGAAGCCCTTCAGAATGACCTCCAGGCCGGTGGACACGTGCATGCTACCCGATCCTACGTCACAGACCCCGACCTTCCAGCCCAGTGTTCTCTGAGCAGCAAAAGGCCTCTGAGGCGGCCTCCAGGACCAGTGAATTTGGGGAAGTCTCCTCTGCCCTCCTAGGGACTCGGGTGTTCAGGAGGCCACCTCCGGCCAGCCCTGCTCTTGACAACCCACCTCCGGCCCCTTTGTCAAGACAAAACCCTGGTGGCACAGCCCTGTATTTTTATCGTGTACCCACCATGGGTTACGTATGGTACCAGCTCGGGAAGGGTCAGTAGTGAAAAACAAATGGCCACTCCCCTTTGAGGAGGGGACTGGACAACCTGGTCAATGGTGACCTGGCTGTGGAGACAACTAGAGTGGAGGAGGGGCGGGGTAGTCAGCACAGGATGGAGGTGGCTCCTTCAGGACTTCTGGGATCCAGGAAAGACAGTTCCAGGCAGAGTGAACACAGTGGCTCTGAGACAGGGACAGCGAGGCAGGATGGCCAGTATGTGGCTCCAGCCCAGGCCTCTTCTGACCTGCAGATGTGGATGGCCTGTGCCTGCTTGGATCCCCTGGGCAGGAGGCTGCCTGTGTCTGCCCCCACCCCGCAAGCATACAGAGGATCTTCAGGACCCCCAAGGCAGCAGCAGCCGGGCTGTGAGTGTCAGGCTCCCCAGGCTAGGCATGGACAATGGCCGCCGCATCCTCGCAGGTCCCCCGTCCCTTCAACACTGCCAAGCCAAGCGGCATGAGGTTGGGTCCCCATGCATCCTTCATGAGCAGTCTGTGACACTTCACTGCAAAGACCCTAGGGCTAGGCTGGTCAGCCCCTGCTGCGCTCTGGCTCTCCGGCTGGGCGGCTGCTGACATTCCCCTCCCTTTCTACCCAGGTCAGAAGGTTGGGGGAACGGCAGCAGGCCCTTCCTGATGGGATGAGGGCTGGTTCCTCCCCTTAGTGAGGCTGCTCTGCAGGGACCACGCAGCCCATTTTTGCTGCAGGTTAGTCTGTGTTCTGATGCCACCGTGAGGGACCTTCTTCCTTCCCAGCCTCCCTCCCCTGAGGTCTGCCACTGCCATACCTGCATGTGCCTCTTGGCAGGCTCAGTGGGGTGTCAGGACACACAGGTGTCCTCAGGAGTTGCCCACATGGCCCTGTCCTTCCGTTTCTCCATCTATAAATGGGGCCAACACTGCATAGCACCAGCTAGAGCACAAGCTGCAGGGGCCTGTGTGCAGGTGGATGGCGCAGACAGGTAGGAGCCCTGAGGCAGGGACAAGGGGACTTCTGCCTAATCTGCGGGTTCACACAACAGAAAGCACAGTCAGGCAAGGTTGAGGCCTGGGTTGGCCTTTGCGGGGGATCAGTGTGGCTGTTCATACCCTCCTTGAGGGAGTGGGGCTGTGGGGCTTCCCCAGGGGTGGCATCTGCCCTGGGATCCGCATGCCCTTCTCCCCATGCCAGGACTCTCCAAGAGCCTTCTGGGCAAAGGGGACTCAGGAGTATCAGGGGCTGCTCTAGGTCCCTGGGGGCCAGGCCGACAGCTCAGGCTCCAGAAATCTGGTGGCTCCAGCCTGGGCTGACTTATCAAGTTAGGAAAGAAAAAAGTCCAGCAGGAAAGAGAAACCTTCTCCGTGGAGGAGCATTCCACAAAAGGCGCCTGACTTTCTCCGCACTCGCCCCTCATTAACATTCCGCAGACAGCACTAATGACTTCATAACACTAACCAGGCTGAATGGATGGCATCGACTCGGGCTGCCCCGCATTCAGCAAGCAGCAAGCGATGCTTCTCCAGGCCGCACACAGGCTGCGTCCCCAGCCCCCGGCCACGCCCACCTGCCCGTTAGCATGCGCAGAAAGCCCCCATTTGCATGGAGACAATGGTCCCAGCCCTGAATCCAGAGCTGTGGGGGCACTGGGCACTGGTTGGCACAATCGCCCTTTGTGCCGGCTCCAGCGGGCAGGCGGGAGCACATCCCAGGGGCTCAGAGATGTGGCCGGGTCCCAGCCAAATCCTGATGGCATCTAAGGCCCCGGGGAGCCTGGTGCCCAGTGGAGCGGGTGCCTGGACTTGGTCTTGCCTGGTGACTTCCACAGTGGATGCCCAGGAAAGCCCCAAGGGGCAGGGAACGCCACCCAGCCTCCTGCCAAGGATGGGGTGATGCAGGTGAGCCATCCTGAATAAACTGGAGCTTGGCGGGCTGGGCTGGTGTCTGTGAGCACAAAGGGTTGTGAACAGTGTGGGTTTGTCCCCTCTCTGCCATGCATACGATGTGACAGCATCCTTACAACTGCTGGTAAGCTGGAACATTCGGGTTGGTCCCAGGCACTGGGAAGAGGTCTGAGAGGGGCGGGATGGATACAGAAGTGACCAAAGGGTAAAGGGACAGCTGCTGAGGAGGGAATGGATCATATGACCTGGATGGGAGGGCAAGGTGGATGACCCACCTCCTCTGCCAGGCATGGAACCCTGGCCACTTGGCACAACTGAGTCAGGGCCTGGCTTCCAATAGCCCAGAGTCCAGAACAGTGGGGTCAAGTTTCCAAGGAACTGGGCCACATGGAGTCCTCCCACGGGGCATGGAAGGCAGGGAGAGTGGGGAGCAGTCCCTCCAGGGTGGGGTCAAGCCTCCTTAGAGGGACATGCCTTGGAGTCATGGAAGAAGGGGTCTGAGACTTCAAGGGGCAGAAACCAGGTGAGCAGAAACAAGGTGAGCAGGAACCAATGCAAGGCCCAAGTGCGTGATGTCTGTCTGGACAACAGCAAGTGGTCAAAGGGGAGTGGGCTTCAAATGCTGTGCTCCCCCCACCACCTGGAAAATGAGGGCTCTCCCATGCTGGGAGGGCAAGGCCACTGTTTCGCATGGGCCTGAACTAGTGCTTCTTTCTGGCACTATGACAACCAAGTGTTTTCAAAACAGGTGCCCCTTTCCCCCCAGGGGGACCGCACCCTGGGACAGGGGCTTCTGCAAACGTTTGCCAGGGCCCCTGCATTGGTGCTACAGTGCAGCAGCCAGCAAGTGCCATCTTTGTATCAGAACACAGTCACCACTGTGTCTGCCTCAGAGGAAGCAGCGAGCAGGGTCACAGATGGCACCTTTGCACGAGGTACTGGGGAGCAAACAGGCTTCACTGTGTTTTCTCCTGGGAAGACAAGGGGCACGCCCCTGTCCTGGTGGCAGCACAGCTATCTCAAATACCCTAACACTGGGCTCAGAGGTCAGAAAAAGCCAGAATCCTTCACATTTGGTTTTAAGAGAGCTGCTAGAGAATTTGGCAGTTTGGGATCACAGTCCCCAGAAGTGGGCATTGAAGTCATATGCGAGAGAAGTTGGAGCTCCCAGGGAGAAGCGGGGTCCCTTCCACCTCTCCTAACTCTCAAGGGCATCTGTGGCCAGGGAGCATGAGGTCTCCAGCCCTCACACTCTGTAGAGCTGGCCAGTTCATGGTCCTGTCCTATAGGAGGTTTGTCTCAAAACTGGTCCCAAGATGACGGATGCATCACGTGTGCCTCCTGAAGCAGCCAGGAGGCCAGGTCTGCCCTGGAGCAGTGTGGGGAGACCAAGCACTGATGCTCTGGCATCACCACAGGTTACCTGCTGTGTGAGTGCTCAGCCAACTGCACTTCTGGGAACAGCAGAAGTTGGCAGGAGGCATATGGGGGCCACAACCAGGCACTGCTGTGTCCCTGCCATGTGGCTGGAGCACACGAGCCCAGCCTCCAGGGCCTCGCTCTCCACGTCTGTCAAAGAGCCATGCTTACGAGTTAGCGTGGGTAAAACCCCTTACCCGGGATGGAGGGCATCTAAACCCTAGACAGGTCTGCCATCCAATTATCAGGTGCTGCAGAAGGTAGCTTCATCCCAGCCCCTGCTGCAGGGGTGAGAGGAGGGACGCAGGCCCGAGCCACACCATCACGTACAGGCTCGTGGCCTCCAGGCTGCATGAGAACGGCCTGTCCCATCAGACCCCCCACGTTTTACCCAGGCCTGGTGCTTCTCCTCCAGAGCCCCATGCCCAGACCCCTTACCTCTGGTCTCCCTGCCAGTGGGCCCAGAGGTCACCCCAGACACTTTCCAACCACAGCCCGTGGGCTCAGCTGGGAGGAAGCCAGGCAGCTGGAATCAGGAACATAGCCTTCCCTCAGCACGGCCGGACAGAGCTGACCCATCCTGTCATCTGCCCAGGCTTCCTCTCGCATCAGAAGGTGTGGCCAGCCCCTCCTTGGGAAGACTCTGAGGGGAAGGTGGCTGGAAGGTTTACAGAAGTTTCTAGAAGCTCCACTCTCTGTCTGTTCATACCTCGTTATCAGAGACCCCAGCCCAAGGGAGAAACTCATTGGCTTGCTCGGGCTTCCAAAAAAGGCAGTGACCTTCCCAGCCCTGCGGCCCACACCTGCTTGAGGGGTTCTCACCAGAACTGTCATAGCCGTCAACAGAGAAGTGGTCCAGCCTCCGCTCTTCTGGGGGGTCGCACGTGATATGGGGGACTGTGAGCATCTTCTCTCCGGGACTCACCCCATTGTCTTTGTCCAGCTTGAACTTTTTTTTCTTTACCTAAAAAAAACAGACAATAGATTAGCGGTTCCTGGACGTCGTCTGCCAGGCCTTACGCTGGCCCCAAAGTGCCTGTACAGCTGCCCTGAGCCCAGCCCCCATCACATACACCTGGACAGCGACATCACATACACCTGGACAGGGACCGGAGGCCTGGGGCCAGCTCCAGAGTCCTCACACAGAGACAGGGCAGGGCTGCTGGGGGTCACATGGGGGGCTTGGCCCTGGTGCTGCCCTGTGAGCTCATGGCCTCGCTAACAGGACAGCAGGAAGCAGACAGACATACAAGATGGTGCCAGTGGAAGTGGTAATGGGAGCTGTGACCAGTAGGGGTGAATGCATATGGGGGGAACAGGCTAGGGGCCAGCAGGGCATGAAGACGGCGCCTGAAGTCAGGGAGCAGGCTGTGTGGAAATCTGGGGGAACATTCCAGCACAGGGAACAGTCGGTATGGAGGCTCCACTGGCAGCTGGAAACTGGGAAGGCCAGGTCTCTCCACAGAGGGTGTGGGCACAGGCCAGGAAACGGAACCATGCCAGCATCAGCCCCAACCCCTCTTATGACCCCAGCCACGTCACAAGACTTCTGCCTGGCACCTGCCAAACTCCACTGCCCTGTGACCTCCAGACCCCCTTCGCTACACCCCTGCATCACCTCCCTCCCCTGCTGCTCCCCTCCCACTGCCCACTGCTCACCACCCACTGCGCCCCACATGGCAAGCCCAACCCCAAGGCCCTCTGAAGAGCCTTCTTTCCAGCGCGTCCTGCTCCCAGAGCTCTCTCTCTGGAGGTCTCATGCCCTGACCCTGGAATGACCGATCCTACATACCCCCAAGCTGGGGGACATTGGGATAGCAGGAACCTAGCATCGGGTGTATAGCTCAGTGTCCCGAACGATGCTGACACCCTGACATAGGCCGCACCAGGTCAAATGCATGGTGAGATCCCAGCCTTGTGCTGCGGCCCCCACGGCCCCCCCACCTGCTAGCAAGAAGGCCCTGCCCTGGTGGCAGGTGGGCTACTCACCACCACAGACTTCTTGGGTTTGGGGCTGGGTGACAGCAGAGTGTGGCTCCGGGAGGGCTTCCGGACGTAGATCTTCCAGGTGGAGGAGTCGGGGTTCTCGGCAGCATAGCACCTCCATGCGGTCTGAGGTTGGTCGGGGGAGAGGCTGTCACCTGCTGAGCCACCCAGTGGGGGCCCTTATGGAAGCTACAGCTCCCCCTCCCTGTTCCCCAGGCCGGACCCCCTCCCCTCTGGGTGGCAGGGTCTGGGACCTCAGAGTCCCAGGCTTGACGTGGTCCCAGCTCCCAGACCCTCTGCCCAGGCAACCTGGCTTGGTCCCTTGCTGTACCAGGCAGCTCACCGCTGCCTGGGCCAACTGTTACCCACAGCTGGGACACCACAAAGGTCTTTACCGGCCCTGAGCCAGCCTTGAGCCAAAGGCAAGACTCGCAAAGGTGGGCAGGTCGCACATCGTCCCCGGGTGCCAGGGTGCACAGCGTGCATAGGAGACCAATGCAGAAATAGGCAACCAGCGGCCACACAGTAAGGAAGGGCTGAGAAAGAGAGGTTGTCCAGGACCTGCAGGTGCTGAATAGGGGGCAGGGAGAGGCAGGGTCCCTTGGGCTGACAGGAGGTGAGGTCTCTCCTAGAGGCCTGTGAGTGCCACCTTGCAGTTGGGAGAGCCTCTGATGGCATATGGGTGCAGCTCTGAAGCCAGCATTTCAGAGAGACCCTATGGCAGCACCACATGGGAACAGTGGGAGGAGGGGACACTATTGGTAGGGGACTTGGCGGGGGGAAGTTGTGCAGCGTCCAGGTGGGCAGGAGGGGCTCCCAGGGCCTTGTATGAGGACACATCCTGGTGGCCTTGTCATCACTGGCCACATAAGCCTGAGAGAGGGCCAAGTGGAGAATGTGTCCCCACACTGGTGGGCTCCTGGGTGATAGTCCCAGATAGACACAGCAGCTGGCAAGGGGCACCTGCAGCCCTCACTCCCACCCAGCACCCAGGGACAGGCAGGCAAGGGCACAAGCCCAGCCTTCCAAGGCCCGAGCATCACACATACAGGACGAGCACTCCACGTGGTCCCCCAACCCTGGCAAACCCCACAACCCCTGCCCTGCTCCTGTGCAGGCCTGTCACCTGGGGCCCCCACTCCAGTCCTCCCACAGTGTGTGCAGCTTCCGAGGGAGCCCCCTTTCACAGGACCTGTGGTTCCCAAGGAGTGGGACCAGGAATCCAATGTGGTCCCCTGCTGGGCGTGGGTGGCCAGCATGCTCACGCTGGGACCAAGGTGGGTTTACGGGCCTGATTTACGGTCTCCTGGGAAGGAGAAACTGTGAAGTCAGGCTGAGGGTGGGAGCTCACAGCCCCCCGATAGCTGAGCCAGGAGCCTGGCAGGACTGCGACTTGCCCCTGATAGCCTGGGCCTTGCCTGGGGCAGCAAGCTCAGGAGGCCTGCAGGGGGCACCCCAGCCAGCAGGGGCTGCCCAGGCCCTGGGCCTTCCTGGGGGACATCAGGCCGTGTGCCCAGAGGAGCTGACACTGCTCCCAGCCACTGCACTGGGCAGAGGCCCTATCCCTAGCGGGCACTTGTCATTCAACCTAGCAATGCCCACCCTCCGGGCCCCTCAGCAGCTGTTCCTCAGGGCAGCCCTGGCCCTGCGGTGGCCAACAAGAGAGACCCACAGGGATGCAATTCTCAAGTGGCTTCTGTACTAAGTCCTTGCTTATGTTAACAGGGCAGTCCCATTCTCTGGTGGGTCCTGGAGAGTCTGGAGTGACAGAGCCAGAGCCCAGCGTCCCAGAGCTTGGTACTGCCTGCCTCCCACCCACCTCCAGGACCTTCCTGCCCATGATGCTCCAGGGCTCTGCCTTTCCCTGCCCACTGGCCTTGTGAGCCCAGAGGGAGGCCCATGCCGTCCATCGCCAGCCCTCACCTCCAGGCACCAGGGCCTCCCGAGCCCTGAGGGATGCCAGGCCCTCCAGAAGGCACCAACTGCACAGCTGGGTCCTACCTCCCTTGGGGACAATCACCTGGCTCCGCCACTCCCAGACAGCCCTCAGGTTGTTGTGCAATGGGAGGGAGAATGGGAGCGCAAGGGAGCCTCAGAGCCAACCACGTCCACTCCTGGCATGGCCACGGCCGTGCCTCCTCTCCAGCCCACAGGGTATGGCCCTTGATGGGAGTGGCTTTGGAGGAAGACAGGCTCCAGCGCCCCATGCTCACCCCATCACCAGAGAAGCCAAGGCTTCCACAAGCAGGGTATGCCCCACAGGCCAGCCAGGCAGACACAGGGGCCAATGGTGGTTCTGACAGGTGGCCATGAGGGCTGGACGCAACAATAACAGTGACCAAAATGTCAGTGACTAGGGCCTTGCAGGTACCGCACCTGAATGAGTGAGGCTGCCGCCGGGATCTGCCGGTTGAAGTGCTTCTGCCTCTGCTTTTGCTGCACCTTCAGGGCAAACCCCGAGCCGAGAATCCCCTGGGAAGGAATGGACAGGAGGGTCCCGTCCACACAGGCCACTGCCAGCTGGGTGCAGCCTCAGGACATGGTTACCAGTCACAGTTGTGGGAAGGCCAGGCATGGTCAGTGCTGGAAGTTCCCCAAGTCCCACCTCGGGCCCAGCCTGCCTGTCCTGGGCCAGCATGGGGGGCAGAACTTATACCCCAGGCCCCAGCAAGGGGCCCAGTCCCATGGGGCAGGGCTAGAGCCTCTCTAACCCATTCCCAGGGACCATTCTGGGGGCCAGGTGGGCTGGCCCATCTGTATGCACCCAGGAAGGGGTCATACCACTGGGATGGGGGTCGCAAGTGAGAAGTCGGCCCTTCTCAGTCACCACTGCTGCCGCCCTGCCCAAGGACAGCTGATGGGATGCAAAGGACCCACCCAGAAGCTAGAGAACTCCCGGTCTACAGAGGGGATCACGTGGTCCATATGCATATGTGACGCACACGCACACACAATAGATATGCACACTAACACACACTAACACACACACACACACTAACGCACTAACACACACACACAAACACTAACACACACTAACACTAACACACAAACACTAACACACTAATGCACACTAACACACACACTAACACAAACACGTCTACATGTCATGTGCACACACACGTACACAGCACATAGATGTATAATATATATACCTGTGACACACAGATACATACACATATGCAAACATACTAATATACATGTATAACGCATACATGTGCACACAACACACCACACATACTAAATACAACATATGCACATACAATATGTATACACAGTATGCACGCACATATACGGTACAATACACACCCATGCGATACATATACACATACCCATAGTATACAAGTAACATAAAATTATACACACACAGCACAAACACATATGCACATACACACATAACACACATACACCCACATACGGGCACTGCGAACTAGACACATCACCTAACAATCTGTGGTTTCTGGAAAGGCCATGGAACAAACCCCCTGCCCGGCCAGCCACAGCGTGGAAGTGCTCTCTCCAGGCACAAGATTCTGTCTCCATGGGGCGTGGCAGCAGCATTGCCCACCCCCCAGGGCTGAGTAAGCAGGCCTGTCCCACACTGTGTCCATGCACAGCCACTCCAGGCTGCCTCCCACACTGCCTGCAAGGACCCCAGTGGGGACTGCAAACAGGAAGTCTGCATCCAGGGCCCCAGGGAGGGCAGGTGGAGCTCTGGAGTATAGCACCTTCTAGCAGGGAAGCACCTTCTTGGTTCTGAACATAAGCGGGTCTGCTCAGAGGGAGGGTGTGCAGCCACCCCAGGGCCCCAGCTGTCCGAGGAGCTGGGAAAACACACCATGGAGCACCTACCGCTGGGAGCGCAAAGAAGGAGATGGCAAAGACAGAGAAGCAGGAGGCAATGGTCTTCCCGACCCACGTCTGGGGCACCTTGTCCCCATAGCCAATGGTGGTGACTGTGACCTGCAGGAAGAGGGACAGTGGTCAGCCACGGATGGGACTGGAGCCTTGGAAGGGCCACCTGCCTAACCCAAACCCACCACTCTGATGAGCGGAGAGGCCGATGAGAGACCCTGACCACCAGGACGACCCCGTGTGACTCGGCGAAAGCACCAGGAACAGAGCCGCGGGATGGCGTGTGTCTCCCAGGCTCTCGGTGTCACACACAAGGCATGTCCCACCAGCACATGCAAGGAGCCCAGCACCCACAAAGGGCCGGGCCTGCTGGCTGGGAACGTGGGCCTGAGAGCTCACCCCGCACCTGCTGCCTCATCTGCCTGCCTGTCCCCAGGAGGCTGGGCCCCTGGACCACCGACATTGCTGTGTGCCGGCCCCCAGGAGACCGGGAGCTCCCACTGAGGCCGGTTGTCGACAAAGAGCAGGGGCTGGGATGACGCGCTGCTTCCTGACGCCACTCCAGGGCACCAGATGTTTTATTTTCCTCTTTTCTGAGAGTACAAGATGCAGCTCAAGCCTTCTTGGTGGGAGAGCCATCCGAACCGGACGTGTGGTGGGACAATAGGAGGCTCCCCCCACCCGTGCCTCCTGCTGGCATCTGAGGTTTGCTTCCTGGGGCTTCCAGCCTGAGCCTGGAAATGTCATCCTGCAGGACTTAGGAGCCCACCCTGGCTGGGCCTGGCCTGTGCGGGCTGCCTGCTGGGTTCTTCAGGAGCTGGCGCTGAGCCCAACAAGGAGACCCAGAGTGGCCCTGAGGCACAGCTCACCCTGTAGACACACAGGCTCATGCCCGGGCTCACCTGGACAGCTGGCATGGTGGCCCAGACCATGGCTGTGGCTGCGGGAGGTCTTTGCAGCCCTGCTCTGGGCACCATACTCAGCTATTAGCCCAGCATTTACCCGCTTGGGGCTTCTGGACTGCTTGCAGGCCCAGGAATGCCCTAGCTGGGAACCACATGGAGACCCCCATTGGATTCTCAGCCCTATGGGCCCAGCGCTGATGGCAGGAAGGCCTGAGGCCTGTTTAACACACTCTGATGGAAGGCAAGAACAATTCCCGGCCCACCTGAGCCCCCACGAGACCAGGGTCCCTGGGCCACCCCATGGTTTCCACCGGCCACTGAGGAGGAGGGAGGGTGGGGAGAATCCCCGTGACCACCGCCGGGCAGGCGCACACAGGCGCACACGTGGAGAAGCAGGTGCCCATGGCTCATGTGACTGCCCAGAACTGCCAGAGCAGGAGGCTTGGAGGCTCAGGCAGCAGAAGGGGCCACATTACGGGAAACCAGGCTGTGCTGATGAGCACATTAACGAACACTGACAAATGCCAGCCACCGCCATCAGGCCGCAGGGCAGGACTGGCCTCTGCTGAGCCCTCGCCGTCACCCAGGCCCCTGCCCCGCTAATGCTCTGACCGCACGTTCGCTTATGGTCAGGATGCTGCCGCAGAGGCTGCTCGCAGGTTATCTCCTGCAACTGCACACGGAGCTCTCCCTGCAGTGCCGCTGTTCTTAAGAGACACCCATATGCACCCATGCCCCCGCCATACACACAATGTGCACAGGAAGCTGTTTACTGCCAGGCCCTTTCTGTGGGCCACCCGGCTCTGTGTGCGTGGGCGCGCACCCACAAACATGCCTCATGCAGAGATGGGACGCTCCACACATGCACATGTGTGCACACACGTACACACTGAAACATACAATGACCCGGTCAGTACACACACGTGCATCACACAGGTGACAAGGTCATGTAAAAAGGGAGCTGGTTCCCATGTCCGAGCCTGACACTCTCAGGTGCAGACACTGAGGTGCAGACACCTTGAACGTGCAGCGCAGGCACAGAGTGCAGCCACATCCCTGCAGGGTGCAGCCAGGCCACGGGTGAGGCTGACAGTGGCTGGCAGAGGGGGATCCTGGGGGAGCCCGAGGCCCTCGTCTGCAGGGTGTCCTCCCCAGAGGGCCTGCACCCACATGCACAGGCTGGGCTGCTGCTAAGTTCCCCAGAGGGGCCACGTGCACTGGGGTGGGGAGTTGCAGAGGCAGACACAGGGCTGCAAATTGGGCGGGGCATCGGAGACCCTGTGCCAGTCCTGCCCTGGGGAGCAACTCCCACCTGGTGAGCTCTCAGCCCAAAGAGGCTCAGAGCCTGGGTCTGAGCCCAGCACATCCACTATTTACCAAGTCTACAGCAAGTCCAAGAAAGCACACACGGATGGCCCATTAATGGGCCTAGAAGGGCCTGGGCAGAGCGGGGACCCTGGCCTATCCTGGCCTTAAGCTCAGAGGGCCCCTGCAGCCTGGACAAGTAACAAGAGGGCTCCAGAGTCTGTCTAATCCAGATTTCTTGAGGGGACACTCACTCCTTCAGTATGAACATGCTGATTCCTCCTATTCACCCCTCAAACCTGTGCCTGGGCCTGCACAGCCCCTGCTGATGCCCTGAGGCAGTGCTCACCCCTCCACTCCTGGCTCTGCCTCTGCTCTGCAGAAGGACCCCTCTCAGCACCGTCCGCCTGGCTGGCATGTGCAGCCCGAGACTTGAGAAGCAGCCCAGTGCAGGCCCAAGTCCCACCCCACCTGGACATCCTCCTAGCACTGGGCCCCGAAGGACAAGATTAGGCCGAAGAAAGCGGGGGTGGTGGGGTGTGGCAGAGCAGTGCCCCAGGTGGGGGCCAGGTACGAGAAGCAGGGTTGGAGGGCTGTGTCCAGGACAGGGCTGAATCTGCTTCCCCAGGCAAATGTGCACTGATGATCTGCTGGGGCTGGGCTCAGGGACGGCAGCCCTCGCTATGGCTGGGGGGCACTAACCGGTACTCCTGCTCCCACCCAAGCGTGAGCAGTGGGACATTGCTCTTGACAGACAGGCCCAGGGCAGGCATGGGGATCCCCGTCCTCTGGGGAGCCAGGCTTTCTGGAGATTTGCAAAAATGCTTATTTTTCTTTCAATAATATTTGTTTTGGAAAATATAGAAATTTTTCATAACATTATTTATGAAAATGTAATGGGTCTATTATTTTAATAAATTAATATGGAATTGTTTTTACATGTCTCCACTGTATTAAATATTGATGGCACAATGCCCACGAATGAGGCTTCTCTGTCAGGGGCGCCAAGGGGCCCTGAGACCAAGAGGCCTGGGCACGGCTGCCTCCCGAGGAGGCCGGGGACAAACCCAAGATAGGCTGAGAGGCAGGAATTGGGCTGTAGGGGGGCCAGGCAGCAGGCGGCTGGGGGACGCCAGCAAGGTGTTCGTGCCTTGGGTGCCAAGCGTAAGGGGCGCCAGCAAACTCAGGCATCAGAACAAATGGCAGGGGCTGGTGTATTAAACGTCATTTTAATAATAACATTAAATTATTTAAAAACATTTAGAATCATTACTTTTTAAATGAAAATACCATATTTTGATTTACTTAAAAATCGAATACAGAAACTCCATGATGAAGGTGGAATGGAGTAGGGCTGGCCTGGAAGCCAGAGTGGAGCTGGGGTCAGGCGAGCAGGTGAGGTGGCCACCTGCTCAGGTAAGGACACCCGAGACCACCTCCCAAACCTGCCCTCAAACAGACGAGACCTGCTGAGGGTGGGGGCGTCACCTCCTGGGGCTGAGATGGGTGCACGTGGGCGCCTGCTGGCTGGCTGGCTGGCTGGGTAGTCCGTAGAAGCCAGGGGTGCCCCCAGCGGGAGAGAAAGGCCAGCCCCAGAAGTGCCCCTGGGTGTCTGCCCACTGTGGAGAGCACACAAACAGCCGGATGTAGTTCCAGGACCCCACCTTCGCCCTGTCCGCCTGCCCGTTTGCCCAGACCCGGCCCAGACCCTCCCCTCAAGTTAACAAGGAAAAGGCCCCTCCCTGCAGACCTGTTTGTTTTTCCTACATTCAGACACAAGCAGCTCAGGAATGGGCTGTTTTATGGTCACCATGCTGGGGATTAGTCCTTGATGGCCCGCCACCTGGAATGCAGATCCACATGTCTGTCTCCTGGGTGACAGCTCCTCGCCAGGGCGCCAGTCGCACGAGGCACACAAAGTCACACCCATGGCAGGAACTGTGGGGGCGCGCGGGGAACCCACACCCCACTGGTCAGCACGTTCCCCCACCCTCCTGCTGGCCTGTGCCTTCACTCCCGTGTGAAAGGGCGGGAGGCATGGGGAGCCTTCTAGTTCCCCATTTTCCGCCCTGAGGAGCACTGGGATTCTATTCCCTCCTTTCGGAAGCAGCCTCCTCAAGGCTGGCCTCAAGGGGATGACTGAGGCCAGCCCAGAAACCTGAGCTCCAGCCACACGCCAAGCCCTGGCTCCCAGAGCTCACTGGCCCCGGCTGGAGATGCAGTAGTCATTTGCCCAGAAGGAAGGGGTGGCCCTGGCTGGAGAGGTGGTGGTCGTCTGTCCAGAGGGAGGGGTGGTCAAGAGCAGGAGCAGGAGGTAGCCCAGAGGTGTCACACCCCAGCTGGCACCCTCAGGTCAAGATCATCTACGGAGGAGGAAACCGAGGCTAGGCAATCACTGTGTTGAGGGCTTCCCATGAGAAAGTGTCCAGGCAGACAGCTGGACCAAGGCCTGCAGGACCCACGCTCCCCGCTGTGGCCCGCGAAGGCAGAGATGGGCTGAGGCTGCTTCAGCCTTGCAGGCCTAGACCTTGCCCAGCCTCGAGGGCCCAGCCTGCCCATGAGGAGGCACTCGAGGATGGAGTCAGGAGAGTGCAGCACCCAAGCTTAGCCCCACAGCTCCAGGAAGGGTGGCAGGGGCTCCGGGACATCCCATGCGGCCAGAGCCATTCCTAGGTTGCTGTGCTGGGGCCCCAGCCATGAGGAGGCCCCCTGGCTCTTCATGGAGGCTCTGGGCCAAGGATGCCCTCCCAGGCCTGGTCCCCTCTCCAGGGCCTAGCAGGAAGCCCATGCAGGATCTCCCAGAGCTGCACCCTCAGTCTCAGTGCCCCCAGTAGGCTGAGCACACAGAGGTCCAGGCAGGTGTCCCCTCTCGTGGCACGATGCCTGTCTCACTGGTTCCAAGGGATGTAGGACAATGCCCTGTGAGTGAGGGCCTCGGGCCCCACCTGGCACCCTCGCCTTGTCTGGCAGTCCTGTGGTTGCCCTGCTGGCAAGGCTGGGCTGGCACCATGGTTCTGAGTGTGGGGGCAGTTCTCACCCTGTCCATCTGGCCTCAGGCAAAGCCCCAGCCTGTTCTGTGCCTCAATTTCCCCCTCTTGGGAAGGTGCATGGTCACAACACACTTCTCACGGGCTACCTGCTGGGTTAGGGTTTGGCATGTGGCCAGCCTGTCACTCACTCCTGGAATTTGTAAAGTGCTTTGGTGCCCCTTGCAGACTTAGAGACCCAGTCTAGGGCCTGTCTAGAGCCTCTGCTAGCTGGTGGGCTCCCCCCATGCAGGGCTCAGAGACATGCACTCCTCAGGACAGGGCAGGACAGGGCCCCCTGACCGGGGTGATACTACGGAGAGCAGGGCCAACAAAGTTGGAGAAGAGGCGCCTCTGGGGGTGGCCTGGGGAAGGGGGAGCCATGGACAGAGGGAGGCCCCTGGGTGGGAGGCAGGACTGTCTCTGGGGCAGAGAAGGGTGGGGCCAGCAGTCCTGGGGCTCTAACAGGCCAGGCACTCACATTCCGAGGGGACGCCCAGCACATTCCGAAGATTCGCCCAGCCCCCGTGGGGCCGCCCTGGAGACTCTGGCCTGGCTTTCAGGAAGAGCTATAAAGGGGCTGACGCAGCCACGTGGGGGTGGGGGAACAAGCCAGCAGGCTCGCAAACTCTCAGGGTAAAAGCAAAAGCAAACACACACCCCAAAATAAACCCGCTTCCTTTCAGCAGGAGAAAGTAAATAAACGAACACAAATTCACGAGGGCCAGGCCTCCCCATCACACGGGGTCCTCTCTTCACTCATGAAGCCCGGAGCCCCACACACGGGCTGGTGGTGAAACCGTCAACACCCCCATGGCACCCAGGCCCCAGGCCGCGTCTTCCCCGAGGTACAGTCAGGCTCAGCACCCTGCCCGAAGGTGGCCCAGGTGACTGTGTCTTGAGGTCTCAGCTCAGACGTCACCTCAGGGAGGCTTCCCTGCTCCCGCGTGGAGACAGTCTTGCAGGGACACCCCAGTGGTGTGTCCCATGGCCACCTGTGAACCACCACAGGCCAGCACCAGCTCACACCATGCTTCTTGCTCCTGACCGTGACAGAGAGAGCAAGACAGGGCTGCCCGAACCCCTGCCAGTGCCTGGCACAGAGCAGGACCGCAAGCCACACGCCTCAACAGTGAGTCCACAAATGGAGACCCAGCCTCACCAGGAGGCCTTTTCGGTCCAGGGAAAGTCACCGCAGCAAAGGGAACGGTTGCAGCCTCTGGGACTACAGTCCTCAGCAGCCTGCGCCGCGGGCCCCACATTGGCCCTGGGAGATGGATTGCTGTCTCCCATGTGCAGATGGAGAAACTGAGGCACGCAGCAGGTGTGTACTCTGCCTCTGTCCCCAGACCCACTTAGTAGGGCGGCTGAATTCGTTCCCCTTTGCATGGAACGCCAGGAGGAGGAAGAACCCTGACCCAGGTGCTCAGTTGGGGGCCGAGTCCTGCTGCGCCTCAGCCCACAGTGCCTTGGTTTCCCCAGCAATTCCTGACACCACCCCTCCCGCTGGGCAGTGCCAACAGGGCTTGCCTGTGACTGCCTGGGAGGCCCTGCCCTCACGCACACCCCTGCACCAGCCCCCAGCCCCGTCTGGCCTTGCCCCGCCAGGGTGCAGCATTGCCAGGGAGGGGGGAGTCTTTGGAGCCTCCAGGTGAGGAGAGTGAACGGCAGGCAGTGAGATTCCACTTCAAAAGGCGGCGGAAATGTAGGAATGGGGTTCCAGTTTTTTTACTCTCAATTCTAAATTTAGATGCAGAGGGGTAAACAGCCCGGCAGCCTCCTGTTTTTAGAGACCCCCAGGCTCTGAACAGAGAAGCCCGTGTTTGCAAGTGCTTCTCCCTCCACTCAAACTTTAACACAAACAAACGCATTTTGTTCCAAGGGCAAAGAAAAGTCTTAAATTCTCCCCAAACGCCTCGGCAGCCAGGGCAGGCGCCACACTTAGGGGATCCGGGAGTTCTCACATCCAAGTTGGGTATACCCACCCTGGGGAAGGGGACAGGAGGGGACACTCAGCCACTGAGCTGGCACCTTCACTGGACAGCTGGCAAGGGGAGAGACCTTCCCAGGAAGCCCACCTGGGCCACCCACTGTCCTAGGCTGGACTGCATCCCTCCTAATTCATAGTCACTTGGCCCCACAGAATGTGATATTTGGAAATAGGCTCTTTGAAGATTCAATCAAGATGAGCTCCTCCTGGATCACCTGGGTGGACTCTAAAGCCAACAGTGTCCTCCTGAGAGACAGGGCCTGACACGGAGGAATGAGGCGGCCGCACACCGGGCACGCCTGGAGTCTCCAGCCACTGGGAGAGGGGAGGAAAGTTCTCCCTGAGCCTTCGGAGGGGCCGGCCCTGCGCACACCTGGCTTCGGGCTCTGGCCTCTAGAGCTCGTGCATTTCTGTTGCTCTGGGCCCAGCAGTTCGAGGACTTTGTTGTGGCAGCTCCAGCACCCTCTTAGGGTGTGTCTGAGGGGTGAGGAGTCCACAGAGTCCAGGCAAGGCCTGGGGCAGATGTAGCATGATGTTCAGAATGGCCTGGCCTCCAGGAAGCCACCTCCCACCCAGTAAGGGCCGGTGGCAGCCCGGACGGACGGACGGACATGGAGCAGGCCTGGCTGCCTGGCCGGCGGGGGCGTGCTTCCCTCCCCAGTGGAGTGAAGGAAGCAGGACAAAGGAGCTGAAAGAAAACAACTGCTCAGGGCGCGGTTACAAATTGGCAAAACTGGCGTAAAAGCCCCCATCTGGGCTGCCCCTTCTTGCATTTCTCAAGTTCTGTTTGTCCGAGAAACGCCAGGAACACAGCCCATAACTCAGGCCTCAGGGGCCGCTCCCCCCAGACAGCTGCAGGGCAGCTGAATGGGAGCTGTTTGCCCCAGAGCCCCGGGCGGCGGGGGGCCCAGGGCGACCAGGGGCGCAGGGCCCGGCGGGAACAATGGCCAGGCCAGGGCGCGCGATGGCCGAGGCTCAGGCTGCAGCTGACAGTGCGGGCCGGGGCACTGATGCCAAGCCGGGCACAAAGGGGCCGTGTTCCCGGCCAGCGAGCGGATGTTTGCACAGGTGTGGGAGTGGGAGCGCCGCTCTGCCGCGGGCTGGGGGGCTGGGGAGTAGCGTCTGCCGTCCATAGCTCCAGTGGGCGGCCGGGAAGGCAGGCAGGACAGCACCGAAGGCTGGGCACTGCTTATCAGCTGTTCCGGGGCCAGTATCCACTGGCTTCCGCCACACCGCCACTCCTCACTGCCCACCTTGCCACCAGCCTCCTGGGAACTCTCCTGGCTTTGGGCAGTCCATCCCCTGAGCAGGCCCTACCCAGCCACACTCACTGCCGGCAGGCTCCCGCCAGGGGGCTGGGCCCTTCTGCCCAAACCTGCCCAGGCCTGCCACACTGGGGCCTTCGGGGACACAGGCCCCCAGGAAGGCGGGAAGAGGCCAAAACTGGGGCCTGCCCCAACCCAGGAGTTGTGTCAGCATGCCCCTGCCATCCCTGAGCAGTGCAGCACTTTGGAAGCTTCCAGAAAACCTGCTGACTCTGCCTATGTCAGGAGCCACTGCTGAGTGTCTGGCCTCACGGGGGACGCGGTGGGGGAGGGACGAGGCACAGCAATCACAGGGACATGCGCCTGCCTGGGGAGCCACTGGGAGGCTTCTCGTCCCGCCCAGATAGGCTCTGATGGTGGTCGGGGGGCCCAAGAGCCAGCAAGGCTGGTCCTTTCTGGAAGGAGAACTCGGGGCAGACAGACTGGGTCCTGGCACCACCAGCATGTGTTGCCCACGGATGCCCTGCCCGCCCCACCTCCAGCCCCTGTGTGGCCCGCAGGCCTTGGCTCCCACCCTGTGTGGGCTTCGATGGCCTCCTCCACAGCCCCAGCCCCTGTTGCCACCACGATCCCATCTGACCTGTTATCGGGCTGAGTGAGTCCGGAGGTCAGTAGACAAGGGCAGACGCGGGGGCAGGCTTGTGGCGGCAGAGCAGGGGGCACCCCGTCACCTTGGCATTTGGGCTTCCCGGCCCCCACCCAAGGTCACTCCCCAAGGTGTGATGGTGCCACCCTGGGCCTTGGTGGCCTCTGGACGGCCCACCCGGCCCTGCAGCTGTGGGGGGAGATGGGATGGAGTCACTCCCTCCCCACACTCTGGCCTCCAGCCAGCTGCTCCCCTCAGGGTACCCACGTGTTCCCCCTAGAAGCAACCCTCAAGCTCCATGTGTATATAAACGCCAGCTTTCACTGGAGGATTTGAAAGCAACCACCAGCTCCCAGAGGGACACTGGCAAGTTGGGCCTGCCCCTAAAAATGCCACAACCAACGTCCTCTGAGCCGTGAGAAACTGCTGCTGGGCCCACAGGCCAGTGACATGGGACTCAGGGAGCCTGCAGCTAGGAGGGCGCGCCCTGATTCCTGCAGCTGCATCCTCATCGGAACATCTCCCTCTCCCACGTGCAAGCCTGACTCCCTCAAGGAAGCCGCCACAGACTCGGCCTGAGACACCCGCCCCACCCTTCCTGTGCAGGCTCACGGAGCTTTGGGTGGCTCGGTGTTCCGGTGCGGGGATCCGCCTGCTGCACACCCGCTTCCCCAAGGCTCCTGGGCTGCTCTAGGTGGTTGGAACCCACTTTCACAGCCAGGGGCAGCCTCTGGGCCCACAGGCCGGGTCCCTGCTCCCCACCAGCTCAGCTGCACCTACATCACCACTGCCCAGGGCCGGCTCCAGAACTTGCAGGCCCAGCATCCACTGGAAACACGGGGGCTCTCTGATCTCTGCTGGGGTCTCTTGAGCCGTCGTGGTCCTTCCTGTTTGCCCTCTGGCTCCTTGGGGACAGGGGCACTCACAGGGCCTGTGCGGACCCTCAGACACACGGGAGGTATGCGTCTGACGCCGCTCTCCTGGGGCCCTGCCAGGGTGAGGGCCGGGGTGGAGGCAGAGAATGGGCAGCCTAGGATGATGGTGGGAGGCAGAGCCATGGGGGAGCCGAGACCGCTAAGCCCCCAACACACACTCCAGTGACCACTCCAACTTCCCTCTCAAATCTCAAGTTCAAAGGCGAGACATTCAGAACTTCAAGACAGTGATGCTGAAGGACTTGACACTGAGTGTGGGGACCCATGACAGCGGCTCCAAGCGCAGGTTTGTGGACAGAGGCCTGTGAGCACACAGGTGAGAAGCCCCCGCCAACAAGGCCTGAAGTCTCGAGACACCAGTGCCCTGGTGTCCTGTCACCTCTTCAGCCCCAGCTGCCCCTGTCCCCATGCCTGGAAGTTTCTGACTTACCACCCCCCACCACAGCGCATCTGCGTAGCTGCCGAACTCCACGCGGCCTGACTCGTTCACCGCGTCCTTCTCAGCCAGGTACACAAAGTACGAGGAGAAGATGAGGCCCAGGAAGCCAATGTACAGGGTGGTTATCAGCTCCTAGGCCAGAAAACAGACAGTGTCGGGCTCTAGGAACTGTAGGCTGGGAGCCTCCTGTGCAGACACCTAAGGCAGTGAGTCCCAGCGATCACTGGGCGTCCTACGCCGCTCTAGCGTGGTTCACATGCGTGGGGCCGGCTTCAATATAACCCACTCCTCATCCAGTAAGTGGCAGGTGGGGGTTACCCTTAGAATGAGGATCAGCCCTGGGGTTGCCCCAGGCCCACCGTCTGGACCGCCGCAGGCTCCGGCTCTCTTTCCCGCCACATGACAGAACCAAGAATGGACCAGGACCCAGGAGATCCCCAGGGAGAGGAAGGATTCCCCTCACCCCACAGAGCCAAGGGCTGGTGCAGCTTGAGCCCATCCGGGCGCAGCCCTCGGGAAGGGGTGCGGGTGTCCCCGCCTTGACCGGGTTCCTGATTTGCCTGGGTTTTTCATTTCTGACTTTCTGTCTTCTTTTGCCCCCAGCTGAGAGGAAGGTGAGCACATCAACAGCCTGGTAGGCCAGGGTCACCGGCACCCGGCTGGGGTGAGCATCCAAGCTGGGCTCAGGCTTAGGCTTGCTCTGAGATCCTGGGCCCCATTCAGGTACCCTTGCGCCTGGGCACCCACCGACCCCCAGGGCCTCAGCGCATCTCAAGCTGTCCTAGCGTGGGCTGCTCTGCTCCCTCCATCCTGCCCCCAACCCGGGCCCGCACCCCCAACCTGGGCCACCCACCTGGCGGTGGATGAAGACCACGGAGCCCAGGAGCCTCCAGGTGCCTCCCTGGCGGTCGACATGTAGCATCCTCAGGATCTGCAGAAAGCGGATGCCCCTGGGAAGGAGATGGTGTGGGGCTGAGGGAGCCAGGCTGGGCTCAGGTGTTCACTCCGGGCCTGGGGGTGGCCGATGGCATGGGTGTCCCTGCCCCTGCCGGGCGCCCACTCTGGGTGGGGAGGCCAGATATACATCCATCCCGACAGGGGCCTCGGAATTTCCCTCCCAGGTGCAGCCCCCGCAGAGTCTGCTCTGAATCTGCTCACACAGGGCTGGGGCTGGGGGTCGACCAGGTACCTCCAGATTCCCTCAGTCCCCAGACTGCCTTCTGAGGGAGCCCCTGGGGTCACCCCAGTTTGCAGATGGGCAGGCTATGTGCCCAGATGGTCAGGTTACAACCCAAGCCCTGGAAGCTCAGAGGCGCTGGCGTTGGGCCAGAGCCTAGGGCTGCCTGAGGCATCTTGAGTCTGAGCTGTGCCCTCCACACTTGCCCGCACCTACCCTGCTCCACCTACCCCAGTACATGGCTCAGTGTCCCCAGGAGCAGCGGGCACCAGGGCACCTTGCATCAGAGCAAGGCGGATGGGGCACGAGACCACCCACAGCTCAGGAGGGGTGCTCGGGGCAGGTTGGCATGGCAGGGAGAGCTCATGGCACAGACGCACCTGATGGCTGATGTGGCAAACACCTGCCCCTTGGAGCCCACGCAGAGGACCACCATGGAGGCCACAACCACGATGAGGTCTGTGGAGTACAGGAGACGGGGGAGCTTGTTGTGATCGTCACAGCCAGGATCCCGGGGAAGAGCACACGCCCTGCTCTCATCTGGGGAAGGGGCTTGCCAGTCAGGCGGGTCAGGCCCTGATGACCAGGGACATGGGGACATCTCGGATAGGGAGACAGGCAGCGTCTAAACTGAGAGACTCAACCTCTATCCTGGTCATGTGGAGCCCCCAGCCCTTCCTGGGCCCTGTGCTGAGCCCTGCAAGGGACCAGAAAGGGCAGGGCCTTAGGCCTGGACCATGGTTCTCAGGCCGCCAAGGGCGACTGGCCCACCGTGAAGCTATGCTGGGCTGCAAGGGCTCATGGGAATCTGTAAGGGACCAACCCCCTACTCCCAACACCATGTTAGCGTCTTGGTGCAGAGGTGGCTGAGGGCTGCCAATGCTCCTATGCTGGGTCCTGGGCAGTCACCCGCTGCTGGCCTTGGGGTTCCCCCGTCCTTAGGGGACTCCATCTGGTGGGGATCATGAGGTGGGGATCATTCCTGGTCTGGAAACCTGGGCGTGACCTCCACAGGGCAGGCATGACTCACCGATGATGGAAATGGGCTTCCGGGCAAAGCGCAGCCGCCCCCAGAGGCCCACGTACTTGCTGCGGCAGCCGGCGGACCAGAGGCGGACCACGTACTCTGTCCCAAAGAACACCACCAGCACGATCTCCTGCAGCGACAGAGTGGGGCGCTCACTGCAGGCAGGCTCGGCCTTGAGTGGCTTCAGACCCTGCAACCTGTTTGAACCCAGCCATGCTGGAGCCTCCACTGAAGGACACCCTGAGAACAGCAGGCCCAGGTCCTGGCCTGCTGGGGATGGTGATGCCTGTGCACAGAGGCCCTGGAGAGCCGAGCAGCTTCAGCTCACGTCCACAGGCGTGGAGCCCAGGTGAGGCTGCAGCTCTCAGGCCAGGACCACCCAGGCCAGAGGAGGCCCCACACCAGGAACTCCAGCCTGGGTCAGAGGAGGCCCCACACCAGGAACTCCAGCCTGGGTCAGAGGAGGCCCCATACCACAAACCCCAGCCTGGGTCAGAGGGGGTCCCACGCCAGGAATCCCAGCCTGGGACAGAGGGGGTCCCACGCCAGGAACCCCGGGCGCCCTCCATGAGAAGCATTTTCCCACCAGATCCAGCCCTGGAAAACCTCACAGCTGGCCTTTGAGTCTGGTATACCCGGGGTAGGGGCAGCCTCTGGACCACGTTGCCCTTATAGGGAGTCACCTGGCCCCTCTACACCCCAACACCTCCTCAACTCCACCGACACCAGAGGGCTGAGGTTCCTGGAGGAGTGGGAAGAAGACGCTCGGAGCTGGATCCCACCCCCTAGGCACAGAAGTGAGAACCTGGGCCTCAGTTTCCTCGGCTGTAAAGTGTGGATGCAGCAGTGCCAGGCTCAGTGGGCTTTCGCGGAGACTTATTGCCAAAATGCAGCTTTCATGTGAAGTGCAGCCCATTGTGACACTCAAAGCATGGTGGCCACCTGCAGGCTCGAGCCCAGCGCCCAGGCAGCCAGGGTGTATGGGAGGCCCTTGGGGAAAGTATGTGGGGCTGGAAGATGAAAACAGCCCCCACATGTGAGAGGCACTAGCCACACAAAGCCACAAAGCCACAGGCATACAGCGTCTCAGGCCCACTTCCGGCAGACTGCTGCCTGTCCTCCCTCAGAAGCCGGGCCCTGGAGGGGACTTCCGCTCCCACTGGGTGACAGTGGCTGGCCTTGCTCCCATGCCACACCCCCACCAGGGAGTCTACTATGAGCGGTCAGCTGGACACTGCCATCGCTGGCTCCCAAATGTTATTAATTAGGATGGAATGATACTGACACCATCCAGCATGTGTTTGCGGCAAGCCCAATGGATAAGGGGAGACAGGCTGGGAGCTTAGTTGCTTTCCTTTTGGAAAAATGTTTTAGGCTCATGACGTCAGGTCCTTCAGGGGTCGGGGTGTGTGCAGTCAGGTGCATACGGGAGATGGCAGGGGTGCAAGGTAAAGAAAGGGTGTGGGCCGGGCACAGGGGCTCACGCCTGTAATCCCAGCACTTTGGGAGGCTGAGGTGGGCGGATCACGAACTCAGGAGTTCAAGACCAGTCTGACTAACATGGTGAAACCCCGTCTCTACTAAAAATACAAAAATTAGCTGGGCATGGTGGCGCATGCCTCTAATCCCAGCTACTCAGGAGGCTGAGGCAGGAGAATCACTTGAACCCGGGAGGCGGAGGTTGCAGTGGAGCCGAGATTGCTCCATTGCACTCCAGCCTGGATGAAAAAAAAAAAAAAAGAACAAAAAAGAAAGCAAACAAAAACAACAAACACACACACACACACACACAAAACAAAAGGTGTGAACACCTGCAGGCTCTGTGGCTTCATGGTGGGGTTCGGGTCCCACCTCTGTCTTCAGCTCCTGGGGACCGGGGCTCTAGGCTGAGGTCCGGCTAAGCTCCCCGGTCTTACCCACCCCCATTTCCCAGGCCCCAGAACAGGACCTGCTCCAGTCAGTGCTCAACATGGACATGCTGAACGAACGAACGAAGGAACAAATACATGACTCTTCCAATGAGCCGGCCTAGAGCTCTCTGGTAGCAGGAGCTCTGTCTCATCGGTCTTTGCTTCTGAGAACCTGCCCTTTAGGGAGACCAGGCCTGGACACCATAACGCCTGCCTTTGTTTAGTCATCGTGAAAAAGGCCACAGAAACAGGGAGCTCCAAGTCCCTGGAGCTGAGACAAGGTGCCCATGATGGCACAGAGACCAGCTCACCCGACTGCTGGTGGCCTCGGTGGGGAGGCGTAGCGGCTCCCAGCCCAGCTCTGCTGACCCAGACAACACCCCGCAGACTGGTCCTTAGCAGGGTTTTTCCTGTTTTGATGCACTTTATTTATTTATGATTTATTTATTTTTGAGACAGTCTCGCTCTGTCACCCAGGCTGGAGTGCAGTGGCGTGATCTCGGCTGGAGTGCAGTGGCATGATCTCGGCTCACTGCAACCTCGGCCTCCCAGGTTCAAGCAATTCTCCTGCCTCAGCCTCCTGAGTAGCTGGGACTATAGGCGCCTGCCACCATGCCTGGCTAATTTTTTGTATTTTTTTTTAGCAAAGATGGGGTTTTGTCATGTTGGCCAGGCTAGTCTCAAACTCCTGACCTCAGGTGATCAGCCCGCCTCGGCCTTCCAAAGCGCTGGGATTATAAGCATGAGCCACCGTGCCTGACCTTGTTTTGATGCACTTTAAAAATTACTTAAATACCTTCTCCAGCCATGTCCTAGGCAGGTCTGAAGTGCTAGGTGTGTCTTATGTTATACCTTGAAATAAATAAGTAACTATTAGGGATTGCTGTGGATAACTGTGTGACTTTCTAAAGTTGTCTTGACCTAACACTCAGGGAACCTGTTTAGGGGCCGGCCTTCTGAGATGGCAGGACTCCTGCCTGTGGGACAAGGTGGGAGAAATAATTAAAAACAACGCTGATCCCCAAATCCAGCTGGATGTGGGAGGGCGTGCAAGGCTCCGTGGCTGGGGAGGCCCCGCTTGTTGGGTTAATTAGGCTGGTGCTATTGGCAGGCCAGGAAAGAGCCAAGGAAAAGTCCCTTCACCATCTCTAAGCTGGAAACGGCAAGATGGAATGTTTGCTCAGAGATAAAACTATCTCCACCACCATGAGCCTCAAACGCTCTCCTGGGTTGTACGGGACAACACCCAGGGCCAAGGCCACAGCGAGACCCCAGGGAGCTCACACTCAGCTGGGGACAGGGAGGAGGGCTAGTCCCCCACACCATGCCATGGCCCATCCCTGATTCACGGGACCACAGCCCCAGTCTAAAGCAGGTTCATAGAATGGCAGGCCTCCCCATGGCTCCAGCAGTCCAGACCCCAGGTGGGTGATGCCCTAGCCACCCTCCTAACCCTGGGTTCATCTGTATTTGCAGACTTGGCTCTAAGCTCCAAAGGTGAACTAAAGGGGCCTCAAGCTCCTCCCCAGAACCTGCATGCATTTGGCACTTCTCCCTTGCCCGCCTTGTTTAAGCAACTGCCATAGCTCCTGCTGTCCACACTGAGGGTCAGAGTCTAGGGCTGTCCCTGAGGCCTCCTTCCCGGGGGCTCACAGCCCAGTCTCCCCCAGAGCTTCCCATGGGCCCCAGGTGCCCCCTATTCCCTGGGGTGCCCCTGTCTCCTCAGGGCCCTGTGTCTGGAGCGCTCTCTCCCTCCCCCATTCCACCGCCGAGGTTATCCCACCCACCCTTCCCAGGCCAGCTCAGCACCCCCACCCCCAGCCCCTCTGAGAGGCCCACCCACTACACATGCAGAACCAGGGGTACTTCCTGAGTCCCCCACTGATAACAGGGCCAGCCCCAGGCCCTTCTCTGAGGGGCACCCAGGATCGTCCAGCCCCATAAAGCGTCTCTCACAAGATCTATGTGGCGCCTGCAAGCCCCCCGGGGTCAAGGATTCAATGGCCCGGGATGCTGATGGAGTGCGGCCCTGAGCTCTGCCCCACAGATACGAGAAAAAGAGCCGTCCTTGGTCTCCACTGAGACCACAAACAGACCAAAGGGACAAAGAGGCCCCTCCCACCCTGGTCACTCTCCTTCAGACTAAAGCAAGGCCGCCTCCTGGCTGCGAATGGCTTCATGGACAAAAGGGCCTCAGAGCTGGGCACCGAGATATGCACAGAACAAACACAGACCCACATAATGGGGATGGTGGCCTCTGTTCACATTTTACAGAGGCGGAAAGCCAGGCTCGGCTAGGTCAGGTCACCCGCAGCTTAGGGGAGGGAAGGCTGGTGTCCAAGGCAGAGACAGCCCCCGCCCCGGCCTCCGGGACAAGGTACAGGTATCCTCAGGTGTGGGAGAGGACACTGGCAGGTGAGGCCAGGCCTGCCATGGAGGGCTGACCACTTTCATGCACAGACACGACCTGGGCGTGGTGGTGGTTCTGGAAACGGTGTTACTGCCGGATGAGTGGGCACAGGACAAAGGCTGGAGGACCCTTGGCTAAGGGGACCCAGACATGAGACAAGGACACCAGGCTGCAAAAGCAGCCCCAGGAGGGAGAGGGTAACCAAGAGAGACTCCAGAGCCTCCAGCCCTGCCAGGGCACAGGGAGGTGTCTCAGCCCTGTGGTCCGAGGTGGGGAAGACAGGCCTGGGCCTCACAGAGCCGTCAGCACCACCAGCCGCCCTGCCTTGGTGGTCATCTAGTGGGCAGCTGGAGAGCTGGGTCTGGCCTGGAGGGAGGGTGTGGGTGTCAGATGGCCTCAAGGCGGGTGCAGGCACAAGAGCCACCAGGACCACCGTACCCTCCTTCCTCCAGACCCAGTGAGGGGCTGGGGACAAGGATGTTCAGGGTCAGGAAGCCAAACCCTGTGGGTTCTGCCCCTCCCTGAGACCCCCTCACAGAAACAACAGAAAAGACATGAGAAATGGGAGGAAACGCCCCGGAGCTTGGCTGATGCCACTGCCCTCCACATCGGACCCACTCGTTCGACTGTGTGCTCTTCTAGCAAGGCCTGAAAGCAATGGGTTTCTGGGTCCCTGCCCCCCAAAACAAGATAGGCCATGGGTCTTTCCCCTGCCCACAAGCCAGCCATCCCATGCTGCACCCCTAGCTCCATTCTACCACAAGTCCATGTCCATCCTGGGGCGTGTTATAAGTTGGCTCTCGGGGGTATTATTTGTGTGATTTAAAATTATTTTAAAAACCAAAGTTCCTAACAACTCAATTTTTTAAAAATAGGCAAAGGGCTTGGACAGTCATTTCTGTGAAGAAGAGACACAGATGGCCAACAGGCACACGGAGAGGTGCCCAGTGTCACTAATCATCAGGGAAATCAAGACCACCACGAGATGCCGCCTCTCATCCACTAGGGCGGCTACCACCCCAAACAGAGTGATAAGTGCTCCCAAGGACCTGGAGAAGTTGGGACCTTGTGTGCTGCTGGGGGGGTAGAATGCTGCAGCTGCTTTAAAACATGAAACGACCAGTCTCTCGATTTTGCGGTGAACCTAAAACTGCTCTAACAAATAGTCTATTTAAATAATATGCCCGAAAAAAAATCGAATGACTGTATGGCCCAGCAATTCCATCTTGGAGTCTGTCCCCAGTCTCTTTAACGGAGATCCACACACACCCATGTCCACAGCAGCACCATTCACAACAGCCAAAAAGTGGAACTAGCCCGGTGACCCTCAGCGCGCCGACGGAGACAGAAGATGTGGTCCCTCCATACCACGGGATAGGATTCGGCCTCAAAAAGGAAGAGAATTCTCACACAGGCTGCAACATGGAGGAACCTCGAAGACATTACTCTCAGTGAAACAAGCCAGTTACACAAGGACAAATACTATCTACTTCCACTCACGTGAGGTCGCTACAGTTGTCAGATTCACAGAGGTAGAAAGTAGAAGGTGGGTGCCAGGGGCTGGGGAAGGGGGAGTAGGGAGTGAGTATTTAATGGGGACAGACTTTCACCAGTTTTACAAGATGGAAAAAGCTCTGGAGCTGGATGGTGGCGACGGTCGCAATGAACTATGATCTTAAAAAGGGTTAAGATGGTAAAACACATTTTCCTTTTATTTTATTTTGAGATAGAGTCTTACTCTGTTGCCCAGGCAGGAGTGCAGTGGCACTATCTCAGCTCACTGCAACCTCTGCCTCCTGGGTTCAAGTGATTCTCCTGCCTCAGCCTCCTGAGCAGCCGGGATTAGAGGTACGCACCACCACACCAGGCTAACTTTTTTTGTATTATTAGTAGAGATGGGGTTTCACCATGTTGGCCAAGCTGGTCTCAAACTCCTGACCTCAGGTGATCCGCCCACCTCAGCCTTCCAAAGTGCTGGGATTACAGGCATGAGTCACTGCGCCTGGCCTTATATTTCACCATAATTTAAAAAAGAATGTGTTTGTCAGGAACTGGGAGAAAGGCAATGGGGATGGTTTTCCTTTTGAGGTGATGAAAAACCTCAGGAACCAGAGATAGGTATTGGTTGCACTGCCTTGTGAATGTACTAAATGCCACCAAATTGCACGCTATGAAATGGCTGAAATGGTGAATTTTACGTTAAGTGTGTTCTCTGATACGGAAATGAGTGCCTTGAGGGGCCCGGCCCCATGGCGGTTGCTCACCCGGGCTCCCGCGGGTCACGTCTCCCAAAGGATTCTATGGACCTTCAGGGCCTCCCAGCGGCCCCGAGTATCTGCCACACTCCAGCTGTGGTCATCTGTAGCTGTCCTTGAGCCTTTAGTTCTTAATCTTCACTAACTATTGTTAGTTCAGCATTAAACAAAATAGCTAAGCGCAAGTCATTTGTCAATTGCAAAATGGCACGCAGACCTTGAGCCCTCTCAGGATGAAGACAGAAAACAAATAGCAGGCAGTGCAAAGGGCCCTGGGTGGAAAAACACAGGCAAGCTGTAAAATTCCCCTAATCTTGTTTCATCGTTGACAAGACTTATGCTGAATGGAGCTCAGGGCCATCCTTCACAGGGGGTCCTGGATGCCAACGGGACACCCTAAAGCACAGTCACTGCCGCTGACGGCTTCACTATTGGGTTGAAATCTTGTCATTAGGCAGACAGACCCTGGGACCCTCAACCTCAACCCAGAGGAAATCAGTGCGTGGTGTGGAAGGAAAATGGAAGCTCAAGGTAGCTCAAGGTCACACAGGAGGAGACACACGGCCCCGCAGGCCGGCCCCATGCTGGTATCCGGTGTTGTGGGGTTACGGTAGCGTAAACAGGAGATCTGCCCAAAGCCGGAGGGCCAGCGAGGGTTTAGCAAAGCAGGTGCTTATCTGGGATTTTTAGTCTCTGAGTGAACAGAGGGGGGAAAGGTCGCACTTTGGCTCAAACGTGTTGCAACCGGCTGTGGAACCAGTGTTCTCCGAGAAGGCTGAAGGTCGATCTGGCCATCTTATCTATTGTTTTGCTTTTATCAGCCGGCAAATCTGCATCATAGCGAAGATTTTCTGGGGTTCAATGTGTTTTGAAGTTCCATGCTGCCGGAACCACATAATTTAGGATCTGAGAGAAGGTCCCTGTGTCAATCAATCACATGGGAACGATCGCAGGGCAGCCTGAAATAACTGGTTCTGACCAGCTGCACTCACATCCTGTCTTTCTGGATGAAATATATGGATTTTTTTTGCAAAACAATAAAGGAAGCGTCGCAGACCCTTATCGCGAGGACTTTAGCGTCTCTGATATTACTCTTCTATTATCTCTTTTGTCTATTTTGGTGTCTCTGATGTTACTGCTCTACAGTATCTTTAAAGGAAATTTAATTTTAAAGAGGGCTGGAAGATGAAGATTAAATACCAAGGATCAGAGCTGAGCTTTGTGGAAGGGGCCAGGGTCAAGGAAGCAGAAACACAGCCGGCCTCCCAGGCGCCCCATAGACTTAGGCCTGGGGACCTTCCGCTGGAGTCAGGAATCCACCCACCCCCCGAAAAGCCTGAGATCTGTGCCCACACTTTTTTAGGAGACAATGAGATCCCATCAGGCCAAGATGGGGCCTGGAGACTCTGAAGAGGGGTGGACACAGGGTTAGGCTGAGGGTGCTGTGGGGACCCGGGATTAGGGTCTCACCCCCTCCCATAGCTGGGACGCCAGAGGGCTGGGCCTGCGCTGAGCCAGGCATTTCCCTGTGGGGGCAGTGGTCCCCACAGCATAGAGCCCGGCTGGCGGGCTCTGGGGCCAGCTGTTCCAACTCCACGCCGGCCCGGCCCTGATAAGCCACAGAGAGAGCCAGTCTCGGCTCCCGGGAGGGTCAGCTGGCCGGAGGGCGATGCAGGCACTCAGGCGGCTCAAAGCGCCCTTTGTCCCAGGGCCTGCCTGTGGCCAGCTGCTCCCAGCCGCCAGCCTGTGCTGAGAGCTTGTGGGCCCCCGGTGACGTGCTGGGCACAGCTGGGGCCCTCAGTCCACACTCACCACCCCCCTCACCCCCACCCCCCGAGAGAGCACCAGTCCCCACCCTGCCCAAGGTAGCCTGGTCTGGGGCAGGCGCCACAGTACAGCTGGCCAGGCCCAGGTGAGATGCACCAGCCACTGGGCTGAGGGTGACACAGTCGGGGTCCGGTTGCCCTGTCCTGGTCTTACTGCTGGGGAGCTGACCCTGCCCTGCCACAGCCCCTCCCCTGCCAAGTGTCCCCTTAGTGTGGGCACCGCTGGGGTGCCACGCGGAGCCAGCCTTAGTCCAGGGCTGCAACCTTCTGCTCGGCTGCTTCCCCAGGCCCCATGGAATGTGCAGCCCGCGACCTTGAGTGGGGCCCTCTGTGTCCCTCCTGAGGCCGTGCCCGCCCAAGGCCCTGCCCGCCCAAGGCCCTGCCCGCCCAAGGTAGCCTGGAACAGGCCCACCTCCTCGGAGGGAGGGCTTCTGGGCCCCCACACAGCTAGCTCTAGGCAGCCAGGGGTGGCACTGGGAGTATGGTGGGGGGACCCGCTACCTCGGCCAGGCCTCCTGGGAGCCCCCTGTCCCACACATTAGCAAGCGAAAGGACCGCTAAGCAGGAGGAGAATGGGCGCAGGGCAGGAGCAGGCTGGTGTGAGGACACTGGTGGCATCCCAGGCAGGGGGCCTGGACGAGCAGCTCAGCCACTCTGTGCTCTGCATCTACATCTGTAAAACGGGGGCACCAGCAGTGCCCACCTCCTAGGGCTGTGGGGAGGGTGGAACTACAACAGTGGCTTGGGCCTGTGGAAATGCCATGGGAACAGTGTAGCAGGAAGGCGGGGTCCCGTGTGCTCAAGAGGGAAGCAACCTCGTCATCGGGGGGCGGGGGGCAGGGTGCTGAGTACAGGTGGGGTACAGACTCTCATGCTGCACACAGCACAGAAGAGCCCCGCTGACCTGATGCCCCGTCCCGTGCTGGCCCAACTGCCTGGAGTCCTCCACGTCACCCGGCCTTCCTGGCTGTGGAAGTTCCTATCTGTTCACAGCTCCAGCCTGGGAGTGCCTATCTGTCCTGGAGGGCACTGCTCAGCCTCACCTTCCTGCGGTGAAGCCCTGCCCCACCCACTGCTGCCTCTGCCTCTGCTGGGATCCCTCCTTTCCTCCAGTCTGTCCTCATCCCGCCCACAGCACCCTAAAGTCAGGGGCCGCCTTCTCTACCTGCAAGCTCAGTGCTGAGACCGGCTCACTACCCCCCTGTGCCCAAAAGCCTGCTGAGAAACTTCAGGCAGGGGACAGGTGCGTCTCCCTCACAGGCACCTGCCTTGTGGGTGCTGTACTTGGGGTGTGGAAAGGGAAGCTGAGGGGCCTGTAAAGATCTGCAGACCCCCACTCTGGACATCACCCCCCATGTTTGGGATGTTGCCATCTCCCCCAGGATGGACATCACCTCCTTGCCCCCCCAGGATGGACGTCAACCCCCCACCCCCCAGGATGGACATCACCCCCCACCGTCCCCCCAGGACGGACATCACCCCCCCGGTTCCCCAGGATGGATGTCACTCCTCCCCAGGATGGACGTCACTTCCCGTCCTCCCAGGATGGACGTCACCCCTTGTCCCCCAGGATGGACGTCACACCCCATCCCCCAGGATGGACATCACCTTCCCCCGTTCCCCTGGGCTGGACATCACCCCACCATGTCTGAGATGCTGCTAACCCCCTCCTGACTGGATGTCACTGCCCCCCATGGCTGAGATGCTGCTATCCATTCCCAGGCTGGTTGTACCCCCCTCCCCCATGTTTCGGATGCTGCCGTCTCCCCACAGGGCACCTCTGGAGCTCCTCCTGGTCTGGCTCCCCCTCCCTGAAGTCACTGGAACACTTTGGGGGTCCTGGCCCTGCAGGAAGACACACCCAGAAAGTCAGCGGACGCCACACACCAGGCCCCACCCTGACTTCCCATGGGACCCCAGAGACAGAGACGGAGGAAGGAGCCCCTGCCCAGGAAGCGGGCAGCAGAGCCCTAGCCACAGGCCTTCCCACAGCCGGCGGCCATCTCTGACCTTCAGAGTCGCAATCGGCCAGCTGCTCTGTGTGCTTGTCTCCCCGTTAATGATTTCGGGGTAACTCTGGGAGGCATGGGGCCTCTTTCCCTCAAGAACTAGCCCCACCTGCCAGCTGCCCGGACGTCTCTTCTTCCTGGTGGGCAAGGGACGTGCTGGGTTGTCATGGGGACGGCCGTTCCCATCCACCGGGCAGCCGGGCCCTGCAAGTGGGCGACAGCTGTCGTCTGGTCCCCCCATCCTGGACACCATCCCGACAGGCGGCATGAGGCCCAGTGTCCCCTGTGGGCTGTCTGGGGAGACTCTCGGGAGGCTAAAACCATAGGAGCTGGCCCTCCCCCTGCCCCGTGCTCTACATCTAAGTAGCCACAGGGGCACACCCCGGGGTGTCAACAAGATCCAGGGCTTTCCTGATCCTCCCTGGTCCTCCGTCTACCCCTGGCCTAAGGGGAGCCATGTTCACACATTTCCCTACGACTCTCCAGGCCCTGGGACTGATCCCATAAGGCCTTGGGTGTAGAACGCATTCTCTCCATGGGCTTCCCAGGAGGCACCTCTGGGAAGACTGCCTGGTGGGCTTTCAGAGAGCAACAAAACTGCAATATTTTGCTCAAGGGACACTCCTTGAGCAAAACCTCCCTGCAGACCAAGGCTCAAGTGACCCCTCTTGCTGGGCCGGTGCCTCCAGCCCCTCCTTGCCCCTTGTCTGTAGCTCTGGAAGTAACTGCAAACTCTCGACATTTGTCACTCAGGTACCTCACCTGGGTCTGAGCAGGAGGCGCTCAAGGCAGCTGGCCCCATGTGTGGGTGTAGCGGGGGGAGGCTTCTCAGGGTGGAGGGGTTAGCTAAGAAAGGAACTTGGACCACACCCTGGGCCCAGCACATTCTTGGGCCCATTATCATTGGGGCCAAATCTTTCCCAGGACTGCTGGCTTCCGGGCCTTGGCCTCCGCATGAAGGCTGCCCACCCACGGTGGGGAGGAGAGTGGGGCCTCTCGGTAATTTTAATTTCACATGTACTGCCGGTGCCTTACGGGGGCCGACTAGAGTTACACACGTTTCAGGCGGTTTAATGAGGTGCCTCCAGCCCTGGGACCCAGCTCGCTGCACGAGCTGGCGGGGTGGGGGTTCCCAAGCGCGGCCCACTTCCTCCCCCACCTGGGTGTTCTCAAGGTCAGGAGGCGGACACAGGGCGCAGCAGCCACCCGACACCTGCCTGGGGTGGGAGAGGCAGATGGCGTTAGGCAAAGTGCCCATAGGCTGGCCTGTCTAATCTCTGCCCCGAACTGGGCTTATCAGCAGATTCTGATGAAGCAAAAACTATGTGGAACCCCCCGCCTGGAGACCCCCAGCACACTGAATCAACCCATCACCTGGCAAGGGGTGAGAACCCAGGAGGCACTGAATAAATGTGTATGCTTACACAATGTGCAATGCACATATTTCATTACTTTCAGGCAATAGATGAATTTCAATCTATGTGGGGGACAACATTTGCAAACACAGTGAAGCCACCAGCAAGTGGCGCGGGCACTGGCATGGAATTTACAAAATAAAAGCATTTACAGTTGTTGCTGGGGGAAAGCTGGAGTGATGTGGGGGCTGGGGCAGGCAGAGGGACCTACGTCTCATAACACCGTACAGGGCCCGCACTTCCCACATCAATCTCTTCTTTCTGGCTATTTAGGAGAGTGTTGCTTAATTCTCAAATAGGGAAGGGATTTGTCTTCCCCAATCTTTAAGTCATTTATTTCTCATGATACTGGGCTTTGATCAGAGAACATGGCCAGTTAAATCTCAATTTTTTGAGGTAGGTTAGATTTGTTTATAGCCACATGAATGATTGGTTTTGTAAGTGTTCTGCAGACATAAGGGAACAAAACAACTCCATTACTAGGGTTCGAAGACATAGCATTGGTTTTAAAGCACAGTCCTGAAGTTCTTTGCCAGTCCTCCCTAGTTGAACCTGGGCTCTGTGACACCTGCATCAAGAGAATACAGCCAGGTGGCTCTGCAGTCCCTGGCACTGCCTGTCTCTTGGACTGTTCATTTCTGAGATGTAAGGAATCCATGCAGCCTTGGAGAGGCCCTCGTGAACAGGAGCCTTACCAGCCACGTAGGTGCAATGCTGCTACGGAACCTCCAGCCCCAGCTGATACTACGCAGGGGTAGATGAGCCGTCCCACTGAGCCCTGCCAGACCGCATCTAGCGAGCTCAGGCGTGATGCCTATTTTGAAGGTGCTAGATTTGTGAATGGTTTGTTACATAGCTATAGATAGCAAGAATAGGAGTTATTTCAAATTAGTTAGAATCTGAAATTGCTCATGATTACAACATTTAACTGTCCATGTCCTCACTTATTTTGTGCTCACTAGAACTGTCCTATTCCAAAAGAGGTACATTAAAATCTCCTCCCATTATCATATTTAACCTTCTTGTCCTTGCAGATTTTCAATAGTTTTTGCTTTATGTATTTTATGTTGTCTGATGCCTTAAAGATTACAGTCAGGTCTTCTAATAGTGCCTGATTTCATTCACACTTGTCTTATTTGGGCTTCAGTGTTGATATGAATCCTAATCTCCCTGTTTTTTTCTCTCTTTTCTTCTTTCAGCTTGCAATTTCTTGGCATCTCTTTTGCCATTCATTTATTTTTCAACCACCCATTATTGCTTTGCCTTACTTAATGCTACTGAGCAATGTATTTGTTAAAAGATAAAAGCCCAGCAGCTATGGTGGGGCCTTCTCTGTCTTTCAAAGAGGAATTCAGGCCATTTACATTTGGTGTGGAGTTAGATGCATTTGATTTGACTTTTTCTATCTTTATATTTGCTATTTGACTCTGTTGCTTCTCCCTTTTGCTTTCGGTTATTTAGTTGACCCACATATTATCCATTTTCTGATCTCATGAATTTGAGAATTTCACTGAACTCTCATTTCACTGGTTCCTTCAACTCACAATCAAGTCTGCTACTTTCTAAAGACAGTTTCCACTATAGTGTGTTCCCTAAGGCTTTCTCCTCAGGAAGATAAGAATTTGCGTGTGACTGCATTTCACCCCTCTCCCTTCACCCCATCAACTGCTCTGTGGGTAAAGAAAGCAACCTCCAACATTGTTTTCATAGTTTAGAACAGGGCTTGACAAGCTTTTTCTCAAAAGCCAGATAGTAAATATTTTAGGCTTTGCAGGCCACGCGATTTCTGTTGTAACAATTCCAGCAGACAATTTTGTGCTGTTATAGCACAAAAACAGCCAGAGATGAGATATTCACAAGCACACGTGGCTGTGTGCTAATCAAACCTTATTTATACAAATCAGCAGCCAAGTTTGTAGGTTATGGTTTGCAGACCCTTGGATTAAAGAATCCTCTGACGGGTAGGTATTCCTACCGGCTAAATTGTGTCCCCACATTCATATGTTGAAGTCCTTTACCCTCCAGCACACCTCAGAGTGTGACCTTGTTTGAAAACAGGGTTGCTGCAGATGCTATTAGTTAAGATGAGGTGGTTAGGGTGGGCCCTTATTCCCATACAACTGGTGTTCTTATCAAATGGGAAACCTGGACATGGACTTGTAGGCCAGGGGAGCACTGTGTGGAGGTGGAGGCAGAGCCTGGTGTGCTGCATCGACCAGGAACCCTTCCATAGTAACTTCGGGGAGGCCTGGAACACTCACTCTCACAGCCTTAGAAAGAACCCACCTAGATGATACCTGGATCTCAGACTCTCCTGGACAGGTAAGGGGCTACCGCTGGCACCCAGGGGCTCCAGGTCATCAGCAAGGCCAGGCCAGAGGTCTGTTCTAGGGTCTCTGGAGAGGTCCAGGCCATAGGCCTCAGGGCCTGAAGCTTCCCCCTCCCCAGGCAGTGTCCCTGGGGTCCTACAATAAACAGTGCCCTGTCTCTCCAAGAGGTCTATCAGCCTAACCCTGCCCCTTTCCACCAGAAAACCCGGGCTCTGAAGGCAGAACTCAAAGTGTCAGTGGAGGCACTCCAGGCCGACGACCAGCAGAAGAAAAGGCCCAGGGGCAGGAAAACGTGGGCGTGTGGAGGCACCCAGGGCTCTGGACAGTCAAAAAGGCAGGTGGGGCTGCTTGCAAATCAGGCCCTGAACCCTCTGCTGAGCCCCACAGTTTGGGAGCTGCCTCCCAGGAATCATACCCAGGGCCCCGCACACACAGGAATGGCCCAAACCGGCGGCCCTGCAATTTGTGGTGGGGGAGTCCATGGCCCGGAGACGCCCACGCCTGGCTGCAGACACCATTAGCCGCCCGGCAGGCAGCTTTACACGTATTTAAAGCAAATCCCCCATTTTCCCCAGGCAGGGCTATTTCCGTCTCCAGGCCAGTTAAACGAGGATTTACTTTCAGCCTGGGAACCCCACTGCTGATGGCTGTTAACCCCAAGGATGGTATACCCCTATGATCACCGTCTTAGCTGGAACTGGGATGGGGGGAAAAGGGAGTGGAGGGAGGGACATTATTTTTATCTGCCAGGAGCCGAAGCTTCTAAAAATGTCTTATTTAAGAATTTCACCAGCACTAGAAGTTCGGCTTAGGTTCTGAGCACCCTTCTTTTGACTTGGGGAGAGTGCTGAGAAGGCCGCAGGGTTGAACGCTGTTTACTTTAGCAGAGGTTGAGGAGCTGCGACCCACACCAGCCTTTGAGGGGCTGGCACGGTGTTGGGACAGGAAGGCCTGCAGTTATTAAAGGCTGCCCTGTGTACGTGTGTGTGTGCACGTGTGTCGGTGTGTGTGTGCACATGTGTTGGTGCGTGTGTGCACGCGGGCCTGTCTAGTCTGTTTTCTGACTGCTGCGTACCTCACTCTGATTCTGCAAATCTAGAGATTTTAATAACAGGCGGTGAATTTAAACAGTTTTTTTTCCCCCCTTTCAGGAATGTTTTAAGGGATTGAGAGGAAATTGTGCACGGATTTTGCTGTTTTAAGAGCTAATATGTGAACAACTTCAGAAGGATGTATGTTGTTTTAGGGCTGAAGTTTACACAGTAAATGGGAGAGTCAAAAGCAGACTTGTCGTGAATTTGTAGGGCCCATCTTCTTAAATTTCATTCCTCTGAGAAGGGGCTGCCTTCCTGGGGAGCAAAGCTGGAAGGAAACAGCGAAAGTCTGATCTTTGTCCCCTGTGCCCCTCACTGTGTCCCGTTGCAGAATCCCTGGGGAGGCAGTGCCCAGTGGGATGGCCAGCGGCAGAGACCACCCAGCCCAGGCCCCCTCAGGGCACTGAGGAGGATCCCCCAGCAGATGGCTGCATTCAGAGGTCTGCAAACCCCACAGCCCCTAGGCTGCTCAGGAATGACATCTCAGCACAACAGGGTCTTGTTTCCAAATTTGGGCTGGGGCTTCTGTTTCTTGGGGACAAATACCTTCAAAGACATGAACTATCAAAACCTCATCAAGAAGAAATAGACAACCTGCATAGCCCTGTATCTACTGACTTTCCAGTGACAAACTTCCCCACAAAGAAAACTCCAGGCCCAGACACCTCCACATGTTCTTGCTATCAAATGTTTAAGGGAGAAATAATTGCAATTCTACACAAACTCTTCCTAAAAATTGAAGAGCAGGAAATATTTCCCAACTCATTCTCTGATGCCAGCGGCATCTGATGCCAAAACCAGACACAACAGCCAACACACAGCAGGCGACACCCTCGTGAGCGTGGGTGTGGAAGTTCCACACACAACCGGAGTCAGTCACATCCAACAAGGTGTTTTAAAATGCATCATGACAGCTGGGCACGGTGGCTCACGCTTGTAATCCCAGCACTTTGGAAGGTCGAGGCAGGCAGATCACCTGAGGTCAGGAGTTCAAGACCACCCTCGCCAACAAGATGAAACTCTATCTCTACTTAAAAATACAAAAATTAGCCGGGTGTGGTGGCGGGCGCCTGTACTCCCAGCTACTCAGGAGGCTGAGGCAGGAGAATCACTTGAGCCCGGGAGGCAGAGGTTGCAGTGAGCCAAGATCATGCCATTGTACTCCAGCCTGGGCAACAAGACCAAGACTCTATCTCAAAAAAATAAAAATTTTTAAAAAGTACAAATACATACAAAATAAATAAATAAAATAAAACAAAATAAAAATTCATCATGACCGAGTGGGCTTTGTGTAAGGAATGCAAGGTTGCTTTGCTATTTGAAAATCAATCAATGCGATTCCCCACACTAGCAAATTAAGGAAGAATTTGTGATTGAGATCATTGCAAATGATATGATTATCTCAACAGAGGCAGAAGGAGCACTTGACAAAAATCCAACAGCCATTCTTAACGCACTCTCCCTTCCCAGCAAACCAGGAAGAGGAGGAACTTCTCGGCCTGGTAAGTGGTTTTTACTAAAACCCCACAGCTCCCACCACACCTAATGGTGAGAGACTGCCTCACTTCACCTTAGGAGTAAGACAAGGATAGCGGCCCTCTCCCCACTGGCAGACACTGTCAGGTGCATTCAAGCAAAAACAAGAAATCAACAGCATATGGATTGAAAAGGCAAAAATAAGACTGACTTAATTTGGGACAACACAATCATCTCCATAGAAAATCCTAAAGAATCTACAAAAAAAAAAAAAAAAAAAAAACACCTAAAAACAAATGAACAAGAAACCTTCTCAAACTAATAAGTAACACGAGCAAAGTCACAGGATGCAAGGTCAATATACGAACAAATCGATTGCATTTCTATATCCCAGCAACAAATAATCCAAAAGTGAAACTGAGAAAACAATATTATTTCAGTAGCTTCAAAAACATAAAATACTTAGGAACAAATCTAGCAAGTTTCGCACCATTAAAAATTACACAATACTGATGAGTGGTGTTGAAAAATATCTAAGGCACTGGGGAGCGAGACCGTGTTCGTGGATCAGAAAACTCGGTATTATTAAGATGTGTATGAGACCCAAATTTATCTACATATCCAATGCAATGCCAATCAAAATTCTAGCCAAATTTTTTTTTTTTGGTAGAAATTGATGAACTGATTCTAAGATATTCATGGGAATGTGAAGGAGCTGGCAGAGCAGCACACTCTTGAAAATGAACAAAATTGGAGGATTAACAGGACCTGATTTCAAGGCTTAGCGTAAAAGTCACAGTAATCAAGACAGTGCTTTCCTGGCAGAACAGATGACAAAGTCCAGAAATCGAACCCACACACACGGCCAACTGATTTTCATCAAAGGTGCCAAAGTAATTCAACGAGAAAAAAGTCTCTGGGACAACTGGATAACCACATGCAAAAAGATTTAACCTCCATCCATACCTGTCACCATATATAAAATTAAACTCGAAATGAATCACAGATCTAAACAAGAAATGTGAAACTATAAAATTTCTATAGAAAACAGGAGAAAAAACTTTGTAACCTTGGATTAGGCAAATATTTCTTAGACAGAACACAAAGAACATGAACCCTAAAGAGAAAAAAAAAAAAGAACCCTGATGAATTGAACTTCATCAAAATTAAAAACTGCTGCTCTTTTGAAAGATCCTGTTAAGAAAATGCAAAGACAAAGCCACGATTGGGAGAAAATATTTGTAAAACAGATCTGGTGAAGGACGGCTATCCAGAAAATAGACACAACTCTTACAACTTACATTATTATTCTAAGAAGACAACCTAATTGTTCAAATCAGCAACAAATTGAACAGATACTCCATCAAAGGAGATAAATGAATGGCAAATACGCCCAACACCATTCGTCACTAGGGAAATGCAAATGAAGACTACGATGGAATATGGCTCCAACCTTGAGGATGGGCAAAGCTTAAAAAGCAGACAATACTAAGTGCTGGTGAGAATCCATAGGGGCTCATACATCGATGGTAACAGTGAAACACGGGCCTACCATTTTGCAAAACGGTTTGGCAGTTTCTTCGAAAGGAAAACATGCATCTAACACATGATCCCACAATCCCACTCCCAGGGATTTACCCCAGAGAAATGAAGACATATGATTACTCAAAAACCTGCACGCAATATTCATGGCAGCTTTAATCATAACAGCTGAAAACTGGAGACAGCTCAAATGTCCATCAGCCTGTGAATGGATAAACAAACTATGGTACATTTTATCCTTTCCAAATAAAAGGAGACAAACTGCTGAATGCAGAGACCGTGACACGGATGGACCTCAAATGAATTATGCTAAGTGACAGAAGCCAGGCACAGAGGCTACACGCTGCAAGATTCCATTCACATGACGTTCTGGAAAAGGCAAAACCATGGGGACAGGAAACACGTCCACGGTTCCCAGGTGCGGCGGGGGGAGGGGGCTAGCTGCCAAGGAATACCAGGGAGCTTTCGGGGTGATGGGAACGCCTTGGATCTTGATTTTGGGAGTGGTTACAGGACCATAAATGTTTGCCAGAACTCATCAAACTGGACACCTACAGAGGAGGAGAGTTTTCCTGTACGTAATTTAAACCTCAACAAACCTAAATTTAAAAGAAGAAGAAATTAGAAAATAAGAAAACCAAAGAAATGCATGAGTCAATCAACAATATGTTTTAGTTAATCTGTTTAGAGGAGAGAGGCAGCTATGACCCCACCAAGCCCACTGAGCTCAGCATAGCCTCCCTGGATCCTGCTACCACCAGAGTCTGGCCTGGGAGCCACTGTACCCCGTGGATGCAACGCAGGAGCCCTGTCTCTGTCTGTGCCCCCCTCGCACGGCAGCCTCCCCAGGCACCCCTCGCCTGCCGTGTGGGCCCCTGGAGAGCCAGGTGCTGGGTGAAGCCTGGCTCCTGTCCATGCCTCGTACTCGGGACTCCAGCCCTATTTGCACTCTGGTTCTGGGCTGAGCCTGGTGCTGCCCTGCTCTCCCTGTGAGGCTCTGGATTCCAGAAGCCTCTGACCCTACACCACCCGGGACGCTGTCTCTGTTGGCCCTCAACTCGCCACCCCAGCGCCCTTCATTCACCTGCTTAGGGAGGCACCCCCCTTCCGGTCACTTGGCTCACATGTTGGCATTTGTTCCCCTACCCCGCCTGGCACTCTGGCCTCAGTGAGGATGCATGTCAGGCATCAGCTCCCAGGGCAGGCAGTGCCCTTGGCTGCTTTCCAGCTCCAGGGCCCGGGCATGGATCTGCCCAGGGAGGAACATAGGTGTCTGGGCCATCACGATGCTCCCAGAACATGGGCTTCTCCCACCTTCTACCTATGCCTTTTCATTCAACCCCGAGAGGGACCCTAGGAGGGGGCGTGAGGGGTGACAGCGAGGATGCAGATGCCGCAGTGTGTTGGAAATCCAGGCGCCATGCCACGGCTCTGCCTCTGCAAAGTCCCTCTCACCCTGTGATCAGAAAGGTTCAAACTCCAGGCACACGGCCCAGTCCCAGCAACAGCAAAGAGAGGCGGGGGAGGTACGTGCACTGCCTGCGGGATGTCCATCCAGGCCGGGGCTTGGAGGCTCTGATTCTCTACAGACAACTCTGGGCATCCCTCATCTGAGCTCCCCAAAGACACACAGGTACATCCACACGCAGACCTGCACATTGGGGTCCAGTTCTGGGGTCTGTCCCTCTCGAGGCCCAAACAGTCCCCTGCACCCTGGCCTCCCCGTCTCTGGGTCTACTGGAGGTGGAGCTGGTTCCCCTTTCTGCTGCTCTACGCAGCTCGCACTGGGTGGTGGGGGCAGTGGGCAAGGGGCTGGAGCCCCCAGACTGAGTGGTGTAGAAGGAAAAGCCAGGGAGGGGTGTCCTGCCCAGGGGTCTCTCCACCACCCAGGGCCAGCCATGGGGAAGAAGGTGCATAGGGGCCTAGGGTACTCGTGACTAGGGGCCACGTGCTGCTGCTCATGTCCATTGCCCCCCAAGGCATCCCCACACCAGGCCCGGGGAGCCCAGGGCCGCCCACGCAGAACACAAAATGCCTCTTGTTCCCACCCCAGGTGCTTGGGAGCAGGAAGTCCCCCGGCCCCTGGGCTGTGCAGAGCACTGGAAGTGAAGTCACAGCCCAGCTATACCATGAGCAGGTCACGAAGCTCACAACAGGACCTGCCCAGGCTGGGACACCTGGTAACACTCCATTCCCTCAGCTTTCGCAGCCCCCAGGGGGCCCTCCTCGAGGGCCCCATGTCTTCTGGGTTCCATCTCTTTGAGGTAGAAAATCTGAGGCCCCAAACTGCCCCCAAAGTAGGCAAAGGTCAGAGGTGTAGAGAGAGAGGATGGCGAGGACGGCCAAGGAGGGTCGTCCCAGGTGCCTGGGCCCAGGTTTCTCCCATACCCTGGCCCACCTGCCTTCCTTCCCCATAGCCCTACCCCAGCATCCTGGCACCAGTGAGCTCCTGGTGGCACTGGCTGGATGCTGTAGCCTGCTGATGGCCACTAGCACGTGCTGGGGACCTAAAGCCACATGGTTGAGTCACCATCATTTGCTCCACAATCCCCACGCCTGGCTTCTCAGACCTCAGCCTGCCCCTCTTCACCTAGTCACTCTCCCTTGGGTGAAAGCTGGATGTGCTCTATAACCCACCCTGGAGACAGCCCCTGGGATGAAGAAACCAGGTCCTGTCCAGGCCCCAGCACCTGTCACTAAACATCCTCCAAAGTACGGATTTTTCAGCCCCAGGGGCTCAGGAGGGCCGGGGTTAGTGGCTGGGGGCAATAGAGCCCCTTTATTCCCGCCAGATAGGTCCTCACTTTACTTCAAGGTCGACAATGGCGAACTTCTCCTCAGACACCCACCCACCTGGGCCAAGTCAGGCTGTGTGTGTGTCTGTGTGTGTGTACGTGCACCGGCATTTGTGCACAGCCTAAGCACACCCAGGCCACCGCCAGAGCCCAACACCATGTGTGCACATGTGCACACACACAAGCATGGTGCTATCTGAGATGCAAGAAGAAGATGTCACCTTGACCCAGAGCTCAGGACACTTCACCTACACCTAACAAGGCTGAGAAAGGGAATATAAACTACTATGGAAAAATTATACCGGAATTTTTCTTTGTTCATTATGAAATCTTTCAAATATGTCAGAACACAGAAAATAACCTGACCGATTATACGCATGGATACTCCCATCCCACGTTCTGCTGTGTTTTCTTCTGCCACGCGTGATTCAGACTTTGAGAAACAAAACCCGACAGAAGCAGCAAAAGACGTTCCCCAATCTACCTCCCTGGAGGAAGCCACCATCCTTCTACCTACGTTTCTGTGCTCACACGACACATGAAATCAGGACAAACACGTGTGACCCTGGGACCTTAGGTCTGAGCTGCCACTGCTTAGTGGCCTGCCTGCTGCCACCTTATCCTGGGCCTGGCCTCTACCAGTCAGAGGGGCGGCGTTAAGTCTGAGTCACACCATGCCAGGCCCCAGGGCTCCTGTCGTGCAGAACAAAACCCTAAGTCCCCAGAGTCGCCCCAAGCCCTCGCACGCCAGGTCCTACCACCTCCCTGACCTCATCCCCCACCGCTCCCTGCTCCCCATCTCTGAACGCTACGGGCTCCTCACAGCTCCCTCCACCTGCACCAGGCACACACCCTATCTGGGTCTCAGCGTGTGCCATGCTCTCTGCCAGGAATGCTTGCCCCCGAAACCCCAACATTTGGACTTTCACCTCCAGAGACTTGCAGCCTGGCTGCTCCACTGAGAACTGCCGCCCCTCCCCTTCCATACCATTTACCATTTCTTACCCTCGAAATAGTCCACCCAAGGTTTTGGGGGTCTGAACTTATAAAAGATGGAAATGGAGTCAGCTTATTGTTTGTAGTATAGGCACTAAGTGGAGGTTAAGGCACATTAATAAAAACAGTAAAGTTTTAAATGAGAAACCAGGGACTAAAGAAACTTAAAAAGGCATAAGTATAAAGGTAACTATTAGGACAAAAATACAGGCCGAGCGTGGTGGCTCACATCTGTAATCCCAGCACTTTGGGAGGCCAAGGTGGGCAGATGACTTGAGGTGAGGAGTTCAAGACCAGCCTGGCCAACATGGTGAAACACCATCTCTACTAATAATACAAAAAAATTAGCCAGGTGTGGTGGTGCCCACCTGTAATCCCAGCTACTTGAGAGGTTGAGGCAAGAAAATCACTTAAACCCTGGGAGATGGGGGTTTCGGTGAGCTGAGATCGTGCCACTGCACTCCAGCCTGGGTGACAGAGTGAAACTGTTTTTCATAAATAAATAAATAAATAAAAAATACAACCTCCTAATTACCCAAATGTTTTTAAAAAGAGAATAATACACATATTGTAAAGAAAACTACAACAGCAACCGTGACAAAATACACGTAATTATAAAAGACAGTGACAGAGTTGAGACCAAGAATATCAGTTATATGAATAAATGCAAATTAGCTTTACTTATCAGGAGAAAAATAGTTTGACTCACAGAATAAGACTCAAATATATGCTTCATATGAAAAACAAGTTTTGAGTCTAAGGACACAAATGGTTTAAAAGTAAATTAATAAAATACATACTATGCTAACAATGATAAAAAGAAAAAGCCAGAATAGCCATTTTAATCTCAGACAAAGCAGATTTCAGAGCAAAGAAAGTGACCAGGGATAAAGAGGCAGTTTCATAAAGACAAATGTGTTGATTTCTCAAGAGGACACAACAATCCTAAATGCTAATGCACCCAAGAACGAAGCTTCAAAATACACTGAACACATGGTATACTTGTATTGAAATATCATATGGACTCCATAATGTGTACAACGATTGTGTATCCACAAAAATGAAAAATAACAAATGTAAATAATTTTTTAAATGACCAAAGCAAAAAAATACACTAAACAAAAAACTAATAACTAAAGAATAAAGAACTAAAGAATAAAGAGAGAAATCCACATATATAGTTGGAGATGCTAACATCCCTCTCTCAAGAACTAACAGAACAAGTAGATACAAAATCAGTAAGGATGTATCATTACTGATGTAGACTTGGAAAATGCCATCATCAACCACATTAGTCTCATTGACATTTATAGAACAGTCCTCCCAACAACGGCAGTACACACTCTTTCCGAGCACACAATGGCGTATTTACCAGGATAAATCATATTCTGGGCCATAAATCAAGTCTTAATATATTTTAAGAGACCAAATTATATTAAGTATTTCTATAGCCATAAATGAATTAAAGTAGAAGTCAGTAACAGAAAGGTATCTTGAAAATCCCTCAATGTTTCGAATACACTTTTAAATAACGCATGCACCGAAGAAGAAACTAAAAAGGAAATTAGAAAATATTTTAAATGGGATTAAAAAAACACAAAATTTGTGGATGTAACTAAAGGGTGAGAAATTTATACCACCAAGTGCCTGTATTAGAACGGAAAAAAAATTTCTAATCAATGACCTCAGCTTCCGGCTTAAGAAACTAGAAAAAAAAGAGCAAATTAAAACTAAGCAGAATAAAATAATTAAAAAGAAGAAATTAATCAAGTAACCAAAAAGAAAAAAATTAATGAAACCAAAAGCTGATTATTTGAGATCTATAAAATTGCTAAAACTTTAGCTGGCTGACTACACTAATGAAGAAAGGGGCACAAATTACCAATATCAGGAATGAGAGAGGAGACATTGCTACAAATTATAAAGCTGTTTAAAGAATAATAAAAGGATATTCTGAACAACTTTATGCCAATATAATTAACACCTAGGTGAAATGAACATATTCTTTCAAACACACAAAATACCAAAGCCCACTCAAGAAGCAATCACCTGAATATAACTATCAATCACCTGAATATAATTATCAATCACCTGAATATAACTATTATCAATCACCTGAATATAACTACTATCCATCACCTGACTATAACTACTATCAATCACCTGAATATAATTATCAATCACCTGACTATAACTATTAAGTCAATTTAAAATCTAGTTAACAATCTTCTCATCAAGCAAAGTCCAGGCCTACCTAAACAACTTTCCTGATGGAGTCCACCAAACACACAGGGAAGAAATAAAACCAATTCTACACAAACTCCCTCTCGAAAAGGCAGAGAGAACACTTCCCAACTCACTTCTCACGCCAGCATTACTCTAGTACCAAAGCCAAAGACGTTACAAGAAAATATATAGACAATATCCCTCACGAACCTAGATGCAAAGGTCGTTAGCAGAATTTTAACAGGTCAAGTCCAATGATACACAAAAAGAATACTACAACATGACCAAGTGGGGTTTCTCCAGGAATACAAGGTTTAACCTGTGAAAATGAATCAGTATAATTTATCATATTAAGAGACTGAAGAAGAAAAACCACATGATCATATCAAAAGATGTAGCAAACAGCATTTGACAAAATTTAACACCCATTCATATTAAAAGACCTGAGCAATAGTATTAGAGAGGATGTTTCCTTAACCTGGTAAAGACATCTATGGAAAACCAGAGCCAACATCACACTTGACGGTGAACGACAAGGTGTTTCTTCTATGGCTGAAGACAGGGCGATGTTCACTTCTATTGGACACTGTAGTGGATGAGCTGCCCAGTGCAATCAGGCAAGAAAAAGAAACAAATAGGCACCCACATTTGAGAAAAAGAGGTAAAACTGTCTTTATTTTCAGAAAACAGTATTAACGTAAGGAAATCAATGGAATTCATTTTTTCAAAAGCCACTAGAACAAAAATAACTGAGTTTAGAAAGGTTGCAAGATTCAAGATAAATTTGCCAAAATGAATTTCAGTTCTAAATTAGAAGAAATACCAGTGACAATAGCATTAAAAAAAATGTGAAATACCTGGGTATCTCACAAAAGATGTACAAGACCTATACACTAAAAGCTACGAAACATCTCTGACGGAAGTTAAAAATCTAAGTAAGTGGTATATAACCTCATATGTATATATATATGAGATATATAACCCTTATATGTATAAGAGCTATATAACCATATACATATTAGACATATAACCATACATATATGAAATAGATAATCTCATTGATCAGAGGATTCAATATTGGTAAGATGTCAATTCTCCCCATGTTGATCTTGAGGTTGAACGCAATCCCAAACAAAATTCTACCAGGCTTCTTTGTAAAAATTGGCAAGCAGCTTCCAAAGTTTATATGTAAATACAAAGGACCCAGAACCACCAACACAACTTGAAATAGCAAAACAAAGTTGGCGAAATCACCCTAACTTATTTTAAGCCTTATCGTAGAGCTGTAACGATCCCAGTGTGTGACTGGCAAAAGGACGGATCAATGGATCACAGCAAAGTGTCCAGAAAGAGACACTTTTATGATACATTGAACCTTTTAAAAGGAGTCAAGGTGGTTCACTGGGGAAAGTATATTCTTTTCAATAAATGACACTGGACCAGTCAGTCATCCATAAGAAAAAAACACATGAATCTCCACCTTTGTCTTACATGATAGAGAAAAATTAACCCAAAATGCATCCTAGGCCTAAATGTAAGCACAAAAATTATAAAACTACTGGCAGAAAATCTTAGTAACTGTGTGTTTCGTAAGCATTTCTTAAATATAACGTGAAAAGCATGAGAAATATTTAAAAGGAAAAAGCTGCATTTGACTTCATAAATTGAAAATGTTTGGTCTTTAAAAGATACTATTGGGCCTGGAGCAGTGGCTCACACCTGTAATTCCAGCACTTTGGGAGGCCAAAGCAGGGGGATCACTTGAGGCCAGGAGTTTGAGACCAACCTGGGCAACAAAGTGAGACCCTGTCTGCATAAGAACTTTAAAAAGTTAGTAGCTGTGGTGCACATGCCTACAGTCCCAGCTACTTGGGAGGCTGAGGTGGGAGGATCCTTGGAGCCCAGGAATTCCAGGTTGCAGTGAGCTACGTTTACGCCACTGCACTCCAGCCTGAGCACAGTGCAGGGGCCCAGTCTCAAAAAAAACAAACAAACAAAAAACAACAACAACAACAAAAAAAAAAAACAAAGAAACTACTAAATAAATGAAAAGGAAAGCCACCAACTAGAGAACATATGTGTAAAACAAATAGCTATGTAACCAGGATATACAAAGAACTTTTACAACTCAGTAAGATGACAAACAGCCCAATTGTACAACGGGTGAAACATTTGAAAAGATATGTCACCAAAGATGTTCCCTGGATGCCTATGAAACACGTAAAAAGATATTCAACATCACTGGTCATTAGGAAATGGAAGTTAAAACCACAGCAAGATGCCACACACACCTCTGAGACTGGCTCACATGAAAATGACGGACCATGTCAAGTGTTGGTGAGTTAGTCGGTTTCTTAAATAGTTAAAAATATACACCTGGCTGGGCGCGGTGGCTCACGCCTGTAATCCCAGCACTTTGGGAGGCCAAGGCGGGCGGATCACAAGGTCAGGAGATCGAGACCACGGTGAAACCCCGTCTCTACTAAAAATACAAAAAATTAGCTGGGCGCGGTGGCGGGCGCCTGTAGTTCCAGCTACTCAGGAGGCTGAGGCAGGAGAATGGCGGGAACCCAGGAGGCGGAGCTTGCAGTGAGCCGAGATCGCACCACTGCACTCCAGCCTGGGTGACCGAGTGAGACTCTGTCTCAAAAAAAAAAAAAAAAAAAAATATATATATATATATACACACACACACCCCCACCACATTATCCAGCCATTCTATTCCTAGGTATTTACCCATGAAGAAAGGAAATATAAGTCCCTACAAAGACTTTTTACAGAGTCCACCAGCACATGAGTGGATAAACAGACTGTGATGCATCCATACAATGGGATACGGCTCAGCAATGAAAAACGGATGAATTATTATGTGCCACAGACTGGACGACTCTCAAACGTGGAGTGACGGGAGCCAAACAATAAAAACCATACACACTATAATTCCACTGACAGCAAGCCCCAGAAAACGCCAACCGTCTACACTGACAAGACAGACCAGGGGTCCCGTCCAGAGCCAGGAGCAGCGGAGGAGGGGCCAGCGACGGGCACGAGAGGCCTTTTGGGGGTGACGGATGTGCCTGCTGTCTCAATTGTGGTGATGGTCCCGTGGCACACACCCATGTCCAGACTGGTCAAATCGTACATTTTAAACAAGGCCGTCTACTCTATGCCAATTATACCTCAACATAGCTGATTTTTTGTTTGAGTGAGCAGAATAAATAAAACTGAGGCTATGGCGGTTCCTGGCTGAGGCCCCTCCTTCGCAATTAGTGCCCCTCTGGTGGGCACGGGGCCCTTTACACCTGCTTCCCCAGCACCTCTTTTCCTGCCCCCGCCAGGGGAGGAGGCATCGTCCACCAACACCCTTTTGCCCTCTTGGCCATTGGCTCTGGACTGAGAACCTTCGTGCCAAATGTCCCCACACCCTCGGCACAGCCCCGGGAACTGTGGTCCTGATGTGACCTGAATTTTACACATGAAGAAACTGAGGTGCAGAGAGGATTGGTGATGTGTGTGGACCCATTGGGAAGTCTCGGGAGTCTGGATCCCCCCACATCCTGGAGTTTCTCCAGCAAGGTCTGGGAGTCTTTCTACAATCCCAGGCTCCAGGGCCATGAAGAGCCACAGCAGGCACAGCGACAGCGTCTGAGGCCCACCCCAAGCTAGGGGGCCCCATGCCGCAGCTCGACGCTGGCCTTTCACAGGAGGGGTGCACAGGCCTCCAAAGGCTGCTGACTGGCCCCCAAGCCCCCTTAGCTGATGTCTATGCGAGGATCGGCCACAGGACCCGGGCCTCAGTGCCTCTGACAGGGGCTCCATGAAAACTGGGGAGAAACTACAAATTCTTACAAACTGCCGGGATGAGAGGCAGTTTTCCTAAGGTTCTAGAACTCCTAAGTGGTCTAACAGATGTCCTCATTTAAAAAGAACACCCAAAACACCTGAGCCTGAGATGAAGAAAGCAAACTTGAGCAGAAGGGGCTTTCTGGGAACGTTCAGAGTATCTTAACGGTGGGGACAAAGCCCTGCTCACAAGCATCCTGAAAACGGCGTCCCCATGGCTTTGTCCTCAATCCCAGGCTTTTTAGCCATGGCCAGGTCCAGGGACCTGGCTGGGTGGGCAACACTGAGAACTGACCAGCAAACAGGGCCCAGCTCAGTCCCTCCCCGGAGGACAGCAGCCACCCCCAACCCTCCCTAGCCAGTTTCAGAAAATGGTCAGTGAGAAGAGACACAGGCGCCGCTAAAGAAAGCTAAAATGAAATAAAGACGCCCGCCCTTCCCCCAGGTTCCCCACCAAATGCTGCTCTCAATGCACAAATTATTCTCAGCACATGGTGCTCGGAAACTGACCAGATCATCGCCCCGCCAGGAAAAGGGGCTGGCCTGCGCCTCTCGGCACACACTTGACATTTTGTTCTCATCCAGGCTTCCCATGCTGACAGTTTCTGGATTAAATGTGCAAATGGAACGCGGCCCCAAGGGGGTCTCTCTCCCTGCCTGTCCAAGGTCCAGGGCTGGGTGTGCACGTGTGCATGTGTGCATGCAGGCACGTGTCTGAGCCTGAACGTGAGCACACACGTGAGTGTGTCCACATGGGTACCTGTGTGTGCATGTGTCCACACGCCCATCCGTGCACCCATGTCTGTGCGTGTGTGCCCGTGCATCGTCTTCTCCATCAGGCATCTGGGCTGGACATGAGTGTTTTCCAACCCCCAACTTCAACTACCTTGACCATGACTAAGTCTGGAAACCTCACCACCAGCTCACGGCCGCCCAGGACTTTTCTCAGCCCAACAGGGATTGGCTCCACCTAAAAATCCAAATGCAGTCCCCTCACAGCAAGTCCCCAGGCTGTGCTCTCTGCCTCCCATTGCCATCCTAAAGGGCATGAAGCTGCGAGGTCCAGAATACACCTTCCCAAGTGGCCAGGAGTCAAGACTGCATATTTGGGGAGGAGACTATTGTCCCCAATTGCCAGGGTCCTAAAGACACCTGAAGTGAACATCCACTCCTCCTGAGGCCAGCTGGAGCCAACCTTGGGGTTGAGAGCATCTCCCATAAGCTACTGAGGAGGCTGCTGGCAGCCCCTGGCCCCAGGTATCCCACCAGGCATCCCTGTTGGTTACAGTTTTATACCTGGGAGACAGAAAATCTTGTGGGAAGAGCTGTCTAGGCCTGGCCCTGAACAGGGGGCTGGGGTCCGAGGTGCTCGAGCCACAGCTCCTGGCCCCATGAGGCCACACTGAGCCCCGTCCCCCCACCTGCAAAGTCACACGATGACACACTTCAATGGTCCATGGCCAGGACCTCTGGTTTTCGCTCTGTGTGACCTGGGAAGCCCAAGAATGTGATTAGAACTCATCTGAATGTAATGCCCTAGGAGGTTCCCCTGGCACCTGCCCAGCCCCCTCCCCAGGCTGCTGCCCAGTGTCAGAGGAGACCTCAGGCTACCTCCTCGTCCAGGGACACAGCGGGTGGACCCCACTGTGCAGCACCCCATGGCCAGTGGGCCCCACAGGGCGGATCCTATTATCCCCCAACGACTTCCCTGGCAGCCCCCTGGGAGCCCCACGTGCAGTGCCGGTGCCAGCTCCCCCACGCCTGCCTGTGCCCGGCCTGCTCAGCCCGTCCCGTTGTGTTGTGTCAGCTGCTGCCCTGCGCTTCAAGCGAGGCTCTCCAGCTGGCCAGGGTCAGATGTGAAAACAAGGACCTAACCCAACCCGGCCCCCCGGCTCCCCTGCACCAGAGACCCCCACCGAACGTGGCGCTCACTGATGAGGCTCTTTCCAGCCCTCAGGCAGAACATAAAGGAAACACCTGTCCCCACGGCCGCACACTCTAATCCCACTAAACCCGAATGGAGAAGCCCGGGGGCCCTGCAGCAGGCGCACCCCCCACCAAGGTCTGACTTTTGTCCCGGACTATGGGGAAGGCGGGAGAGAAAACACGGGAACTGGCCTGGGAGAGCTGGAAAGCCGCGGCCGCCCTTCACCAGGGATACAGCTTCCAACCAGACCCAGGGCTGCCGAGAGCAGAGCACCATGGCGGTGTGGGGGCCTCCAACAGCCTGGGTGCCTAAGGGTCCCCCTACTCCTGTCCTTGTGCAGTCACCACCTTCCAAGGGCTGGGGGCTCCCGCTCCAGTAAGGCCCTTCCTCCCGACACAGAGCCCCTGCCCGGGCTGAGCCCCAACCCTGGCAGAGCCCGCAGGCGCCCTGCTCGGCCCCAACTGCGCCTGCACCCAAACCCAGGCCGCTGGCTCTCTCATTGCCAACCTGGAGCTAAATCATCACAATTTCTAAAAAGAGGAGAAAGAGAAGCGAGTGCGGTAGGGGGAGTTAGGGAGACCACCCAGACACCTGGCACTGGGGAGAGACCTGGAGACCACGCGCGCCATGCACGCCAGGCACTGGGGGTGGTGGGGAGTGCTGGCTGCCGGGCAGGCACCTGACTGCGTTTGGTTTCTTGGTTCCTCCTGCCCCAGAGAGAGATGGGCCCATCCCAGCCCCGCTTTCCTTCCCACCAGCCTTTCCCAGGGGCTTCTGGAAAGGCAGGATGAGGGACGCTCCCTACGGCCGGCACAGCCATCGGTTCGGCCCCCAGGCTGCCGCGGTGGAGTCTGTACGGGGTCACACGCTTGTGGGGCCTCTCACCAGGGTTCCGCAAAGATGTTAGGTATTGTCTAAGATGCCAGCGCCTGCCTAGCATAAGCCCGTTCCTCTAGTCACTCAGTGCTCTGGAAAGATCGCACTCCTGTGGCTTGAAAACAGGGAAGACGACGGAATGAGCCAACAGGGCCCCAGACTCTCCCGGCACAGCAGGTGGGAGCTTCTACCTGGCCATATGGGGTCTTTCTGGGGCCCAAGAGGACTTGCTCCCAGGCACAAGCCAGATCCCCATCCCCTTTTCCTCCAGGGAGCGCACCTAGCAGATCTGGAGGAGTTCTGATGGAGGCGCAATGGGGAACAGGCACCTTGACCCCCAGAGGGACCACAGGCTGCAGACGGGACATCGTGCACTCATGCTGCGGCTGCCCTACCCCTGGCCGGGGCACCATGGGCTAAGAGTGCCTCCCTTGAAGCCCCAGGTTCCTCAAACCCAGGTGGGGCTCACTGCCTTCCCTCTGCACAGCCTCCCTGGAGGAAAGACGTGGACTGGCGGTTCCCAGGTTCCAGCCCGGGGGTGTCAACCCCATTCTCACAAACCACTTGGACAGAATCGGGTTACTGTCCAAGTTACTTTTCAGGAAGGTTTAAAAAATCTTGCAGTTTCCTCTACCTCCTGCCCCGGGCCCCTCACCGCCCCCCCACCCCACCCCATCTTGTTCTGAACGAACTTGATATATATGACAATTCTGGCCTGCAAAAGATAACGTGAGGCCCGGCTGTGGGCTGCACAGAGGAAGTCTTTGTTAAAGAAAACGATTCACCGTAGGGCCCCTGCACACACAAGGCCCCGTGTGCTAGGGGAAAGTTCCGGTTCCAGCCCAGGATTCCTATGTACTCGGGGAACATTCCGGTTCCAGCCCAGGATTCCCACTTTCACGACTCTCCCGCGAGCAGATTTTGCATGAAGGAATGTCAGCTGTCCTCCGCCCAAGCAGCTGCCTTCAGACAGGAACGCAGCCAACCCAAACCCTGTCGACCGCGGTCCTGGGACAGGGGACCCGGCTGGGGCATAAACGATGTCCACTGTGCTGGAGACAGCCTGCCTGCTGCCTCCTGCCCTGGGCCCCACAGAGGGGCCTGTGAGCCCTCCAACTCCTCCACACAACATCCCTGGGGCCAGGGGACTGTCTTCAAGCCTCCATGTCCACCACCTTTCCCTGCCCAAGAGAGAGACCATGAAGGGAAGGCCGGGCAGGGCTGCTCCAGGTCAAAGAAGCCGAAATCGTGTGACAGCCACATGCAATGAGGAAAAACCAGTCACACACACTGGGATGAGTGATGAGCCTTGAATGCAGGCTGTGAAATGGACAGCAGTGTCTTGAGAATCAGACACCCTGGCTAAGTTGAAGGTCCTCATTCCAGAGGATATACGCGGGCTTTATAGGGAGAAAGGATCACACTGTCTCCAACTCACTCTCAAATGACTCAGGATAAAAACAAAGCAGGCTGGGTGCCGTGGCTCACACCTATAATATCAGCACTTTGGGTTGGCTGAGGCGGGAGGATTGTTTGAGCTCAGGAGTTCAAGACCAGCGTGGGTAACATGGCAAAACCCCTTCTCTACAAAAAATACAAAAATTAGCTGGACATGATGGCACGCACCCACAGTCCCAGCTGCTCAGGAGGCTGAAGTGGGAACACTTGAGCCTGGGAGGCCAAGGCTGCAGTGAGCCGTGAATACACCACTACACTCCAACCTGGGTAACACAGCAAGACCCGGTCTCTCTCTCAAAAATAAATAAATAAATAAATAAATAAATAAATAAATAAATAAATAAAAATTTAAAAAACTAACAACAAAAAAGTTGGGCGTGGTGGCTCAAGTCTGTAATCCCAGCACTTTGGGAGGCCGAGGTGGGTAGATCACGAGGTCAGGAGTTCGAGACCATCCTGGCTAACACGGTGAAACCTCATCTCTACTAAAAAATACAAAAAAAATTAGCCGGGCGAGGTGGCGGGCGCCTGTAGTCCCAGGGGCCCAGCTGAGCGCCCCTGCTGCCCTGCCCTGAGCCTGAGCTCCCATCACAGGCAGGGAGCAGGCTGGCCTTCCTTCAGCAGCCCCTGTCACCGCGTGGCCTGTGCATGGGGCTGGGTGGCTGGGGACAGCAGCAGGTATGCTAAGCAGAGCATGTGGCCAGTGAGGCTGGACCGAGGCTGTCCCGGGGAAGCAGAGCCACTGGGTCTTCATGCCATGTCCTGTGGGCCTCAGGCTCTGAGACTGTGGCTTCAGCAGCGCCCCTGCCCCCCAGCTGTGCATCCCACACCCTGAAGCAGAGCACTCGAAGCAGGGCGCCCATCACACGCACAGGCTGCCTCTGGGGAGCAGCAACGCCGTGGTTCCTCTCCTAAACAGCCCCCAAAGCAAGGCTGATCCTACGCCCAGCAAAGCGGCCTCAGAAAGGAGACACTTTGATGGATTCCCAGAGGCAAGGGGCCTGGTCCGGGGTCTTCAGGGGGCACCAGTCACCTGGCCGCCCTCTCTCAGGTGCAGAGTGGGTGACAGAGATGCTTTTAGGAAGCTCTACGGCCAGCACATGAGAGAGACGCCACAGGGCTCTGCAAGGCCGCGAGGGAGCTGCACAGGACTTCCCAGGACGAGGAGCTCCTGGCAGACGGAGATTTCAACAGCTTCAGAGTCACTACAGGGGAAAGCAGGAGGGACTGGTATCCGGTGGTCCTCAGTGACCAACACCGGGCTCTGGAGAGTCGGCCAAGTCACTTCTCCTGTCCCCACAGGGCAGTGGCTTCAAGTTCTGCCTGGTGGATTCTGAGCCTTTGTTCTTGGAACTCTTGCCAGGACATCAGGGGTCGACCCTGACCCTGGAGGAGCCTTGGCAGCTGAAGCTCAGCCCACCTGGGTGCCCCCAACTGCCCCAGAGAGACACTCGGGCCTACCCTGTTCCCCCTGCCCCTGGTCCACATTCACCTTCGCTACCCCTGCCTGCCCAAAGCCTACAGGCCAGTGTCCAGCTCCAGCATCCTTCCACCCTGAACAGACTCCGAGAGCCTCTGTCTCCCTGGGGTGGGCTCCAGGCAGGGTCTCAGGACAGATGAGTGAGAAGTTCCTCCTACAGGCTCACGGGGCAGTGACCTCAAGTCTGGCTGTGCAGAGCTGCAGGCCACCCTGTGCCGTGGGGGCTGTGCAGAGGGAGGGCCCACATCTGTCAAGTCCTCTGTCAAGTCCTAGTTCCAGGGTCTCAGTGCAGACAGGAACCAAGGCTCCGGCCCACACATACACAGGGCCCTGCAGTGAGGATCCCAGGGGTGCAGAATCCAAGTCCAGTTCTGCCTTTCATGAGCCCATGGTCTGCTTGCACATAGATCCTGGCACACAGTAGGTGCTTAATAAAGATTTGCTGGCTGAACAAATGCAGGCGGAAAGAACCCTGCCAGGGAGCTGACGACTGCGTTCTGAAGCCTCAGAGTGGCCTGGGCGGTGGGGACCGGTCTTGGCTGGGTAGCTCCCAAGTGACAGGGACAAAAAGGCAAGCGAGCCCACAACCCCACAGAGGGACACGACGCTTCCCAGAGCACCCTGCAGCCCTGAGGAGGGAGTGGGTACCCCCGTCCCTGGGCAACTAGTCTAGTGGGGAGTTGCCCCTGAAGCAAGTGTGCAGGACGGGGCTTTGTCAGACCCGTAGGAGCTCACCAGGCAGGGAGGAAGAGAACCCCTAGCGGGCGGCAGCTGCAGAGGGAATCAGACCTCGGCATGGGTTGAGGAAAATCCTGAGTCACCCACTGGTTCCCCAATGCGGGCAAAGGTGCCTTCACTTCTGCGTCTTTTCCCGGCAGCAGCAGTAAGGGCGCTGCGGGAAACCGCCTGAGGCCGTGCGCAGAGCAGGCTTCTCATCACAGCAGCTGCGGGTCCCAGGTGGAAAACACCAGGTGAGGACCTGCGGACCTGCGGGCCTGCGGGCGCCCTGAGCAAGTGGAGGCCAGAGCGCTGAGGACAGGACCCCACCTTCTTCCACAGAGAGGAGCCCGCCCAGGGCCCTCACGGAGGCCCAGAGACTCTCCACATGGTCTCTTTGCTGCTGGGAGGGAAACTGAGGCCTTGCTCTGTGCTGGGAGGGAAACTGAGGCCTCGCTCTGTGCTGGGAGGGAAACTGAGGCCTCGCTCTGTGCTGAAGGGACAGCAGAAACCCAGGCAGTGAAGGCTCCAGCTGGCGGGAGGGGTGGGCCACCGGGCGGGGTGGAGGGAGCCTCAGCAGAGGGGAGGAAGCCGCAGCGATGACCTCATCCCCTAGGCCTCCGGGGCCGCCGCTCACGGGGTTTTTTAACCACAGGCATTGCAGGACAATTCCCTGGTATGTTCCCCACCAAAGGCGCGGACGAGCCATGTTTGTGTTGTGCTTTTGAGTGCCTCTCTCTTTGTGTGGGGTTTGACAAAAGCCGTGATCCTGGAGACAAAAGCCAGGCCTTCACCTGGGCCAGGGCAGGGTCTCCTCCTGCAGAGAGCAGGGGGGGCCGTTTCTGGCAGCAGCCGGCCTCAGCAAGAAACAGGAGAGCCACCCAAACCGAGAACTCCTTCCCAAGCAAGAACACGCAAAGCACACACACGTCAGACACACGCGTGCGCACACACAGCAGACACATGTGTATGTATGTGCGCACAGAGCTACCGACAAGCACACACACGTACACAGTACACACATGCACACGTGTGCCACTTCCACAGACGTGGGCACACAGATGTGCACACGCATGTACGTAAACACGTGCACACACAGCCCCCTCTGAATTCAGAAACTAGGCTGGGGCCCTCTTTGCAGACCAGGAAGTGGCTCTCCTCCCTGGGAGGCCATGAGCAAATCTCCCCTGCCCAGCAGATTTCCGACGTGCTGTTCACGTGCTGTTCACGGTGTGGGCCGGACCCCAGCCGAGACCAGATTCCTCCCGAAATGGCTTTTTCAGGCCCACCGCATATCCCTGGTTCAGCAGAACGCCTAATCCCTCCGAGGCCGCGCTGGGGTTTCCTTAGCCGTGCTGAGATAACAGCTTTCTGGCACTGCAAAGCAGGGCGGACGAAAAGAAACGAGAAAACAGGGGCTCCCTGGGAACACGCCGCTTTGATCAACTTTTTCCCCAACATTTAAACACCGTGCTCCCGGAATCCCTCACGCGGGTCCTGCACCCGGCGGGCCCCTCCTGGGTTCCCCAAGGCTGCGGTTTGGGCTCCCCGCGCTCAGCACTCCTTGGCGGGGGCCGGCAGCTCCGGAGTTGCATGTAACCCGAGCGCCCTCTGGCGTCTGCAGGCGTCCCCGCCGCCTGGCCCCAGGGGCTGCAAACACTTTTGCTGCTTGTGCCTCCCCCCAGTGCCTTCAACCGTCCTTCCTGCAACCCTGCACAGCCCCCCTCTGCTGGACTCAAGAACCCAACAGCCGTCCTCACTCCTCCAGGCCTGAAGCCTCAGGAACCTGCTGTCAGCCCCTTCCCCAGGAAGTCCCCAACTTCTGCCTGTGCTCTGAGCCCCGCTGCCCTGCGCCTGCCCTGTGTCTGCTGTCCACTGGAAGCTGTGAGCCCTGGGAGGGGTCCCTGCCTGCCCTGCAAGCACCTGTTTACCTCCTTCTCACTGTGCCCCTCCCACCTGAGCACCCCCTCCTCCAAGCAAGTGGTCCCTGTCTCTGCAGATAGTCCCCACCCAGAGCCTATGCCTCAGTCTCGGCTCTGCCTTTGATGATGACTGAGTGACAGCTGGACCCTCAAATCCCCTTGAAGGATTTGACTCCACGAGGCCAGTGCTTCGAGAGACTGCTGGGAAGTGTGGCGAGGCAAGTGGGAGGGCGTCTCCCACCCCTCCACCATGCAGGGGCAGCTGAGACCAGGAGCACATACCAAACTGGGGTGTCCTCATTGGGCAACTCTGGCCTATGGACTTGAGGCAGGGAGGGACATGCACAGCCAGGAAGCGCCATGCTGAGCCTGTGGGGACAGCGCAGCCATGGGGTCCTGCCCTCAGGGAGTGTGGAATGGCCTGAGGTAGACAGATGCTTCTGAGCCTCCCAGAGCCCCACCAACCCAGAACAGGGCAGGTTGGCGGGGATGCTGTGCAGGATGGCCCCAAGCAGAGGCCTGAAACCTGACAAAAGGCTGAGTGCTGACACTCCCGAGGACAGCCAGGCCCAGGGCAGAGGGCATGCGAAGGCCCTGGGGCAGCCAGGAATGTCCAAGGCTTGGCCTGGAGTGAGTGAGCCCAGGCTGGGGGAGGTGGAGAGGGGAGGGTTACAGGTGACGGACCTGAACGTGGCACCTTGGGGAGTGTACCCTAAACGTCACAGGGAGCTTCTGGAATGATCAGATTTTTGTCTTAGAAAGTCCTCCCCAGCTGCTATGTGCAGGGTTGCCTGGTGAGACGCGAGGTGTGGCAGGGAGGCAGCGGGCATGAGAGAAGGAAGGACAAGGGAGGCGGCCAGGGTCTCTGCCTTCCAAGCAGTGGAAAAGGCAGAGGGGACTGCAAAGGGGACTGCAGCAGAAAGGGGGCTCTCTGCTTGGGGGTGCGGGCTGCTTCTCTGCCATCCCACCCCAGCCTGGAGGAGAGGGAGCTGCAGGGCAGTGAAAGGCCTGGTTCCCGCTGACCAGGGGTCTGTGGCCACAGTTCAGCAAATAGCCACCAGGTGGCGCACAGACCCCAGGGATGCGTGGACAGTGGGCAGGGCTGCCGGGATGAGAACCATCCTGGAGGCTTCCCTGGGGGCACAGCTCAGCACTGTGCCTTGAAATCTAGGGTCTGCCCTCCTGCCTGGGCAGGGCTGCATCCTAGGGAGCAACCCTACCTGGTCTGCTCCACACCCCTGTCCCCTGCCTGGTTTAGATGCCACACGGGGGCCCTGGGGCGCTGTTGGTGATTCTAGGGCTGCAGACGGGCACGTGAAGCCCAGGGTACGTCTAATTCTTGAGCTGTAGATGGGTGCATGGAGCCCAGGGAATGTCTAATTCTCGAGCTGTAGATGGGCACGTGGAGCCCAGGGCACATCTGAAGGTCCCTGCAGGTCGGGCCTGGGTGCAGGCTTCTCCAGGCTTTGCCCTCCCAGCTGCCTGGGAGATGACCACCTAGGAAGTCAGGACCTGAACTTAGATGCTGTGGTGCTGACAGCCCTGGCTGGGCACGGGCACCTGGTGGGCTCACGTTAGCACCGGGGCTCCATGCTCCATTTAAAACCAAGCAAGTCCCAGACCACGTCGGGGACAAGGGGCTAACCACCCAGATCCAAGTTAGTACATGAGAGACAGGACAGGCAGGATCTCACGTCTCACACACAGCACAGGCATGAACACACATACATACACATAGGTACACACACACAGCAACACATATCTATACATAAATACACACAACGCAGCCATACATAAACACACAACATATGCTCACAGGTGCACAGTACAATGTGCCTATATGTGGCCACATTTACACATGTGTACATGCTCAGATACACACATGCACACATGTACACACATTGAAACAGAGCCAACCATGCATGAAAGTCCCCACGTGCTCATGTGTATGCACGCTTACATACTCAGATACAGATGCACACTTAAGCACACAGCTCACCCATACACACACACGCGTGTACACACAGCCACATGTGTACACATTCCCATGCATATGGGCACACACATACACACATGTACACACACCTGCAGAGGTACAAAGGGCCTCACACGGAGACCCTCCGGGGAATGTTTGGCAGTCCGGCTCTCACAGCCTGGGAACCACTGGCATCCTTGGCCCCAGGCCCTCCAGGGACAACTACCAGGTCAGGGAACCCCCTACAGACCCAGCCCCCATGGCAGAACCAGCAAAGGACATCCCATGCCCACTCCTGAAGTTGAGCCAACCCTGTCAGTTGGCAAGGGCAGAACATCCTCCTGCTAGTCACAGCCAGAGACTTGGCTGGGTGCTCACCTGAGAACCGGGTCTGTAGTAGGTGCGGAGGACTTGGGGATCCTGGACAGGTGCCGTGGGGACCCCATAAAACATGGGGCCCGTGCTGCCAAGGCTACTGGACATTGCCCTGTGGAGGAAGGATGGCCTCACCCCAACCAACATGGCACAAGACGACACATACACCCCACTTCACTGGTGCAGTGCAAAAGTCTGAACAAAGTATGAGGGTAGAGTGTGATGGGACATGAACCTCAAATGCCAGGACCAAGGGGGTTTGTACCCGGAAGGCAAGGCGGGCCCCTCACCGACAGGAGCACCTCACAGAAGCAGGAAAGACCCCTGACCAGAATCCACGTGGTCACCGTAAAACCACACCAGACATCGGACCTGAAGGACCCTTCCTAAGTGCGGGAGGTGCACACCCCCCGCCCAGCAGCCAACCCGCCCACGGAAGCCAGGAGGGCCCAGCTGGCCGCAGGCACCACCCCCAGCTCTGGACAGACCCAAGCAGCAATCTGCCCTCCTGGGCATCCCTTATCTGGAAACACAGAAGAATGCAAAGGATAGAGGGAAAAACTTCTATGACCACAGTCATGAGAGGTGGTGGGGCCACAGGCTGCAGCAGAAATTAACAGCTTTCACAGATGCCAGCAAAGTGCCTGGAAACCATGATAGACTACAGACTCCCTATGTGATGGGAACAATAACAACTTATTCTCATCAATATTATCATCATCAGGAATACACTTAGCAAAAACTGCCTGAAATATACATAATGAAACCATAAAACGCTGCCCATAAACACACACACCGCGCTCCTGGAGACCACCGAGATGTCGGTCTCCCCCAATTCATTCACCCATTGCCATTGGGTTTCTTCCCGGGGCTGGATAAGGTGATGGCAACATTCACTGGGAAAAGCAAGGCTGCAAGCGCCACCAGGAAACCCCCCAAAAAGAAAGCCCCGCCGAGGCATACAGTGGCATCATGAAACTGACTTTAGTACTGGGAGAACCACGTCGGTAGGGCCCCGGTAAAGGAAAAGTCCAGCAGACCAGTGGGACAGAATAGAAAAACCCCAAAAAAATCCCCAAAGCAGACCCTTCCTATTGCCTCTGGACCTCTGGTTTACAGAGAAGACGGCCCCTCCAATCAGGCAGGACAGATGGACTGTGGAAAACATGGCGCTGGGAGAACTGGGAAGCACAGCAGGCCTGTGCCTCACACCACTTAACCAGGAAACTCCCAGCCACCATGGAGCACACACAGTTAACCTGGTGAGGGCTGGAGGAAACCACAGGTGAATTCCTCCAGCTATGGCTCAAGGTCCAAAAGCAACGAAGGAAAGCTAAAATGGACTCCCTAGAAATGGGATGGATTCCACCGCTGAGGCCATCATGAGAGGACTCTAGACCCCGGCGGCACAGGCTCCCCTGGCCAGGAAGACACAGCACCGAAAAGCAGCAAGAACCCAGCCCACAGCTGCCTGTGCGCGCCAGGACCTGAGTCGTGACTCTTTCTTTGCAGATACTGGAAATATTCCACGACAAGACAGGAAAACACGAAAGCCCAGCCACGGAGAGGTGCTGGACCCAGTCCTGCCAGAGTCCTGTTGCCCACGGCCCACATTCAGGCGGCTTACGTGGGGACCCTGTGGGTTCCAGACACAGCTGGTCCCTGCACCCCGCCTTCCGGGCAGCCTCACGGCTAGATCAACTTTGGGGTTTTCCACCAGGCTATGAGCCTGCCCTGCCCTGCTCTCAGCACCTGCCTGGCACAAATGGCACCGACACCACTCAGGCCAATGGAAGGGACCATCCAGGTGCCTGGGGTGAGGGCTGCTGCTGGGACACCAGTAGGGCCTGTGTGCCAGCCATAACCCAGGGGCAGGTGTCACCCAGACCCCAGGGACACTGTGCATGAAGGCTCAGGCAGGCCTGAGCTAGCCACAATGCCAGCTCTACCCTCCCTCCTCCTTCCTTCCTTCCAGCCCAGCTTGGAAGCCCCTCCTCCAGGAAGTCCTTTCAGACCATCAGCTCCAGGCTCCTCTCAGTCCTTGGCCCCCCTCGCCTGTGGCACATACATCCCGAGTCACTTGGCAAGTGTGGGGTCTGGGGAGGTGCCCCTGTATCAGGGCAGGGCCAACGTGTGGGCAAGGGGCCGGGGGCAGCTCTGCCCCACCTTATGGGGCCCAGCGCTGGGGAGATGCCAGCCTCCAGGGCAGCCGTGACATCCAGCCACGCCCTCAAATGCTACGTACCATCCAGAAGAGGGTCCCCGTGGCCAGGGCGGCATACTGCTCGATGGTGGACAGCACGCTGAAGATGAGGCAGACCAGGACGATGAGGAAGCTGTAAGACAGGGACACGGTGGTCAGCGCCACGGCCTCCGCCCACCCCATAGATGCACCCGGCGAGTGGAGGGGCCCTGGCCTCCGCCCCGCCCCTGGTAGGACTAGACAGTGCTATGAAAACCCAGTCGTCTGTTAGCTGGTGAGCACACACTTGAGGTAGGTCCACACGAGGGATGCTGTCCTGCCATGGGAAGGGACGAAGCACCAACAGGTGCCGCCACGTGGACAGGCCCTGGAAACATGGCACCAAGGCCAGACACAGACAGGTGACCACCTGCTGACCACCTGCAGTGTGGCTACGCCTTGGACAGCCAGAGCCACAGAAACAGAAAGCAGGCTGGTGGCTGCCCCAAGGCGGGACTGCTACGGGCACGGGGTTTTCTTTTGGGGTCATTAAACATTCTGGATATGGATGGTGGTGATGGCTACACAACTCTGAACGTCCTAGAGCCACAGGGGGCCCACTTTCCATAAGTGAACTGCGGCATGTAGTCACGTCTCCGCAAAGCTGATTTTACAAATCACTTCCAGAGGCCGGGCGCGGTGGCTCACACCTGTAATCCCAGCACTTTGGGAGGCCAAGGTGGGCGGATCACAAGGTCAGGAGATCGAGACCACGGTGAAACCCCGTCTCTACTAAAAATACAAAAAATTAGCTGGGTGCAGTGGCGGGCGCCTGTAGTCCCAGCTGCTCGGGAGGCTGAGGCAGGAGAATGGCATGATCCCAGGAGACGGAGCTTGCAGTGAGCCAAGATCGCACCACTGCACTCCAGCCAGGGGGACAGAGCGAGACTCCGTCTCAAAGAAAAACAAAAAAAACCAAATCACTTCCAGAGAGCAGTCAACAGCCCCCTGTCCAGAAGTTCAGGGCCCAGGGCAGGGGTGCTGGTGGTCACAGCACAGAAGCCAGCCCGCCAGGTGGGGGTCCTGATACCTGCACCAAGTATCTGCTTCCCAGGGGAGCCTCGAGGCTGCAGGCTGAGGGTGGCTCTCCTCCAGTTTCACTTCCTCCTCCCCAAGGCCCGGAGGCCAAGTCACAGAACTCATGAAAAGGAAGGTGCACAGAGCCCCACCCTGGGGCAAACGTTCTGTACTGTGGGCACGCAGAGAACAGACGGGCGGCCCACTCTGATCCAGGGAACCATAAAGATAAGGAGCTGCTGCCTCTGCAAACGTACCCTCCAGGGCCCGCCCGGCCTTCCTCCCGCCTCTGGGGAGATTCCCGTGGGCTCCGGAGACTCCAAGGACCCCCGTGGATCCTCAGCGACAGGAGAGCCAGGAAGTGGCCACACAGCCCCGAGGGCCCAGGGAGACACAGAGAAAGCCACACACAGACAGACCCTGAGGGCCCTGGCATAGATCCTCCGCCCGGCATAGGGTGCCCCAGGCCCCCTCCACTCCCTGAGATCCTGCCATCCCAAGTGGCTTCCAACCCGTCCCAGGGCAGCCAGAAGGCCCCCTGCATTGCCTCTCACCCAGCCTCCAGAACTCAGCCCCACCCGGAACCCATCCTCTTCCACCTGTCCGGATGTGTACAGCCCAGCCCACCCTCCCCAGGCCCCGGAGCCCACAACAAACAGGCTACCTCCTATCACAGCCTGCCTTGGCTCATCCTCCCGCTGCACGTTTCTTGGGGAGGTGGGGGGGGCTCTGCACCCCTCTTCCCAACAAGCTCCTGTGGGCAGGGCAATCATTTCCTGTCCTCTGGCAGCCCTACCCAAAGGCCCTTGATGGCTCACTCAACCAACGACCCTGCTCAGGCCCCCTTCCTGGGTTCCTCCCTCCCCATAGCCATAGTCCCACTGCTGGCACTGGGGCCAAAACCTGCAGCTACCATTTCCTCAGCCACCTGCCTCACCAACACCCCCCGTCCCTCCCACACTGGTCAGTTCTGCAGCCAGCCCGTCTGCACCCTGCCCATCCATCCTCATCTTCCCCTGACCACGGTGCCCACCTCCACCCGTGGCGTTCCCAGCCCACATACCCAGCCAGTCAGTGAACCCTCAATGTCACACCCCAGTATTACACCGCAATGGCCCCAGACCACCCCAGCTCCTCCTGGCCCTTGTTGCCAGTCCTGACTATGCCTGGCCCAGTGCACCTCAGGGCCCGTGCACCTGCTGCTGCCCAGCCTAAAAGCCAAGCTTCAGGGTCCTACCAACAGGCCCTGTCTCATGGGCAGAGGCCAGCTCTGATGTCTGACCCTGGCCCCCACAACACCCCAACTGTGTCCTTTATACTCAAGTATCACCGCTGGGACCAGAGTCTGTTGTGCACCCCCTAGACCATGAGCACCCCAAGAGTGGGGCTGTGGGCTGCAGTTCACGCCTAGGATGCGGCCTGGTGCACAGTAGGTGATCAGTCCCGTGGGACTTCCTTCATTTAATCTCTAAGCCCCAATGCTGCTGCTTCATCCCCTTCACCATGACCCTTCCTCTGCTCCCTGAGGTTACTCCCCCACTGGGACATTCGACCCAAAGCACAAGTCTGATCAGCCATGTGGTTCCAGGAGCACCTGGAAGGCTGGCACACAGCCCTGCCTTTCCCTGGGCCTCAGTCTTTCCAGCCTTTCCCTGGGCCTCAGTCTCCCCGACCCCCGCCGGCCCGAAGCTCTGGCTGCATAAGCTGCACGACATTTGCCAATGCGGTGCTTCCAGCCAGGGACCCTCTCTGCACCCCCACCCTCCACACTGCTTTGGCTCTGAGGACTCTTCCTGGCCAGCATGGACAGGATGCCCCGGCCTTGCCAGGCTCCCTCCGGGTGCTCCCACACTGACCACTCCTGCCCTCATCTGTCTCTGGGACCAAAATCCACACGGTGCTGGCACGGGGTGGGTGGGTGCAGAGTAATTAGTTCAACAGACACAGCTGGAGCCTCTGGGCCAACCCTGTGGGGAGCCCTCCATAGGGTGATTCTGTGGATCTCATGGGGATACAAGCAAAGATTGGTTGGAAGGGTGAGTGCCCATCTGCATTGGGCACCATTCCAGGCACTGGGAATGGGCTCAGACTGGCCCAAATTGCACAGAGCATGCTGCCCACTGCCGGAGCAGGGTTCCCTCCAGGTTCTTAGAAGAGCCTTTGCGCCAAGTCACAGGCCCTGGCCCCACACTCTGCAGCCCCCAAGGCAGGGCTGGGTCTCTGCCCCTTGTTGGTACAACTGTTGGCTCTCTCACCCCACCAGGGCTCCCTCTGCCATGACTGCCACACTTAATCCTCCTGGACGTCTGTTTGTTTCGATTTGCAGTGAGCAGGGAAGTGAGATTAGACACAGCCTGGCTCAGCCACGAGGAAGCAGAGCAGGGCTGCCCAGGGCAGAAGATGCCACCTGCCTGCTCCCCAGGCCCACGGGGTGCAGAGAGGCCCAGGGCACCATCTGCACATGGAGATGCAGCGCCCACCGGTGCCCCAGGCAGCTCCCCTGCCTCAGTTTCCTCATCAATACAAAGAAGTGGCCCACAGGTGCTTCTTCCCAGGCTGTGGAGGGAAGTGTCACCCGACGTCCAGCAGGGAGTCAGGAGCGAGTGTCGACGTCACCCTGAGGCCTTGGATAAGCCAGAAGCTCCCGGTGCTGTCTCCTGCCAAGATGTGGCAAAACCCACCCCCCAGCAGGGGCCCTGGGGAGGATCCACTAAGTTGCTCTCTGTCCAGCAACAGGAAGTGCTCCTGGGGGCTGCAGGCCACTGCCCGGTACCCACACCCCTGCTCACTGACCACCAGCTCAGCCAGTGCTTTGCAGACAGTAACACAGACCCCCACGAGACCCTGCCGGACTGTGACGTCACTGCCACACTGTCATCAAACACATGCTACAGGTAGGGAAACTGAGGCTCCGAGGGCTTCTGAGGTCACAATTGGGGTAAACTGAGGAGACAAAGGACTGCAGTCTGGTTCCCCGACCCGGCATGGCTGGGGTTCCTGGAGGCCGGGCCCTGGGTCCCTTTGGCCCTCAGTGTGAGACGACTGCCGGGCTCTGGTCTCGGTGCATGTGAGCAGGGATAGGGCTGCAGTGAGGGGGGCACTGCAGCTTCCCCATCGCGGAGCATGGCTTCCATCCTCCCGTCTCCTCCTCCAACTCAGATCCTCCTGCTTCTCTTAGAAGAACCCGCACAATCACAGTGAGGGCCCACCCGGGTGACCCAGGACAACCTCCCCTCTCACGAGCCATCCCTCAGTCGCCCTGCAAAGCTCCTTTGGCCACACAACCTAACTTGTTCACAGGACAAGGACACGGACACCTCAGGGGCCACGGTTCAGCCAAGTGATAGCCATGTCTGAGTCACGCACCCGAATCCACGCCACTGCCCCAGCCTCTCAGTGACCTGCATGGAAGGCGCTGCACTCACCCCACTCTCAGATGAGCAAACAGGGACCTGGGGAGGGAAGGGGGCCATGGGCAGGACCCAGATCTGCTGACCCTGCAGCCTCCAGGCTCAGGTTGAAAGCTTTAAAGAAAAAAAAAAAAAAAACTGTAAACTTCCTCCGTGGCAGAGGTGAGCGAACAGAATCGCCTGCAGCTTCTCTTCCCTTCACAGGGGCACCGTGATGGGTACCTGCGACGTGGAAGCTGAGATAGCCCCACTTCACGGCCACTCTTCTAAAAGACCACAGGCGACACTGCCTTCTGTATCTGCCGTCGATTCTTGTGCTGTTTGGGCAACAGCCGGCCATCACAGTGGCAGTTGGTGACCTCAGCCATGGCATAGAAAGCAGTGATGGGGCTGGGTGCAGTGGCTCATGCCTGTAATCCCAGCACTTTGGGAGGCCGAGGCAGGAGGATTGCCTGAGGACAGGAGTTCGAGACCAGTCTGGCCAACATGGTGAAACCCCGGCTCTACTAAATATATGAAAAAATTAGCTGGGTGTGGGTGGTGGTTTGCGCCTGTAACCCCAGCTACTCAGGAGGCTGAGGCAGGGGGACTGCTTGAAACAGGGAGGTGGAGGTTGCAGGGAGCCGAGATCGTGCCACCGCACTCCAGCCTGGGTGACAGAGTGAGACTCCGTCTCAAAAAGATAAAAATAAAAAAAAAAAAGCAGTGATGGATGCTGGTTAGCACCATGTGCAGAGTGGGCACTCACTCACAGGCCGCGAGTGAGGGCTTGGAAGCTTGGTGACTGGCCGCCAACGCCAAGCGCTTGGGCTTCATGGCACGGATTCCAGCTGCAGAGGCCTCTCCTGCCCATGTCCTGTGCGCGGGAGACACAGTGGGCTCAGGTGTGTGGAGTTACTCCAGCGGGAAGATTCTTGACTGGGCCTTGCGGGGGAATACAGGATCTGACCAGGGAAGACTACATGTGGGTGGTCCTGGACCAGCCCCCCCAGAGTGTGCACCCAAGTGGGCGTTCACCCCAACCGCCTGGGCAGAGGTGCCTGGGAAAGTCCCGTGCAGTGGAATCGCGGCTGAGTCAGAAGACGGGGCTCCGGGGCCCGGGCTGGGAGCCAGCAGGGGCTGAGAAATGATCCCCCACAGGCCAGGCAGATGGTGGGGACAGGTGCCCATGGGCCAGGCTGGCTGTCAGCCTTGCCATATTCTGAAGGCTAAATGATGCTTCCGATATTTTGATACACCGTGCTAGCCTCAGAAGGAATTATATGACAAAGGTTACTTTTATCTACTCCAGATAAAAAGAGTTTTATCTTATTTACCGCTTTATCTATTCTTGTCTCAGGCGGCGCTGGGAACCTCACAGGTGCCGAGCTGGCGTCCCTGCCCTTGAGGCACTCAGGGCCTGGGGTGCCTGTGCACCCTCCTGCCTCTGCAGAGCCACATGTCACCCTCTCTGCCTCAGCTCCAAGGCCAGGCAGTCGCAGCCCCCAACTCTGCAGAGCCGGGAAACCGAGGCCCTGGGAAAGGATGAATCCCATGCATGTTCTGGACACGGAGTGGGCAGCAGGGCAGGCTAGCGAAGGGCGGGGAGAAGACACCGAGCTCCCCCCAGGTCATGTGGTTCCCTGAATGCTGTCCCACCTGAGCTCCCGGGACAGCGTGGTCATGCAGGGGGCGCTGCATGAGTGGGGAGCCCACCACGCCCCAGGAAACAATCCCCTACTTGTCCTCCTTGGCAGCAAATCGGCCTCAGGAGCAGTGACGGCAAGCGCCAGCCCCGAGGGCACCTGGTGAATTATCCAACGTCATTTCAACATCTCAGCCCCAGGTGCCCGAGAACACGGGAGAATGCAGGAATCCTGCCAGGGTCATAGCCTGAGACGCTGCGGGAGGGTTCCCCCAGCGTGCAGGCAGTGGGCCTGGGTGGGCTCCACGGCTCAGATGGCCTGGGGCTAAAGCAAGTTAAAGGCTGGAGACTCCATGACCTGCCCTGTCGCACACACTAGGGCCCCTGAGCAGTGCCCCTAAATGGGCCTGATTGATCCAGGTGCGAATCCAGTCCAGGCAGGGGCCATGCTGGGACTCTGGCCTTCTGTGCGCACTCGAGGACAGGCCCCACACACAGTGAGTGACAGCCTCGTTAGCCCATGGCGGGGGTCACTGATATATAACCCTGAGATATTTCCCAATAAAGCTGAGAAACCTGAAAGACAGCCTCCTACTTCACGTGCAAAGACACGTGGGCAGCTCGAGGGGTGCCCTTAGAACTCCAGCTCGAAGCCACTGCACCGTGGAGCTCACCCAGGGTCGAAGCTGAAACCCCGGGGCGCATAACCCCTGGAGCGTTTCATAGAACTTGGCACTCTCGTGTCCGTATGCTTAATTTCTTGAATCTGTAAACATTAAAAATTACGTTAATACTTGAAGAGTTTTGTCAGTCTGAAAGCATCATGCATGGAAGGACGTGAGCACAGAGGCACCTTGAGCGCCGCACCACGCAGACTGCCAGTCACAGAAGCGCAAAGGCCGCAGGGCTCCACTCGGGAGGCACCCGGAGCAGCTAAATCCACCGTCGCAGGGAGACGGACAGCGGGACCGGGGGATAGGGGATCTGTGGACACGGGGAGGACGGATCCATCCATGGTCGCGGAGAGCAGGACGGCAGGGCTTGGGGGAGGGAGTGGAATTTCATGGGTGCAGAGTCTCAGTTTGGGAGAGAAGTTTTGGGGTGGATGGTGGTGATGGTTGCACAACCATGTAAATGTACCTAATGCCACTGAACTGTAACCTTACAAAGAGTTAAGATGGTAAATTTTGTGTTATGTATATTTTATCACAATTTTAAAAAAAGCACTTTTTAAAGGAAACCGTAAACAACATTCATAGAGCAAGCACCAGAAGGTTCAAAAGGTTTCACGTGGCTGGTGAACGAGATCGAGCAATGTTCAAAGACCCCTACTGGGGACAGGACCTCGCCAGGCTGATAAGCAGACAATGGGTTAAGCGAACGTAAAGCCGAAGGCGGGACAGGGCCTTGAATGTGTAACCTCGAGAGATTAAATATTGATGCTTAAACCCCAAACCACATCCAGGGGCTTAAAAAAAAAAAGTCATCCTGGAAGACTCCAAATGCCTCCAAAACCCACGTGCCCCAGGAAGGAAACACTGGGGGCTGGAGGGGATAGGCTTTCCCTGCTCGCTCACTGGCCACCAGCAGGTCTCCATCCCTGATGTGGCTGCCGGCTCCAGGGCAGCTGAGCTCAGAGTCCTGGGATGTGGACGCCCAGGGGCAGAGGTCTCAGGGCCTGTCAGGGCTGTTCGCCAGGGCTGAATCTGCACCTCAGTAAAAAAGCTACCAGCTGGTCACCCCCCTCACCAGTGGCTGTCAGCGGGCAGCCTCAACAGGGTTTGGGGGTCACCAAGGTTACCCACAGGTTCACCTGCTTCCTGGCTCTGCATGGGTGGAGCCTGGGCCAGGCATCTCCTGACCCCTCCCAAAGGGGTGAGTCCTGGCCCGCACAGAGGGCCCCACACTGGGCTGGACACTGGGCACAGGTTCCCCCCTCTGAACCCCACGTCACATCATGGAAGGTGTCACATCATGAAAGTCCTGGTGAGGAGACAGAAGCTCTGGTGAGGCATGTCTGGTCTCAGGCTGCCCCCCGGAAGCCCCCTGGACTGGGGCCAGGAGGTACTACCAACCGATGGGGACGCTGGGCTCAGACACAGCATGGGACGCACCCAGACTGGCTGACTCCAGGGCCCCCGGCCCCACCACTCGGTGCCACGGTCCTGAGGCAGGAATGCCATAACCAGGCCATGCGTCATCCTGGGTAGGGGTGGGGGCTACAGGGCCCTTTTCAACCTTCCAGCCTCTGCGGGCTCCCGTGTCCTGGGTTTGTGGCGGCCTCACTCCCGTGCTGTGTGGTACATGGCCGGATCCTCCTCTGTTGAATCTATCCTGTCTTTTAGGAGGACAAGTGTCACTGGACTTGGGCCCCTGGGTAACACAATCACGCCTCTCCAGACCCTCAGCCTTGGCTGCAAAGGGGTTTTTTCTATGTCAGGTCACATTTGCAGCTTCCAGGGATGGAAACCAGTCTTGGGGGCCACCACCTGATGTCCTATGACATATCATAAGTATTTAATACATTACTTATGATCATTATTGGTCGATTTTGAATTCTTAAACAGCTGAATTGGGTATTGGTCAAAAACATATATTAGCTTTATTTTGTTTTGTTTTGTTTTGTTTTGTTTTGAGGCAGCGTCTTGTTCTGTTGCCCAGGCTAGAGGACAGTGGTGTGATCCTGGCTCGCTGCAGCCTCAATTTCCTGGGCTCAAGCGATCCTCCCACCTTGGTCTCCCAAAGCGCTGGGATTACAGGCGTGAGCCACCATGCCTGGCCGATGTCTTCATTTTTAAAACATAATTCAAAATGTACTCAAAACTCAGAGTTTCCTTTTCATCCTCTCACCTCCAGATCCTTCATGGAATTGCATCTGCAAAAATTCTTTTAAAAAGAGGGTGGCGTCCATGCACACTGGTGTCAGCATAGGGACGTCTCCCTCACCATTCAGCCCACAGAGCATCACCCAAACCCTGTCGTGTTGGAGAGAAGGGAGCTGGGGGTGACAACTCCCAGCACAGGTAGGACCCGGCTGGTCCATCTTCAGCAGGCAGCTGCCATGTCAGGAGTAGGTCCACGAGGCTCCCTAGCACCCCAGCCCCTCAGGGACCAGCACTTCTCACCAGAAAGGCAACAGCTGCCCCCAACCATTGCCCCTCAGGCCCCCACAGAGCACCCTGTCTGTTGTCCACACATCCCAGCTGGCTGGCAGGGCCTTGGAAGCTTCTCCCCTGGCAGCCACAACAGAGCACAACCCACAGGAGGAGCATGGATGTGATCCCACACCCGCTTCACAGACCCACAGCCTGGGCCTCCCGGTCCAGCTCTGGGTGCGTGGACGCCTCCCCACCCGGCCGGGCCTTCTTGGCCCAGGGCTCCCATGGCCACCCCATGCCTCACGCTGTTTTGAACTCTTTAACTGCGACTTGTTCCACAGCAGCTGAGTCTCATTTCTTTCAAATGTTCTTGAAGGCAACGTGATCCACAGCCCGAAGGACACAACAATGGGTGACTTGGTGCAGCCGGGGGTAAGATTTCTGCCCTCATTGTCTCCAGAAGCCCCAAGTGTGCTGCCCCCGTGAGACACAGCCACCAGCCCACCTGTCAAGGAGCCATCCGGAGATTAAACCTGTGTCCCGCAGCAGGACTGAGGCTGTCTCCAGCCTCTTAGGGTTTCAGCTGACACTTTTCCCAAAACAGATCTGGACTGGGAAACCCCAGAAACAGGTCCCTCCCTGCCAGCTTTCGGCTGGGCCCCCACAGAGCTCCTGTGCCTGCAATACCTCCCCAGAGGCTGGTCCCCCTGCCGGGGCCACCGGGCCTGCACCCCAACTGCGGGGCTACCAGGCCTGTACCCCAACTGTGGGGCCTCTCAGGAGGCCTCTGGCTCTGGCTTGTACCACTTCATGGACCACCAGGCAGTCATTGCCACCACTGCCTCTCCGACCAGAGCAGGGGCTCCCCAAGCAGGGGCCCACCAGCTGCATCCCCTCCGAAGGCCCAGTGCCAGGCTTGGGATGCACGTCTGTGAAGCGTTTACTGAATGACTGCTGTGTGTGAATGAATGTTTACGGTAAACCCTGAAGCTCAGTGAATGAAGTCTCCGTGCTGCCTCCTCCATGCAGGCCTCCAGAGTGAATCTGGAAGTGAGATTAGGCTCCTTAGGCTCTGTTCTTTTCCTTCCTATCCAGCCCCACACCACAGGCTCAGCCTAGCCCCCGAGTGGCCTTTGAGCAGGACATAGTACTGAAGCAGCGTTCTGCAACCTCCTCACCCCCAGGCTGCATGCCAACAGCACAGGTTGACAGGTCGCTGGGAGCCTCCTGGGGTGGGCTCTGACGTGAGCTGCGGGTGCACGCATGACCACCCCAGCAGGCAGGTGTGAGCGGACAGGACATGCAGGCACATGCTCCCAGGGCCATGGTCCCACTGGCCAAACCAGTCCCTCTTCCCTGAAGGAGCAGTGTCTTAGGGGCTGCCCCTAGAAGACCAACTCAGGACAGGTGCAGGAGGTGGGGATCCTGCGGGGGGAAACCCTCCCAACCCACCTGGCTGCCACACCACATGCCTGGACGTCCTGAGACAAGGTCCTGCCTTTACTTCCATTCTGCCTGAGTCCTGCCAGACAGAGAGGTGAGGCGCCACAGGCCAGACAGTGACGCAGCCGGGACTCAACACGCGTCGGGTGGGGAACGCGCCCCAAATCCAACCTGTCCCAGGGCTTCTCAGCCCTGAGCCCGCTTCGGTGCAGACAGAAAGCCAGGTCTCCCACCAGAGCCCTCCAGGGTGTCCCAGGAGCTGTCCCTGGAGATCCATCAGGTACATCTCACCCCATCCTCATCACCAGGAACCTGGATGCCCCCGAACCAAGAGGCGACAGGTGTGCGTTCCCTTTTCAACAGCCCTGCAGGGTGTTGGGTTCCGCTGAGAGACTGCTGGGTTCAGCTGAGCACAGGGCTCCTGGATGCTCAGGTTGTGCAGTGGGGATGAGGGCTGGCCCTGCCTGGCAGCTACTGAGGGCTCATTCGCAACTCATTCTCTGACGCCCGGGACCCTTGACCACACCTCAGTGCAGAGCCTGGAGTCTGGGCCCTGATCCCTCCTCTCCAAGAGCAGCCTCGGGGCGAACACAGCCATGCTCGAGGCCCCTGCCGCACCATCCTGAGTGTCACATCAAAGCCCTTCAGAGGCACTAGAGGGACAGGTGCTGGGGGAGCCTCAGGCTATCAGGAAGCTTCCCAGTGACACCACTGGGAAGTCAGGGCAAGGTGGGGGAGAGATTGGGGCAGGGGGGTCAGAACAATGTCCCTTCCTATCAGAAGAGCCCAATGCAGGCCTGGCACACCTCTGGGCCAGAGAGGAAATGTCCTAGGTGTGGTGGGGCAGGTGGCCTCTGTGGCAATATTTGGCCGGGCATGGCTGTGTCCTAATAAAACTTTATCGACAAAATCAGGTGGTGGCTGTAGCATGAAGACCCTGGCACAGAGTACTGCTGAGAACCCAGGGCTCTGGCAGGATGACGTGGGTGTCTGCACCTGGGTGTTGGTTTCGTGGGACCTGCTGCATGATCAGGAGCACCCAACAATGGCACGTAAACATCAAGCTGAGGGCAACCGAATTGGTAATGTCTGGCTCCCTGTCCATCTCAAAGGCTTTCTGGGGGCCAATTTTGAGCCCAGAGATTGAGAATTCAAACAGGAACGTGTGCCCCCAGAGCTGGCAGCCACATCCCCTTTACAAACAGGCTCTATCGTGGCCTCCCAAGAAGCACAGTGGGTCAGTGGTCCCAGGCGTAAGGGGAGGCTGGGATTGAGCCGTGTAAAGTCCACTTCCTCCTGTCAACGCTAAACTTCATGAGAAGCCTGAGAAGTTGACCCATCCCTCATTCACAGGACAGGAGGAGGCTCAGAGAGATTAAGGGACCTGCCTCGAGTCACACAGCACTGAGCGGTTGGCGAGAACTGGATTCCAGGTCTGCCTGACAGCGTCACAGGTCCCCACTGCACCTCAAAGCACCCTGAAAACTACAAGCCAGAAGTAAGCCTGGAGTGGTGGGCATCGGGCAGCCTGACCTTCCAGAGGGAGATTCCAGCAGGAGCCCTGGCCTGGGGGTGGGCAGATAGGCCCAGGGGCCCAGTGAGGAGAGCAGTGGGATGCCCGGCCCCTGGGGTCAAAGCTGTCGCTGCAGCCACGGCACACACAGAGGTGGCCAGGGCCTCAGCAGAGGTTGGGGGTGGCCAGGCTCTGGGGTGCAAGCAGGAAAGGCATGAGCTTCTCCTGGGGCCTGGAGGGTGCAGGTGGCCAGGCAGAGGCACAAGCCCGCCAGGGCCGAGGGCTGCTGGGGACGGGGCTCTGTGCTCTCAGGGCCGGCCACACAAAGCCTGGCTCCCTGGGCTGTGATAAGACACCCACAGAGAGTATATTTAGAAGGCGCCGGGAGGACAAACTGAAGTGACCCCATGGATGTGGCCCTATCTGCCCTAGGACACTCGTCTTTGTGAGAGGCCTGCCCGGGGTGGGGAGGAGCTGGGCAGACCAGATGCACCTGCACACCCCCCAGCCCAGAAATGGCGAGGCTCTGCCTGGGCATGGCCTGGTCACAGCAGCCTTGTCCCCTCACCCCCACTGATGGCGGTGGCAGTGTCCTGGAGCAGAGGGTGGTGGTCTTGCCGGGCAGCAGGGGCCGCGGGGACGTGGGAGGGGTGGCCAGGCCTCCCCACCCCCCCACACACAGGGCAGGCTTTAAAGCCTCCGAGAAGTGAATGAAACCGTGTCCTTTGCAGCAACATGGATGGATCTGGAGACCATGATCCTAAGCGAACTAACAGAAACAGAAAACCAAACACGGCACGTTCTCACTCATGAGTGGAAGCTAGACAGATGGGATGCTTGGATGGAAAGACAGAGAAAGGTCACTCTGGGACTCCAAAGGGGAGGTGGAGTGGGTGGGAGGGGGAGGGTTGAAAAATTACCTTTTGAGTGTCATATCCAATACCCGGCTGATGGGCACACAAGAAGCCCAAACCCCACCATTATGCACATAACAAACAAGTATGTGTACTCCTCAAATCTAAAATAACATAACATAAAAAATAAGAAAGACTTGAGGAAGCCGGCAGAGCTCCCAGAGCACCTCCACTCGGGAAGGGGGCGAGGTGCGGAAGGACAGAGAAGGCCTCAGGTGCCCGGGAGCCACAGGCAGCCAGGTCAACACAACCCACTGGCAGCTCAGGGCGTGGGTCCTCAGGGTTCATCCCTACTTGGGAAAGTCCCTCCTCACATCTAGCCCAAGTCTTTCTTGCTGTAGCTTGGTCTCCTGCATAGGGAAACCTCCTACCCACTACAGAGAACACAGGGTGTCCCTGGAAACAGAGCTGCTGTGTGGCCTGGAGCCTCAGTTTCCCCACTGGGACATGGGAATGCATCAAGGGCACCCAGCAACCTGAGCCACGTTCATCCTCAGATCAGCCCCAGCCACACCTCAATATTCCAGAGATGGGGCAGCCCCAGGCTCCGGGACCACAGACACCTGGCAAGATGCTGCCAGGCTCTATGACCAGGCTAAGAGCAAGCTGGGAGGCGGCCAGTGTCCTGCATGGCAACGTGCCCCAGCCAGCTCCCTCGGCTCTTCTCACTGCCTCCATGGCCACCAGCGAGGTAAGGTGCGACGATGGCAGGGGAGGGGGGCATCTTCCCCTCCGTGGAGGGCCAAGCCAGGAGCTAAGGGCAGCTCAGGTTGGGGAAGCTGACCAGGGCACCAGGAGTGACCTGCACACCCCCCCCTCACCGCCGATGGAGACAAACAGTCCCCCAGTGTCACTGTGGGGCCCGGGAGCCACCTGCCTCTCTGAGCAGCTGGGTGAACCAGCATGGGACAGGCCCCATGTACACACCTTGCAGGCTGGGGGGCATCAGAGGCCTTGAAATAGGCAGGTGGGGCTTTAGCCGGGCAGGTGATTTCTCTTTCTGCACCTGACCTTCCTCCCTCTCCCAGCCCATTGGAAGGGGCAATCAGGGAGGGCTTCTCAGAGGTGGAGGCCCAGTCCAGGCAGAGAGAATGGCAGCCTGTGCAGAGCCCAGAGGAGAGAGACGAATGCAACCTACAGGAATGGACGGAGCTCAGGAGAGAGGCCAGTGCAGACGCAGAGAAGCAGCGGCTGGGGTGGCTGGGACAACCCCAGGCTGTGGTGATGGAGGCTCCCAACAGCAAGTGGGTGACCATCTCTCCCAATAGGCCCCAGTGTGGTGGACCGGTGTCTGTGGAACCCTACACAGGACAGGGGTGCCTTGGGCCCAGCAGGGACCCCAGGCCGGCAGGTGCTTAGGCCATGCCCTGGGGAAGAGGGCCCAAGACCCCCTAGGCTCTGTGGCTCTGGGGGACTGCCCAGCACTTTGAGGGCAGGGCAGGTGGATCCCATCCCAGACACTCCCCTTTGATCCACAGGGCAAACAGCTGCCCCACCCTCATGTCCCACGGGTCTCTTGAGGTCATGAAACCTTTCCAGCTAAGTCTAGAACTGACACTTAGAGATAGTCTCTGCATGCCCATACCAGGTGACAGCCAAGAAGAGCAAATAGGGCTCAGGTGAGTGATGCCCCCTGGAGCTGTGCAATGACATGGCCAGGAGAGGACAAAGGTCCTGGTGGGGTCCCTGCACCCACATCACACAGGGTCAGGATTCCCCTCCAGATAAGACCTGGTAGCCCAGAGCACAGCACAGCATCACAGCTCTCTCCTCGGGAGCTGTCTCCTTGGAGGACGGCTCTTCCCAGTGACCAGGCCAGGGCACGCGCAGCCTCCTTCCCGAGCCACCAACTCTCCGACCTCCCAAGGTTCCCGCTCCGGGGCCCACTGCCTTCCCAGAGCCAGAGCTCCTAAAGCCCCATCATCGACTCCCCAAGACCCCGGGCCAGGAAAACCCTCTGCTGACACAGCAAGGATCTCGCCAAGGGGACAGACCCCCTCAGGGAGCGGGACACGCCAGCCCCCACAACCGGGGGTGCCTCCTCATTGGGGTTGTTTACCTGAACTCCAGGCAGGCAGGCAGGCAGGTGCCCTCAGCCTCCATGACCAGTGGTGGCCCTGAGGCATCCCCTGTAACAGCAGGCTGGACCAGAGAGTGTGGCCCCAGGCACCCAGGGACCCAGCCCAGCTCAGCCTCAGGCCCAAGGCATGGACATTCCCACTCACAGAGCAAGAGGCGGCCAGAGGGCCTCAGGGCAGGGCTGCCCATCCCCAGAAGCCGCAGAGGGACACTTCAACTCACAGCCGCTGCCCCATGCAGTTGTGGCCCCACTTGTCTTGAGGGAAGACTGGGAGGGGCTGTTATTCCAGGTGACCGTGCGTCCCATTGGAAATCCGGATGTGTGGGGGCAAGGATGGGGAGGAAACGGGGATTCAGAGGGGAGGTGGGCATATTGGGATGGGGGACAGACAGTTCTCCTGGCTGCCCATCTTGGGGGCATCACTTTTCTGCCAATCCCAGTGGCCCCAGGCATCGATGGGGGAGGATGCAGAGGCAGGGGCAGCCTGCGGCCCTCTCCCGACCCGGCTTCAGCACCCATAGGGCCCTGAGTCCAGGGAAGGCTGAGCATGTGCAGTTCTCATTGTCACGGGCTGGGCAGGCCGAGCGCTCAGTGAGCTTATGTCCCAGGTTTTGTGCAAATCTTGTTCGACTGAGGGTGTACGGCCCATGGAAAGCCCTGGCATGTAGGAGACACCCAACCCTGGGATGAGACGCAAATCTTGCATGCCGAGCCCGACAGCGCAGCCCCTGACGTCTCTGCCCTGCAGGAAGCGGTCCCATTTCCTTTCTCCAGCTGGCCCGAGACATGCTCGCGCTTCCTCTGCACTGCTTCCTCATGCCCTGTCCACACCCACTCTGACCTGTGCCCTCCACCAGGGAAAACCACAAGTTTCTCCCTGCACAGGGGCTGCAGGCCAGGCCAGGCTCCACAGGGCAGATTGAGGGGCCCGCGCGTGTCCAAGCACCCGCTCCCCTGGGCTCCTGCATGGAGGTTCTCAGGGCACAGAGGACCTTCCGGGCCACAGTTCCACCAGGCCTGGCTTTCACCAAATCCCGGAGTCACTCGTGGGCCTGGAGGGAGGAAGTGGCTAATTTTGCAACAGGCCTGGCATGGGGCATTGAATTATTCAACAACAGATGCATTTAGCAGTTTTATTTCTGTCTCAGTATCCTCAGTCCCGCCCAACAGGAGCCCAACTCTGGCAGGAGGGGCAGGTTGGCACCTCTACACAGCAGCTGGGAGCATGGAGACCACTCACCTGTCACCTGCCACAAACCACCAGTCATGGAGGGTGGACTCCCAGGCCACAGACTGACCAGGACTCGGTTAAGCCATATTACCACCCACGCAGAGACTGACCCTGAAGGGCTCCTGGGCCTGATGAGTTGGTTCTGGCTCCATGGGGGTTGGGGAGAGGGAGAGGGCATTCAGAAACAGGAATCAGGTGGTGCCAGTTGCCTCCCCAGGAAGCCCTCCAGTGGCAACCTCTGGCTCTCACTTCTGGTCCTGATGCCAGGAACAGTAGGGGCTGTCCCCTTCCCCACCCCACATCCCCTTTTCAGTGACAGCCACACCCAAGCCACATCCCACAAGAGCCACATCCCATGCCTGGCTTCTGTCTCTGCTGCCCCTGACCCAGGAGGCACGTAGTGTGTGCCTGGCACCACGCTGGGCCCCAGGGGTGCAGCGACAGATGACAGACACAGGAAGCGAGAAAATAAACCAGTAAATGAACACATAAAACCACCACCAATGGGGAAAAGAGAAAGGGTGATGTCTTGGGGAGAGGCAGGGCAAGAGGGCTGCCCCAGAAGTTGGTGTGGGATCTGAATCGAGTAGAGAGCTAGAGGCAGACCCTGCAGGCAGAGAAAACTGTATGTGCAGAATCCCCGAGGCCTGGCCTGGTCTGGGTGATGGGAGCAGCGTGATGGGCAGGGAGAGTTGCTTACACTGCGATCGGAGGAAGGCCACGCCCAGGAGTGCCTCCAGGCCCAGGAGCACCATGTGAACGTGCCAGCCTACCCAGGACCTGGAGGCAGGCTCTGGCCTAGAACCTGCTGCTAACCAGAGAAGCGCCTGGCCTGGGCCTCAGATACTTCAGCTGGATGGAAAGTTAGAACAATACCAGCGTGGCTTCACTTTCATGGGCATTGCCCTGAAGCAGAGAAACCCAATAAGCCTTGTTTGTTTGTTTGTTTGTTTGTTTGTTTGAGACAGGGCCTGGCTCTGTCCCCCAGACTGGAGTGCAGTGGCACAACGTGAGCTCACTGCAACCTCCGCCCCTGGGCTCAAGCGATCCTCCCACCTCAGCCTCCAGAGTAGCCCAGACTACAGATGTGAGCCACCACGCCCAGCTAATTTTTGTATTTTTAGTAGAGACGTGGTTTCACCATGTTGCCCAGGCTGGTCAGGCTGGTCTCAAACTCCTGGCCTCAAGCAATCCACTTGCCTCAGCCTCCCCAAATGCTGAGATTACAGGCGTGAGCCACCACGTCCAACAAACCTTCATTTATTTATTTATTTATTTATTTAGGACACAGGGTCTCATTCTGTCACCTAGGCTGGAGTGCAGTGGCAAAATCATAGCTTCTGCAACCTTGCACTCATGGGCTCAAGTGATGCTCCTACCTCAGCCTCCTGAGTATTTGGGACCACAGGTGCATGCCAGCACACCCAGTTAGTATTAATATTTTAATTTTTTTGTAGAGATGGGGTCTTGCTATGTTGCCCAGGCTGGTCTCAAACTCCTGGGCTCAAGCAATCCTCCCACCTTGGCCTCCCAATGCGCTGGAATGACAGGCCTGAGGCACCACAACTGATCCCAATTAGCCTTTAAACACGAGGAAACCAAAGTCAGATGCCAGGACACATCTAAAGAGAGAGGCGGCCCTGTCAGTGGGTCTGTTCCCAGCTGTCACTTGTCACCTCCATGGGCATTTCCCAAGCCAGGCTACATCACACCACCATTGGCCGGCTCCGCCAGGGTTCCCTGTCCACGCCTCCCAGTCCACTTGGCTCAGCCAGCAGCCACCCAGCCCCGCTCCCCACCCCCGGAAGCCCCTCTTTTCTTTCTCTATCCCAGGACTGTCTCCTGGCCCAGACCCAGACAGCTCACAGCTGAGGAGGAACAAAGCAGAGGAAAGGGACGTGGTGTGACGTGGTGGGAGTGAAATGCTGACACCTCCGTGGCCATCTGGGACCACGGCCTGCACTACTGCCCTCATACCCGGACCTGGAGCTGCCACTTCCTGCCTGCCTCCCAGAATAGCCGGGCACATCCTCTGAGCAGGCTGCCCTGCCTTCCCCTGCCTCTCCTCAGGACAGAGACTCCTCCTAAGACACCGAAGGCACCCCACACAGCACAGACCCAGCCTCCCAGCCACCGGCCACTCACTGGAGCAAAGGGAGCCAAGTCTGGCTTTGGAGAGGAAGATGGGGTTTGCCAGGCAAGGGGGTGCAGAGATGCTGAACTTGAACATGGAGGGGAAGCAATGATGATGCCGAGGGAAGGGGCCCTGGGATCCTACCAGCCCCTTCCCCAAAGTCCAAAGCCATTCTTCATGAAATATTATGTGATATTAAAAACTTAAATTTTCAGTTTCATGAAACAGCAAATAAAAGCCTTGAGATAGGTGCTCTGTCTCCCAACCTGTGCTATGTTTTTGGTAGCAGAGTCCTTCCCCCAGGGGCCCCCAAGTTCCCCAGAATGGGGCATGTGTTGTACTAATTTCAAGACCTCTATTTCACCCTGAGCAATACCTCCTCCTCCAGGAAGCCTTCCAGATTGCTCAATCAAATCCCATGCAGACTCTGCACACACTTGCCCAGCACTGTGCCCCTTCCCCATGGCCCTCATCCAGCTGGAGCTCTACTTTCTTCGTTTGCCTCTGTGAGTGTAAGGTGCCCTCCAGTGCCCACAAGGGCCAGGCTGTGTGCATCAGGCACATGGGTGTGGAGGGAGTACGTGTTCAACTGTGACTTTCCTTAGCCCTCCTCAAGCCTGTGTGAGAGCAGGGGAATTGATGGCTTTCTTCCTAAAAAGCTTAGTTCAACAGTCTTGCCCATTCCTCCCATTCGGGGAGTTTCTATAGAGGAAGCCAGGTGGTCACTGCCATCTTCAAGGATTCCCTGGGGGTCTCTGAGCAACAACAGGAGATCTGGGTCACCCACACCCTCTGTGCTCTGAGAAGCCCACCTACTAGTCTCCTGAGACCCTGTGAGCCAAGCGAGACCCTCACCCCACCTGCTGGTTATATCATCACCCTGTCTGCATGACACATGGAACACTCCACTCAGGACCCACACTCCTCCCCGTGCAGAGCAGCCAGGCCCTGGGAGCTGTGTCCTGACCTGAGATGCAGTGTCCAGGGCACTGTCTGGACGGTGCTCCCCAAAGCTTGCCCTGCCGAACCCAGGTTCCAGGACAATGATGGGCTCCTGGCCTAAAGTCTTTCCAAATCACATCTCCGCCAGGTAACGGCAAGTCAGACAAGCTGTATGGTCCACACAGGAACCCAAAGACCCTTGGTGACCACCATGGGTTGGTGGAGGTTGTTGCACCTCAAACATGCATGCCTAGTGTTTGCAAACCTCACCTTCAGCAGCAGCAACCCCGGGAACCCCCAGCTCCACTGCTGTGGGGTCAAGGCAGCACGGACCCTGCGGGGGCCCAGGCCAGCTCTGTGGGGCCAAGCTGGGTGTTTGTGCCTGAGAGGTTTCAGGCAGGGTCCCAGCTTCCATGTATGGGGCTGGGACCCACCAGGACCCAGACTCCCACATACATGTGTGGAATATAACTCACAACCCCATGTCACCAAGTCAAGGCTAGTTCTGAAACCTCTCAGGAGTGCTCAACACTGAGTCCTTTGTTCTTCCTCCATCGCCCCTGTGGAGGCTGTAGGACACCCACACTCCTGGATTTGCCTTCCCTGCCCTCAGCCTCCACAGCTGCCATCACTACAGCTCTCGCCCTCTGCCCTTCCACCCACCCAGGCTACGGGAGGCCCTGTCTAGCCCCGGCTCTCGTGTCATTTACACACTGACACTTCCCCTAACCTGTGAGCCAGCCTGCACTCTCTCTCCAGAGCCCCTACCTGCGGGTCTCACTGCCTTCAACTCGCCTCATGTGGCTGCCTCACAAACACCTCCAAAATAACATGTCCCCAGCTGGACTCCTTCGCCCCAACCCTGATCCATGTCAGAAACAGAAAATGCATCCTCCCAGGTGCGAGGGTCCTAGCAGCATCCTTGCCTCTACCTCCCCCTGCGCCCACCACCCAATCTACCCGCAAACCCTGCTTTCGACAGCAGTGGTCCTGACTTCTCACCCTTCCTTCAAACCCTCTAGAGCAAGCCATGCCGTCCCATCCCACAGTCACCTGTCAGTCACAGCCTTCTGCTCGTCTCCTGTCCTGCCCAGTGACCCAACACTCCATGTTCCACTTAGAGGCCAGAGGGGCCTCATGAAGGCTCCAGCCAGTGGGGTGAACTTCTAAGGAAGTGGTCTCAGGCCACCATCTGAGAAAAGATTACCTTAGATCATGCACAAGAGCAAACTCCAAATGGACAAGGAGCTAAATGCAGAAGACAAGGCCCCAAACTTCTAGAAGAAAACACAGTGGATTCCCCTTAACTTCAGTGGAGGAAAAGCCTCCCAACTGTGGCCCTTAATCGAGAGGCAGTAGAAAGAAGCATGATAAAGTTGATGATATGAACATGCAAAATTTCTCATAGCAAAAGGCACCATAAGCAAAGTCAAAGACAGGTGACCAACTAGGGAGACAATTCACATTAGTCCAGACAAATGTTCCCACAATATAAATGACTTAAAGATTGAGAGACCAATAACCAAAAACCCAATAGAAGAAGCTGGAAATGAGAAGACAGACGATTTACAAATACACACAGACATGACTTTCAGACACAGGGAAAACATTCAAACTCAACGTAATTACAGAAAAACAGATTAAAACAAAGCTATGGACCTGGCAAAAAGTAGTGTGACAGCACACTGCCAGCACAACTGTAGAAAAAACGGCATGCTCAGGCATTGCTGGGGGCGTGCAAATGTGCAACCGTTCTGCAGGGAAATTTGGTCACATCCAACAAAACTATGGGCTTCTCTTTCAGCCCAACACTCCCATTTCTAGGAATCTACCCTGAAGATAACACCTCCAACAATAGGAACATCCATAGATACAAATTTATTCTTTGTAACATTGTTTCAATAATACAATATACATATGTATAAGGCTACACTGTGCAACATTGTTTATCATTGCACAGTACCAGAACAACCTAAACGCCCATAAACAGGAGAGGGTTTGAAAAAGCATGGCTGGCCGGGCGCGGTGGCTCACGCCTGTAATCCCAGCACTTTGGGAGGCCGAGGCGGGCGGATCACGAGGTCAGGAGATCGAGACTATCCTGGCTAACATGGTGAAACCCCATCTCTACTAAAAATACAAAAAACTAGCCGGGCGTGGTGGCGGGCGCCTGTAGTCTCAGCTACTTGGGAGGCTGAGGCAGGAGAATGGCGTGAACCCGGGAGGCGGAGCTTGCAGTGAGCCGAGATCACGCCACTGCACTCCAGCCTGGGAGCACAGCGAGACTCCGTCTCAAAAAAAAAAAAAAAAAAAAAGAAAAAGCATGGCACATCCAACCATGAAACATGGGGTGGCTATAAAAAAGAATATGGAAGGACCCCACGAACTGATATGTAGCGGTCTCTAGGAAATACTATTACGTGAGAAAAGCAAATTCCAAAAGTTCATGTGTAGTCTTTTCAACAAATGATGGTGGGAAAACTGAGTATCTACATGCAAAGAATCAAGTTGGGTATACAAAAATTAACTCAAAATGGATCAAAAGTCTAAATGTAAGACCTAAAACAGTATAAACGCGTAGAAGAAAATAGAAGGACATTGGATTTGAGGATGATTTCTTGAACATAACATCAAGGGCACAGGCTCCGGTGAACAGTGCCACGATAAACGTAGGAGTGTGGATCTGTCTCTGCTGGACTGATTTTCTTTCTTTTTGAGTATATAACTAGCAGCGGGATTGCTGGATCATAGGGGCTAAGCACATGGACAAATCAAATTTTATGAAAATCTAAAGTCTGTATATCAAAAGGTAATATTGACATTGGCAGAATAGATAAACACGATCCAGCTACATGCTGTCTACTAGAGACTCATGTTAGAGCCAAAGACACAGAAAGATTGAAAGTGAAAGGGTGGAAAGAGTGGAGAAAGATCTTCCATGCAAAGAGCAACCACAAGAGCAGAGTGGCTACTAACATCAGCCAAAAATAGTTTTATAATAAATCTAAAAAGGTTACAAGAGACAAAAGAGGACACTGCATACTAATCAAAGGTTCGACACTGCAAAAAGATGTTACAAATAACCATTATAAATATTTATGCATCTAACGGCTGATGATCAAAAGATACAAAGCAAAAATTTACAGGACTGAAGGGAGAACAGTTCTACAATGATGGTGAGAGACTTCAATACCACACTCTCAACAATAAGCAGAACAACCAGGCAGAAGGTAAGTTACAGAATAGAGGGCTTAACACAATAAGCCACCTAGATCTAACCAACATACAGAGAACACTCGACCCGTGACCACAGCATGCATGTTCATCCCCAGTGCACATGGAAATGTTCCCAGGAGAGATCAGGCCATGAATTAAGTCTCAAAATACTCAAAAAGATGCCAGTCATACAAAGGATCTTCTCCAACAATAATGGGATAAGGTTAGAAATCAATAATAGAAGTAAAATGGAAAAATTAACAAATTTATGGAAATGAAACAACATACTCTTAACCAATGAATCGAAGAAAAAGGGGGGCAGAGGGAGGGAGAGCATCAGAATAAATAGTTAATGCATGTAGGACTTAATACCTAGGTGATGGGTTGACAGGTGCAGCAAACCACTATGGCACACATTTACCTATGTAACAAACCTGCATGTCCTGCACATGTATCCTAGAACTTAAAAAAAAATCAGAAGAGAAATTAGAGAATACTTAAATGCAAATGAAGATGAGAACACAATGTACCCAAACTTACTGGAACACAACAAAAGTGGTGTTAACAGAAAAATGTACACCTATAAGCTCTTTTTCTTTTTGATTTTTGTGGGTACATAGTAGGTGTATAGACTTATGGGGTCCATGAGATATTCTGATGTAGGCACGCAGTGCATAATAATCACATCAAGGTAAACGGGGGTATCTACTACCTCAAATATTTATCCCTTGTGTTACAAACAATCCCATTATACTCTTTTCGTTTTATTTAATTTATTTAGTTAGAGACAGAGTCTCACTCTGTAACCCAAGCTGGAGTGCAATGGTGTGATCTCAGCTCACTGCAACCTCCACCTCCTGGGTTTGAGTGATTCTCATGCCTCAGCCACCCAGGTAGCTGGGATTACAGGTGTATGCCACCATGTCCAGCTATTTTTTCTATTTTTTGTAGAGAAGGCGTTTCACCACGTTGGCCAGGCTGGCCTCAAACTTCTGGCCTTAAGTGATCCACATGCCTTGGCCTCCCAAAGTGCTGAGATTACAGGTGTGAGCCACCATGCCTGGCCCTCTTTTAGTTATTTTTAAGTGTATAATTAAATCATTGACTATAGTCACCCTGTTGTGCTATCAAATACCAGGTCTTATTCATTTTTCTTTTTTTGTTGCTTCCATTAACCATCTCTACTTCCCTCACAACCCCCACTACCCTTCCCAGCCTCTGGTAACCATCCTTTCACTCTATCTCGAGTTCTATTGCTTTAATCTTTATCTCCCACAAATAAGTGAGAACATGCAAAATTTGTCTTTCTGTGCCTGGCTTATTTCACCTAATATAGTGACCTCCAGTTCCATCCACGTTGTTGCAAATGACATGTTCTCATTCTTTTTCATGGCTAACTAGTATACCATTGTGTGTATACACAGCATTTTCTTTATCCATTCATCTGTTGATAGACACTCAGGTTGCTCCCAAACTTTGGCTATTGTGAACAGTGCTGCAATAAACACAGGAGTATGGATCCTTCTCTGCTGGACTGATTTTCTTTCTTCTGGGTATATAACCAGCAGTGGGACTGCTGGATCATAGGTAGCTCTATTTTTAGTTTTGAAGATCCTTGAAACTGTTCTCCACAGTGGCTGTACTAACTTACATTCCCACCAACAGTGTACAAGGGTTCCCTTTTCTCCACATCCTCACTAGCATTCATTATTGCCTGTCTTTTGAATAAAAGCTGTATTAACTAGGCTGGGGTCATATCTCATTATAGTTTTCATTTGCATTTCTCTGATCACTGATGTTGAGCACCTTTTCATTTACCTATCTGTTATTTGTCCTTTTTTGAGAAATGTCTATTCAGATCTTTTGCCCATCTTTTAATCGGATTATTAGATGTTTTTCTTGTATGGTTGTTTGAGCTCCTTATATATTCTGGTTACTAGTCCCTTGTCAGATGGGCACTTTGCAAGTATTTTCTCCCATGCTGCAGGCTGTCTCTTTGTTTCCTTTGCTGTGCAGAAGCTTTTTAACTTGGTGTGATCCCATTTGTCAATTTTTGCTTCAGTTGCCTGTGCTTTTAGGGATTACTCAAGAAATCTGCTCACTCCAATGTCCTGGAGAGTCTCTCCAGTGCCTTTTTAGTAGTTTCATAGTTTGAAATCTAGATTTAATTCTTGAATCCACTTTGGTTTTTTAATATGGCAAGAGATAGGGGTCTAGTTTCATTCTTCTGCATACGGATATCCAGTTTTCCCAGCATTGTTTATTGAAGAGATTGTCCATTTCCCTGTCTCAGGGTTTTCTTTGTTGGAGGATTTTTAAATTACAGGTTCAATCTCATTACTGCTTAGTGGTCTGTTCAGGTTTGCATTTCTTCCTGGCTCAATCTTGGTAGGTTGTACATGTCTAGGAATTTATCCATTTCTTCTGGATTTTCCAATTTAACACATATTGTTGGCACCTTTGTCAAAAATGAGTTCATTGTAGATACATGGATTTGTTTTCTGGGTTTTCTATTCTGTTCCATTGGTCTATGTGTCTGTTTTTATGCCAGTACATGCTGTTTTGGTTACTATGACTCTGTACTATAATTTGAACTCAGGTAATGTGCTCCCTCCAGTTTTGTTCTTTAGCTCAGGATAGCTTTGTCTATTCTGGGACTTTAGTGATACCATATAAGTTTTAGGACTGTTTTTGCTATTTCTGTGAAGAATGTCATTGGTATTGTGATAGGGGTTGCATTGAATCTGCAGATTGCTTTGGACAATATAGACATTTTAACAATATTGATTCTTCCAATCCATGAACATGAAATTTCTTTCCATTTTTGGGTCCTCTTCAATTTCTTGCATCAGTGTATTATAATTTTCATTGTAGAGATCTCTCACTTCTTTGGTAAAGTTTATTCCTAGGTATTTTATTTGTAGCTATTTTAAATGGGATTACTTTCTTGATTTGTTTTTCAGATTGTTCACTGTTGGCATATAGAAATGCTACTGATTTTTGTATGTTGACTTTGTATCCTGCAACTTTACTGAATTCATCAGTTCTAATAGTTTTTTTGGTGGAGTCTTTAGGTTTTTCCAAATATACAATCCTATCATCTGCAAACAAGGATAATTTGACTTCTTTCTTTCCCACTCAGATGCCCTTTATTTTTTTCTCTTGTCTGATTGCTCTAGCTAGGTCTCCAACTACTGTGTTAAATAACAGTGATGAAAGTGGGCATCTTTGTCATGTTCCAGGTCTTAGAGGAAAGGTCTTCAGTTTTTCCCCATTGAGTATGTTACTAGCTGTGGGTCTGTCACATATGGCTTTTATTATGTTGAGGTATGTTCCTTCTATACCTAGGTTTTTGATGGTTCTTATGTTGAAGGGATGTTGAATTTTATCAAGTGCTTTTTCAGCATCAATTGAAATGTTCATGTGGTTGTGTCCTTCATTCTGCTAATACGATGTATCACATACATTGATTTGCATATGTTGAACTATCCTTGCATTCCTGGGGTGACTCCCACTTGGTCATGATGAGTGATCTTTTTTAAGGTGTTGCTGAATTTGCTTTGCTAGTATTTTGTTGAGGATTTTTGCATCAATAGTTATCAGGGATATTGGCCTGTGTTTTCTTTTTTTGATGTATCTTTGTCTGGTTTTGGTAACAGGGTAATACTGGCCTTGTAGATGAGTTTGGAGGTATTCCCTCCTCCCTTATTTTTCACAATAGTTTCAGAAGGATTGGTATTAGTTCTTGAAATGTTTGGCAGAATTGAGCAGTGAAGCCATCAAGTCTCAGGGTTTTCTTTGTTGAAGGATTTTTAAATTACAGGTTCAATCTCGTTACCACTTAGTGGTCTGTTCAGGTTTGCATTTCTTCCTGGCTCAATCTTGGTAGGCTGCACATGTCTAGGAATTTATCCATTTCTTCTAGATTTTCCAATTTATTGGCATAGAGTTGCTCATAGCAGCCACTAATTATCCTTTCAATTTCTGTGGTATCGGTTGTAAAGTCTCCTTTTTTGTCTCTGACTTTAGTTAATTGGATCTTCCCTCTTCTTTCCTTAGTCTGGCTAAAGGTTTGTCAATTTTATCTTTTCAAAAAAACCAACTTTTTATTTTGTTGATCTTTTGTCTTTTCTTCCCTTCAATTTCATGTATTTCTGCTCTAAACTTTATTTCTTCTACTAATTTTAGGTTGACTTACTCTTGCTTTTCTTGTTCTTTAAGATCATTAGGTTGCTTACTTGAAGTTTTTTTCTTTATTGATGCAGGTGCTTTTAACTAGAAACTTCCCTCTTAAGCTTTTGTTGTATCCCACAGGATTTTTATTATTCTTATAAGTTCTGGGGTACATGTGCAGAACATGCAGTTTTGTTACATAAGTGTACACGTGCCATGGTGGTTTGCTGCATCCATCAACCCGTCATCTACATTAGGTATTTCTTCTAATGCTCTTCCTTCCCTAGTCCCCCATCCCCCGACAGGCCCTGGTGTGTGATGTTCCCCTCCCTATGTCCATGTGTTCTCCTTGTTCAACTCCCAATTATGAGTGAGAACATGCAGTGTCTGCTTTTCTGTTCTTGTAATAGTTTGCTGAGAATGATAGTTTCCAGCTTCATCCGTGTCCCTACAAAGAACATAAACTCATCCTTTTTTATGGCTGTATAGTATTCCATGGTGTATATGTGCCACATTTTCTTAATCCAGTCTGTCATTGATGGGCATTTGGGTTGGTTCCAAGTCTTTGCTATTGTGAATAGTGCCACAGTAAACATAAGTGTGCATGTGTCTTTATAGCTGCATGATTTATAATCCTTTGGGTATATAGCCAGTAATGGGATGGCTGGGTCAAATGGTATTTCTAGTTCTAGATCCTTGAGGAATCGCCACACTGTCTTCTACAACGGTTGAACTAGTTTACAGTCCCACCAACAGAGTAAAAGTGTTCCTATTTCTCCACATCCTCTCCAGCACCTGTTGTTTCCTGACTTTTTAATGATCACCATTCTAACTGGTGTGAGATGGTATCTCGTTATGGTTTTAATTTGCATTTCTCTGATGGCTAGTGATGATAATCATTTTTTCATGTGTCTGTTGGCTGCATAAATGTCTTCTTTTGAGAAGTGTCTGTTCCTATCCTTTGCCCACTTTTTGATGAGGTTGTTTGTTTTTTTCTTATAAATTTGAGTTCTTTGTAGGTTCTCGATATTAGCCCTTTGCCAGATGAGTAGATTGCAAAAATTTTCTCCCATTCTGTAGATTGCCTATTCACCCTGATGGTAGTTTCTTTTGCTGTGCAGAAGCTCTTTAGTTTAATTAGATCCCATTTGTCAATTTTGGCTTTTGTTGCCATTCCTTTTGGTGTTTTAGACATGAAGTCCTTGCCCATGCCTATGTCCTGAATGGTATTGCCTAGGATTTCTTCTAGGCTTTTTATCGTTTTAGGTCTAACATTTAAGTCTCTAAACCATCTTGAATTAATTTTGTATAAAGTGTAAGGAAGGGATCCAGTTTCAGCTTTCTACTTATGGCTAGCCAGTTTTCCCAGCATCATTTATTAAATAGGGAATCCTTTCCCCATTTCTTGTTTTTGTCAGACTTGTCAAAGATCAGATGGTTGTAGATGTGTAGTATTATTTCTGAGGGCTCTGTTCTGCTCCATTGGTCTATATCTCTGTTTTGGTACTAGTACCATGCTGTTTTGGTTACTGTAACCTTGTAGTATAGTTTGAAGTCAGGTAGCATGATGCCTCCAGCTTTGTTCTTTTGGCTTAGGATTGTCTTGGCAATGTGGGCTCTTTTTTGGTTCCATATGAACTTTAAAGTAGTTTTTGCCAATTCTGTGAAGAAAGTCATTGGTAGCTTAATGGCAATGGCATTGAATCTATAAATTACCTTGGGCCGTATGGCCATTTTCACAATATTGATTCTTCCTATCCATGAGCATGGAACGTTCTTCCATTTGTTTATGTCCTCTTTTACTTCATTGAGCAGTGGTTTGTAGTTCTCCTTGAAGGGGTCCTTCACATCCCTTATAAGTTGGATTCCTAGGTATTTTACTCTCTTTGAAGCAATTGTGAATGGGAGTTCACTCATGATTTGGCTCTCTGCTTGTCTGTTATTGGTGTGTAAGAATGCTTGTGATTTTTGCACATTGATTTTGTATCCTGAGACTTTGCTGAAGTTGCTTATCAGCTTAAGGAGATTTTGGGCTGAGATGATGGGGTTTTCTAAATATGCAATCATGTCATCTGCAAAAAGGGACAATTTGACTTCACCTTTTCCTAATTGAATACCCCTTATTTCTTTCTTCTGCCTGATTGCCCTGGCCAGAACTTCCAACAGTATGTTGAATAGAAATAGTGAGAGAGGGCATCCTTGTCTTGTGCCAGTTTACAAAGGGAATGCTTCCAGTTTTTGCCCATTCAGTATGATATTGGCTGTGGGTTTGTTATAAACAGCTCTTATTATTTTAAGATATGTTCCATCAATACTAAATTTATTGACAGTTTTTAGCATGAAGGGCTGTTGAATTTTGTCAAAGGCCTTTTCTGCATCTATTGAGATAATCATGCGGTTTTTGTCTTTGGTTCCGTTTACATGCTGGATTATGTTTATTGATTTGCATATATTGAACCAGCCTTGCATCCCAAGGATGAAGCCCACTTGATCATGGTGGATAAGTTTTTTCATGTGCTGCTGGGATTTGGTTTGCCAGTATTTTTTTTGAGGATTTTTGCATCGATGTTCTTCAGGGATATTGGTCTAAAATTCTCTATTTTTGTTGTGTCTCTGCCAGGCTTTGGTATCACGATGATGTTGGCCTCATAAAATGAGTTAGAGAGGATTCCCTCTTTTTCTAATGATTGGAATAGTTTCAGAAGGAATTGTACCAGTTCCTCCTTGTACCTCTGGTAGAATTTGGCTGTGAATCCATCTGGTCCTGGACTTTTTTTGGTTGGTAGGCTACTAATTATTGCCTCAATTTCAGAGCCTGTTATTGGTCTATTCAGGGATTCAGCTTCTTCCTGGTTTAGTCTTGGGAGAGTGTATGTGCCCAGAAATTTATCCATTTCTTCTAGGTTTTCTAGTTTATTTGCACAGAGGTGTTTATAGTATTCTCTGATGGTAGTTTGTATTTCTGTGGGGTCAGTGGTGATATCCCCTTTATCATTTTTTATTGCATCTATTTGATTCTTCTCTGTTTTCTTATTAGTCTTGCTAGTGGTCTATCAATTTTGTTGATCTTTTCAAAAAACCAGCTCATGGATACACTAATTTTTTGAAGGGTTTTTTATGTCTCTATCTCCTTCAGTTCTGCTCTGATCTTAGTTATTTCTTGCCTTCTGCTAGCTTTTGAATGTGTTTGCTCTTGCTTCTCTAGTTCTTTTAATTGTGATGTCAGAGTGCCAATTTTAGATCTTTCCTGCTTTCTCTTGTGGGCATTTAGTGCTACAAATTTCCCTCTACACACTGCTTTAAATGTGTCCCAGAGATTCTGGTATGTTATATCTTTATTCTCATTGGTTTTAAAGAATATCTTTATTTCTGCCTTCATTTCATTATGCACCCAGTAGTCATTCAGAAGCAGGTTGTTCAGTTTCCATGTAGTTGAGCAGTTTTGACTGAGTTTCTTAATCCTGAGTTCTAGTTTGATTGCCCTATGGTCTGAGAGACAGTTTGTTATAATTTCTGTTCTTTTATATTTGCTGAGGAGTGCTTTACTTCCAACTATGTGGTCAATTTTGGAATAAGTGCAATGTGGTGCTGTGAAGAATATATATTCTGTTGATTTGGGGTGGAGAGTTCTGTAGATGTCTATTAGGTCTGCTTGGTGCAGAGCTGAGTTCAATTCCTGGATATCCTTGTTAACTTTCTGTCTCGTTGATCTGTCTAATGTTGACAGTGGGGTGTTAAAGTCTCCCATTACTATTGTGTAAGAGTCTAAGTCTCTGTGTAAGTCTCTAAGGACTTGCTTTATGAATCTGGGTGCTCCTGTATTGGGTGCATATATATTTAGAATAGTTAGCTCTTCTTGTTGAATTGATCCCTTTACCATTATATAATGGCCTTCTTTGTCTCTTTTGATCTTTGTTGGTTTAAAGTCTGTTTTATCATAAACTAGGATTGCAACCCCTGCCTTTTTTGTTTTCCATTTGCTTGGTAGATCTTCCTCTCTCCCTTTATTTTGAGCCTATATGTGTCTCTGCATGTGAGATGGGTCTCCTGAATACAGCACACTGATGGGTCTTCACTCTTTATCCAATTTGCCAGTCTGTGTTTTTTAATTGGAGAAGGTAACCCACTTACATTTAAGGTTAATATTGTTATGTATGAACCTGATCCTGTCATTATGATGTTAGCTGGTTATTTTGCTCGTTAGTTGATGCAGTTTCTTCCTAGCATCAATGGTCTTTACATTTTGGCATGTTTTTGCAGTGGCTGGTACCAGCTGTTCCTTTCCATGTTTAGTGCTTCCTTCAGGATCTCTTGTAGGGCAGGCCTGGTGATGACAAAATCTCTCAGCATTTGCTTGTCTGTAAGGGATTTTATTTCTCCTTCACTTATGAAACTTTGGCTGGATATGAAATTCTGGGTTGAAAATTTTTTTCTTTAAGAATGTTGAATATTGGCCCCCACTCTCTTCTGACTTGTAGAGTTTCTGCCGAGAGATCCGCTGTTAGTCTGATGGGCTTCCCTTTGTGGGTAACACGACCTTTCTCTCTGGCTGCCCTTAACATTTTTTCCTTCAGTTCAACTTCAGTGAATCTGACAATTATGTGTCTTGAAGTTGCTCTTCTCGAGGAGTATCTTTGTGGCATTCTCTGTATTTCCTGAATTTGAATATTGGCCTCCCTTTCTAGGTTGGGGAAGTTCTCCTGGATAATGTCCTGCAGAATGTTTTCCAACTTGGTTCCATTCTCCCCGTCACTTTCAGGTACACCAATCAGACGTAGATTTGGTCTTTCTACATAGTCCCATATTTCTTGGAGGCTTTGTTCATTTCTTTTTACTCTTTTTTCTCTAAACTTCTCTTCTCGTTTCATTTCATTCATTTGATCTTCAATCACTGATATCCTTTCTTCCTGTTGATCGAATTGGTTACTGAAGCTTGTGTATTTGTCACGTAGTTCTTGTGCCATGGTTTTCAGCTCTATCAGGTCATTTAAGGACTTCTCTACATTGGTTATTCTAGTTAGCCATTCATAAAATCTTCTTTCAAGGTTTTTAGCTTCTTTGCGATGGGTTTGAATTCCTCCTTTAGCTCAGAGAAGTTTGATCATCTGAAGCCTTCTTCTCTCAACTTGTCAAAGTCATTCTCCATCCAGCTTTGTTCCGTTGCTGGTGAGGATTTTAGAATTTAATTTAGAAATTTAGAAATTTTAGAATTTTCAGCTTTTCTGCTCTGTTTTTTCCCCATCTTTGTGGTTTTATCTACCTTTGGTCTTTGATGATGGTGACGTACAGATGGGGTTTTGGTGTGGATGTCCTTTCTGTTTGTTAGTTTTCCTTCTAACAATCATGACCCTCAGCTGTAGGTCTGTTGGAGTTTGCTTGAGATCCACTCCAGACCATGTTTGCCTGGGTATCAGCAGCGGAGGTTGCAGAAGAGTGAATATTGCTGAACAGCAAATGTTGCTGCCTGATCGTTCCTCTGGAAGCTTCATCTCAGAGGGGCACCTGGCCGTGTGAGGTGTGAGGTGTCAGTCTGCCCCTAGTAGGGGGTGTCTCCCAGTTAGGCTACTCGGGGGTCAGGGACCCACTTGAGCAGGCAGTCTGTCCATTCTCAGATCTCAAACTCTGTGCTAGGAGAACCATTACTCTCTTCAAAGCCGTCAGACAGGGACATTTAAATCTGCAGCGGTTTCTGCTGCCTTTTGTTTGGCTATGCCCTGTCCCCAGAGGTGGAGTCTACAGAGGCAGGCAGGCCTCCTTGAGCTGCGGTGGGCTCCACCCAATTCGTCCTTCCCAGAGGCTTTGTTTACCAACTCAAGCCTCAGCAATGGCGGGCGCCCCTCCCCCAGCCTTGCTGTCGCCATGCAGTTAGATCTCAGACTGCTGTGCTAGCAATGATGGAGGCTCCATGGGCATGGGACCCTCTGAGCCTGGTGCAGGATATAATCTCCTGGTGTGCCATTTGCTAAGACCCTTGGAAAAATGCAGTATTAGGGTGGGAGTGACCTGATTTTCCAGGTGCTGTGTGTCACAGTTTCCCTTGGCTAGGAAAGGGAATTTGCTTCCCCCTTGCACTTCCCAGGTGAAGCGATGCCTTGTCCTGCTTCAGCTCTCGCTTGGTGGGCTGCACCCACTGTCCTGCACCCACTGTCCAACATGCCCCAGTGAGATGAACTCGGTACCTCAGTTGGAAATGCAGAAATCACCCGTCTTCTGTGTTGCTCACGCTGGGAGCTGGAGGCTGGAGCTGTTCCTATTTGGCCATCTTGGAACCACTGCCTCCTGTCTTCCTTTTAGGGGAGGTGATTTTCTCTAGTGGTATGCTTTAATTTCTTGCTTTTTATTTGTGTGTGTGTCATTTGAGGTTACCATGAGGCTTGAAAATATCTTATAATTCATTATTTTAAACTGATGACAACTTAACACTAATTGCATAAACAAGCAAAAAAAAAAAACCACACACACACACAAAATCAAAAACTCTACACTTTAGATCTGGCAAGATGGCAGAATAGGAACAGCTCCAGTTTGCAGCTCCCAGTGAGATCAACACAGAAGGTGGGCGATTTCCGCATTTCCAACTGAGGTACCCAGTTCATCCCATTGGGACTGATTAGGCAGTGGGTGCAGCCCACAGAGGGCACACAGAAGCAGGGTGGGGCATCGCCTCACCTGGGAAATGCAAGGAACTGGGAGACCTCCCTCCCCTAACCAAGGGAAGCTGTGAGGGACTGTGATACCCGGCCTGGATACTATGCTATTCCCATGGTTTTTGCAATCTGCAGATCAGGAGATTCCTTCATGTGCCTATATGACCAGGGCCCTGGGTTTCAAGCGCAAAATTGAGTGACTGAACAGACACTGAACTAGCTGCAGGAGTTTTTCTGTACCCCAGTGGTGCCTGGAACCCCAGCAAGACAGAACCGTGTACTCCCCTGAAAAGGGCGCTGAAGCCAGGGAGCCAAGTGGTCTCGCTCAGTGGGTCCCACTCCCATGGAGCCCAGCAAGCTAAGGACCACTGGCTTCAAATTCTCGCTGCCAGCACAGCAGTCTGAAGTTGACTTGGGATGCTCGAGCTTGGTAGGGGGAGGGGTGTTTGGTATTACCGAGGCTTTGGTAGGCGGTTTTCTCCTGATAGCGCTAAGGAGGCTGGGAGGCTTGGACTGGACAGAATTCACCAAAGCACGGCAAAGTAGCTGAGGCCAGGCTGCTTCTCTAGACTCCTCCTCACTGGGTGGGGCATGTCGGAAAGAAGGGCAGCAGCCCCAGTCAGGGGATCATAGATAAAACTCCCATTTCCCTGGGACAGAGCACCTGGGGGAAGGGGTGGCTGTGGGCACAGCTTCAGCACACTTAAACTTTCCTGCCTGCTGGCTCTGAAGAGAGCAGCTGATCCTGACAAGGGGGAGTCTTCCAGCACAGTACCTGAGCTCTGCTAAGGGACAGACTGCCTCCTCAAGTGGGTCCCTGACCCCCGTGCCTCCTGTGTGGGCAAGACCTCCTAACAGGAGTCAACAGACACCTCATACAGGAGAACTCTGGTTGGCATAGGCTGGTGCCCCTCTGGGACAAAGCTCCCAGAGGAAGGAGTAGGCAGCAATCTTTGCTGTTCTGCAGCCTCCACTGGTGATACCCAGGCAAACGGGGTCTGGAGTGGACCTCCAGCAAACTGCAGCAGACCTGCAGGAGCGGGGCTTGACTGTTAGAAGAGAAACTAGCAAACAGAAAGCAACAACATCAACATCAATAAAAAGGACCCCCACACAAAAACCCCATTCAAAGGTCATCAGCCTCAAAGATCAAAGGTAGATAAATCCATGAAGATGAGGAAAAACCAGCACAAAAATGCTAACAATTCTAAAAACCAGAATGCCTCTTCTCTCCCAAATGATTGCAACTCCTCTCCAGCAAGGGTGCAAAACTGGATGGAGAATGAGATTGACGAATTGACAGAAGTAAGCTTCAGAAGGTGGGTAATAACAAATTCCTCTGAGCTAAAGGAACATGTTCTAACCCAACGCAAGGAAGCTAAGAACCTTGATAAAAGGTTACAGGAACTGGTAACTAGAATAACCAGTTTAGAGAGGAACATAAATGACCTGATGGAGCTGAAAAACACAGCATGAGAACTTTGTGAAGCATACACAAATATCAAGAGCCAAATCAATCTTAAGTGGAAGAAAGGATATCAGAGACTGAAGATGAACTTAATGAAATAAGGCATGCAGACAAGATTAGAGAAAAAAGGATGAAAAAGAACGAATAAAACCTCCAAGAAATATGGGACTATGTGAAAAGACCAAACCTACAATTGATTGTTGTACCTGAAAGTGATGGGAAGAATGGAACCAAGTTGGAAAACACACTTCAGGATATTATCCAGGAGAACTTACCCAACCTAGCAAGACAGGCCAGCATTCAAATTCAGGAAATACAGAGAACACCACTAAGATACTCCTCAAGAAGAGCAACCCCAAGACATGTAATTGTCAGATTCTGCAAGGTTGAAATGACGGACAAAATGTTAAGGGCAGCCAGAGAGAAAGGTCAGGTTACCTACAAAGGGAATTGCATCAGACTAACAGCAGATCTCTCTGCAGAAGCCCTACAAGCCAGAAGAGAGTGGGGACCAATATTCAACATACTTAAAGAAAAGAATTTTCAACCCAGAATTTCATATCCAGCCAAACTAAGGTTAATAAATAAAGGATAAATAAAATCCTTTCCAGACAAGCAAATGCTGAGGGATTTTGATACCACCAGGTCTGCCTTACAAGAGCTCCTGAAGGAAACACTAAATATGGAAAGGAAAAACCAGTATCATCCACTGCAAAAACACACCAAAATATAAAGACCAATGACACTATGAAGAAACTGCATCAACTAATGTGCAAAATAACCAGCTAGCATCATGACAACAGGATCAAATTCACATATAACAATATTAACCTTAAATGTAAACGGGCTAAATGCCCCAGTTAAAAGACACAGACTGGCAAACTGGATAAAGAGTTAAGGCCCATCAGTGTGCTGTATTCAGGAGATCCATCTCATGTGCAAAGACACACATAGGCTCAAAATAAAGGGATGGAGGAATAGAAACCAAGCAAATTTGCGATCCTAGTCTTTGATAAAACAGATTTAAAATAAGAAAGATCAAAAAAGACATGAAAGAGCATTACACAATGGTAAAGGGATCAATGCAACAAGAAGAGCTAACTATCCTAAATATATGCACACAATACAGGAGCACCTAGATTCATAAAACTAGTTCTTAGAGACCTACAAAGTGACTTATATTCCCACACAATAATAGTGGGAGACTTTAACACCCCACTGTCAATATTAGATCAATGAGATAGAAAATTAACAAGGATAGTCAGGACTTGAACTCAGCTCTGGATGAAGCAGACCTAATAGACATCTACAGAACTTTCCAACCGAAATCAAGAGAATGTACATTGTTCTCAGCACCACATAGCACTTATTCTAAAATCGACCACATATTTGGAAGTAAAACACTCCTCAGCAAATGCCAAAGAACGGAAATAATAACAGTCTCTCAGATCACAGTACAATCAAATTAGAACTTAGGATGAAGAAACTCACTAAAAACCGCACAACTGCATGGAAATTGAACAACCTGCTCCTGAATGACTGCTGAGTAAATAACAAAATTAAGGCAGAAATAAAGTTCTTTGAAACAAATGAGAACAAAGAGACAATGTACCAGAATCTCTGGGACACAGTTACAGCAGTGTTTAGAGGGAAATTTAGAGCACTAAAGGCCCATATCAGAAAGCTAGAAAGATCTGAAATCAACACCCAAATATTACAATTAAAAGAACTAGAGAAGTAAGAGCAAACAAATTCAAAAGCTAGCAGAAGACAAGAAATAACTAAGATCAGAGCAGAACTGAAGGAGATAGAGACAAAAAACCCCCTAAAAAAAAAAAAAAAAACAATGAATCCAAGAGCTGGTTTTTTGAAAAGATTAACAAAATAGACTGCCAGCCAGACTAATAAAGAAGAAAAGAGAGAATAATCAAATAGATGCAATAAAAAATGATAAAGAGGATATCACCACTGACCCCACAGAAATACAAACTGCCATCAGAGAATACTAAAAACACCTCTGTGCAAATAAACTAGAAAATCTAGAAGAAATGGATAAATTCCTGGACATACACACCCTCCAAGACTAAACCAGGAAAAAGTTGAATCCCTGAATCAACCAATAACAAGTTCTGAAATTGAGGCAGTAATTAATAGCCTACCAACCAAAAAAAAAAAAAAAAAAAAGCTCACGACCAGATGGATTCACACTCAAATTCTACCAGAGGCACAAAGAGGAGCTGGTACCATTCCTTCTGAAACTAATCCAAACAGTAGAAAAGGAGGGACTCCTCCCTAACGCATTTTATGAGGCCAGCATCATCCTGATACCAAAATTTGGCAGAGACATACAAAAAAAGAAAACTTCAGGCCAATATCCCTGATGAACATCAATGCGAAAACCCTCAATAAAATACTGGCAAACCGAATCTAGCAGCACATCAAAAAGCTTATCCACCAGGATCAAGTGGGCTTCATCCCTGGGATGCAAGGCTGATTCAACATATGCAAATCAATAAATGTAATCCATCACATAAACAGAACCAATGACAAAAACCACATGATTATCTCAACAGATGCAGAAAAGGCCTTCAATAAAATTCAACATCCCTTCATGCTAAAAACTCTCAATAAACTAGGTATTGATGGAACATATCTCGAAATAACAAGAGCTATTTACGACAAACCCACAGCCAATATCAGACTGAATGGGCAAAAGCTGGAAGCATTCACTTTGAAAACTGGCACAAGACAAGGATGCCCTCTCTCACCACTCCTATTCAACATAGTATTGGACGTTCTGGCCAGAGCAATCAGGCAAGAGAAAGAAATAAAGAGTATTCAAATAGGAAGACAGGAAGTCAAATTGTCTCTGCAGATGACATGATTGTATATTTAGAAAACCCCATCGTCTCAGCCCTAAAACTCCTTACACTGATAAGCAACTTCAGCAAAGTCTCAGGATACAAAATCAATGTGCAAAATTCACAAGCATTCATATACACCAAGAACAGACAAGCAGAGAGCCAAATCATGAGTGAATCCCCATTCATTCACAATTGCTACAAAGAGAAGAAAATACCTAGGAATACAACTTATGAGGGACGTGAAGGACCTCTTCAAGGAGAACTACAAACCACTGCTGAAGGAAATAAGAGAGGACACAAACAAGTGGAAAAAAATTCCATACTCATGGATATGAAGAATCAATATCATGAAAATGGCCATACTGCCCAAAGTAATTTATAGATTCAATGCTATTCCCATCAAGCTACCATTGACTTTCTTTGCAGAATTAGAAAACTACTTTAAATTTCATATGGAATCAAAAAAGAGCCTGTACAGCCAAGGCAATCCTAAGCAAAAAGAACAAAGCTGGAGGCATCACACTACTTGACTTCAAACTATACTACAAGGCTACAGTAGCCAAAATAGCATGGTACTGGTACCAAAACAGATGTATAGACCAAGGGAACAGAAGAGACCTCAGAAATAAAACCACTCATCTACAACCATCTGATCTTTGACAAACCTGACAAAAAAGCAATGCATAAAGGATTCCCTATTTAATAAATGGTGCTGGGAAAACTGGCTAGTCATATGCAGAGAACAGAAACTGGACCCTTTCCTTACATCTTATATAAAAATTAACTCAAGATGTATTAAAGACTTAAATGTAAAACCTAAAACCATGAAAACCCTAGAAGAAAATCTAGGCAATACCATTCAGGACATAGGCATGGGCAAAGGCTTCATGACTAAAACACCAAAAGCAATTGCAACAAAAGCCAAAATTGACAAATGGGATCCAGTTAAACTAAAGAGCTTCTGCACAGCAAACACACGACCTACAGAATGGGAGAAAATGTTTACAATCTATCCATCTGACAAGGTCTAATATCCAAAATCTACAAGGAATTTAAATTTACAAGAAAAAAACAAACCCATTAAAAAGTAGGTGAAGGATATGAACAGACACTTCTCAAAAGAAGACATTTATGCGGCCAAGAAACATGTGAAAAAACAAACTCATCATTACTGGTCACTAGAGAAATGCAAATCAAAACCACAATGAGATACCATCTCACGCCAGTTAAAATGGCGATCATTAAAAAGTCAGGAAACAACAGATGCTGGTGAGGCTGTGGAGAAATAGGAACACTTTTACACTGTCGGTGGGAGTGTAAATTAGTTCAACCATTGTGAAAGACAGTGTGGCGATTCCTCAAGGATCTAGAACACAAATACCATTTGACCAAGCAATCCCATTACTGGGTATAAACCCAAAGGATTATAAATCATTCTACTGTAAAGACACATGCACATGTATGTTTACTGCAGCACTATTCACAATAGCAAAGACTTGGAACCAACCCAAATGCCCATCAATGATAGACTAGATAAAGAAAATGTGGCACATATACACTATGGAATACCTTGCAGCCATAAAAAAAGAATGAGTTCATGTCTTTTGTGAGGATGAAGCTGAAAACCATCATTCTCAGTTAACTAACACAGGAACAGAAAACCAAACACCATATGTTCTCACTCATAAGTGGAAGTCGAACAATGAGAACACATGGACACAACGAGGGGAACATCACACACTGGGATCTGCTGGGAGATGGGGGCCAAGGGGAGGGAAAGCATTAGGACAAATACCTAATGCATGTGGGGCTTAAAACCTAGATGATGGGTTGATAGGTGCAGCAAACCACCATGGCACTGTATACATATGTAGCAAACCTGCACGTTCTACACATATATTCCAGAACTTAAAGTAAAATAAAAAATCTCTACACTTCAACTTTTGTCTCTCTGCTTTTTAAGTTTTTGTTGTCTCTATATCTTATTGTACTGCCTATTGTACAGCAAAAGTTGCTGTAGTCATTATTTATCGTTCTTCTTTTCATTACTGTAATCCCAGCACTTTGGGAGGCTGAGGCAGGCAGATCACCTGAGGTCGGGAGTTTGAGACCAGCCTGACCAACATGGAGAAACCCTGTCCCTAATGAAAAATAAATAAATAAATAACCAGGCATGATGGCACATGCCTGTAATCCCAGCTACTCGGGACACTGAAGCAGGAGACTCGCTTGAACCCAGGAGATAGAGGTTGCAGTGAGCTGAGATCACACCATTGCACTCTAGCCTGGGCAACAGGAGTGAAACTCTGTCTCAAAAAATAAATATTAAAAAAAATACTGCCTTGGTGGTCTTAGATAAGATCCAGAAGAATTCTCTGCATTACCAGGCAGAGATTCTTATTTTCTTCTCTTACTTTCTCCCAAGGAAATGGAGTCTCTCTCTGTGCTGAGCCACCTGAAGCTTGGGGTGGAGTGACACAAGCTTACCTGTGGCCACCACCACTGAGACTGTGCTGGTCAGACCTGAAGCCAACACAGCACTGGGTTTCACCCAAGGCCCGCTGTAAGCACTACCTGGCTACCAACTATGTTCACTCAAAGCCCTAGGGCTCCACAATCAGCAAATGGTAAAGCCAGCCAGGCTTTTGTCCTTCACTTTAGGGTGGTGAGTTCCCCCAAGTCCAAGGTGGGTCCAGAGATGCCATCCAGGAGCCAGGGACTATAGTCAAAGACCTTAGAAACCTACCTGGTGTAGTATACTACAGAGGCTAAGCTGGCACTCAGTAGTAGCACAAGACAAAGTCATTCCTAGACTTCCTTCTCCTTTCCATAGGCAAAGGAGTCTCTCCCTGTGGCCACCACCACTACAGACCCATAGGCAGTACTGTCAGGTTACCATCGTTGTTCACTGAAGGCCTGAGGGCTCTTCAGTCAGCTTGTGGCGAAGGCTTCTAGGCTGTGGACTCAACTTCCAAGGTCAGTGGGCTGTCTTCTGGCCTAGAGCAGGTCCAGAAGTGCTGGCCAAGAGCCAAGGCCTGGAATCAGGGACCCCAAGAACCCGTTTGGTGCTCTATCCCACTGTGGTCAAGCTGCTACCTGAAGTCAGTATATTTCAGAATCTCATCCAAGGCCCACAGGATACTACCTGGCACTGCTGGTTGTTCAGGGTCCAAGGGTTCTTTAGTCAGCTGATGATGAATACTGACAGGAATAGGTCCTTTCCTCCAAGCCAATAGATTCTCTTCTGGCCCAGGGTGTGTCTGGAAATGTCCAAGAGCCAGGGCCTGAAATGGGTGCCCATTGACGCTGCCCAGTGCCCTCTCCTACTGTGGTTGAGCTGGTATTCAAGATGCAAGACAATGTTCTCTTTACTTTTCCCTCTCCTCTCTTTAAGCAGAGGGAAAGAGTCACTTTTGTTTCTGTGAGCTGTGCTGCCTGGGGTTAGCCACCCTGGCTGGTGTCTCACTAGGTTGTGTGCCCCCCACGTCCACTGGCTCTGAGCCCATTACAGCAATAGGACTTGCCTAGGAATTGCAGTTATTGTGGCCTAGACTGCCTTACAAGTTTATTTAGAACCCCAGAGTACTTTAGCCCATGGTGGCAAGGTTTTCTGGAACTCAGTTTCTGACCTCTAGGATATGTGATTCCCCTCTGGCTAGGGCTGGTTTAAATTCTCCCTCTGTGCTGGGTGTGGGCTGAATTTAGCCTGGTTCTGCTTTCTGCGGGCAACAGGGAATCAGAGCTCAATGGAAAGTCCCAAAGCACTGCACTTTCCCTCCCCCAGGCTCTCAGATTCTCTCTCCATGCCACATAGCTGGGGGATGGGACAGCAGTGCTGTTTGTGATTCAATGCTGTCTCTCTTGTCCTCTTCAGTGCCTCTTCCAGCAATATAAAGTTAAAAGTAGGTACTGTGATTGCTTATCTGATTTTTGGTTCTTATGAAGGTGCTTTTTTGTGTAGTTATCAAATTTAGTGTTGGGAAGGGCAATTGGAGGCTTCTATTTGGTCATCTTGCTCCACCCCCTCCCTAAAAATTGCTACATTAATAAACAAGAAAGATCTCCAATAAATAACCTAACTTTACTGCTTAAGGAACTAGCAAAAGAACTAAACCCAAAGCTAGCAGAAGAAAGAATACCACAGCAGAGATCAACAAAATAGAGAATAGAAAAACAATAGAGAAAAATCAATAAAATCAAAGTTGCTTCTCTGAAAAGATTTTAAAAATTGACAAACCTTTAGCTAGATGGACTAAGTAAAAAAGAGAGAAAACTACTAAAATCAGAAGTGAAAATAGGGACATGACTATCAATTCTACAGAAATAAAAAGGATTATAAGAGAGTATTGTGACCAATTGTGTATCAACAAATTGGATAACCTAGATGAAATGGACAAATTCTGAGACACACAAAACCTACCAAGACGAAATCACAAAGAAATAGAAAATCTGCATGGAACTATAACTAGTGAGGAGATTGAATCAGTAATCAAAAAACTCTCAACAAAGAAAACCTGGACCTGATGGCTTCCCCAGTGAATCCTACCAAATATTTAAAGAATAAACTCCAATCCTTCTCAAACTTCCCCCAAAAAATTAAAGAGGAGGGGAAACATCTCTAACTCATTCTATGAGGAAAGCATTACTCTGGTACTGAAGTCAGACAAAGACTACAAGAAAACTACAGATCAATATTCCTTATGAAAACTGATGCAAAATTCTCAACAAAATACTAGCAAACTGAGTTCAGAAACATATTTAAAGTATTACACATCATGACCATGTGAGATTTATTCCTGGAATGCAAGGATGGTTCAACATACAAAAATAAATCCATGTAATAGAGCATATTAACAGAATGAAGGAATAACACTCACATGATCACATGATCTCAATTGATACAAAAAAGCATTTGACAAAATTCAACATCCTTATTAAAAACTCTCAACAAACTAGGAATAGAAGGAAACTACCTTAACATAATAAAAACCATATGTGAAAAATCCACAGCTAACATGATAATGATGAGACTGAAATTTTTCCCTCTAAGGTCAGGAATAAGCCCAGGGTGACCACTTTCATCACTTCTATTCAACATAGTACTGAAAATTCTAGCCAGAGCAATTTGGCAAGAAAAACATTAAAAGAAATAAAAGGCATGCAGAATGGAAAAAGAAGAAGTAAAACTATTTCTATTCACAGATGACATAATCTTATATGTAGAAAACCCCAAAGATTCCACAAAAACTTATTAGAGCTAATAAATGAATTCAGCAAAGTTACAGAATCTAAAGTCAGGCAAAATCAGTTGCATTTCCATATACTAACAATGAACAATCCAAAAATGAAATTAAGAAAAACAATTCAATTTATAATAGCATCAAATAGAATACATAGGAATTAACTTAACCAAGGAGGTAAAAGACTTGTGCAGCAAAACTCATAAAACATTACTGAAAGAAACTTGAAAGATGCAGATAAATGGAAACATATCCCATGTTCATGGATTAGAAGACAATGTCGAGATATCAACACTAACCAAAGTGATTTATAGATTCAATGCAATCCCTCTCAAAATCCTAATGACATTTTTTGCAAAAATAGAAAAACCCATCCTAAAATTCATACGGAAATCTCAAGGAATTCCAAATAGCCAAAAACAATATTGAAAAAGAAAAGCAAAGCTGGAAGCCTAACACTTTCTGATTTCGAAACTTTACTATAAACTTACAGTAATCAAGACAGTGTGGTACAGGCAAAAAGACCAACATATAAACCAATGGAACATGAAAGAGCCCAGAAATAAACCCCAGCATAAATGGTCAAATGATTTTTGACTAGGGTTCCAAGACTAGTCAATGAGAAAAGGACTGTCTTTTCAATAAACGGTGCTGGGAAAACCGGAAATCCACATGCAAGAGGAAAGCTGGACTCTTACTTCATACCATATACAAAAACTCAAAATGGATCAAATATCTAAATGTGCAACCTAAAACTATAAAAATCTTAGAATAAAACATAGGGCAAAAGCTTCATGACATTGTATTTGGCTATGATTTCTTGGATATGACATTAATAGAGTTTAGATGCTTGTCCCCTCCAACTCTCACATTGAAATGTGATACCCAGTGTTGGAGGTGGGGCCTGGTGGGTGCCGTTTGGGTCACGGGGGCAGATTCCCCATGATTAGGTAATGAGTTCATGCAAGATCTGGTTGTTAAAAGGAGACTGAAACCTCCTCTCTCTCACTCCCTGTCTCATCATATGAGATACCTACTCCCGCTTCACCTTCTGCCATGATTGGAAGCTTCCTGAGGCTCTCACCAGAAGCAGATGCTGACACCATGTTTCTTGTACAGCCTGCAGAACCATGAGCCAATTAAACCTCTTTTCTTTATAAATTACCAGCCTCTGGTATTCCTTTATAGCAATGCTAAATGAACTAACGCAAACAGCAAAGGCACAGGCAACAAAACAAAAAGACAACTTGGACTTCATGAACATTAAAAATTTTTGTACACCTAAAGACACTATCAACAGAGTAAAAAGACAACCCACAGAATGAGAGAAAATATTTACGCATCTTATATCTGATAAGGGATTAATATCCAGAATATACAGAGAAGTGCTAAAACTCAACAACAAAAACAAACCTCTCAATTTAATGAAGTGGGCAAAAGAGCTGAGGAGATATTCTCCAAAGAAGACATACAAATGGCTAATAAGAACATGAAAAGATACTCAACATCACTAATCGTAAGAAAATGCAAATCAAAACTAAGAAAATGCAAATCAAAACTATAATGAGATACCACTTCACACCCACTAGAATGGCTACTATTAAAAAATCCCAGAAATTATAAGTGTTGGTGAGGACGTGGTAGCCACCGTGGAAAACGGCATAGTGCTTCCTCAAAAAATTAAAAATATAATTACCATATAATCCAGAAATTCCACTTCTAGGTATACACCCAAAAGAATTGAAAGCAGGGCATTGAAAAGATAGTTGTACACCCATATTCATATCAGCATTATTCACAATAGCTAAAACATGGAGGCAACCCAAGTGTTCATCAAAAGATGAATGGATAAGCAAAATGTGGTCTATCCATACAATGGAATATTATTCAGCTTTGAAAAGGAAAAGGAAGGAAATTCTGACACATGCTACAGCATGAGTGAACCTTGAGGACATTTCGCTGAGTGAAATAAGCCAGTCACAAAAGACAAACAGAGTACTCAATGATTCCACTTATATGAGGTTTCTGGAGTAATCAAATCCATGGGGACAAAAGGTAAATGGTAGGTGCCAGGGGCTGGGGAAGAGAGAATGGGGGAGTTAGTGTTTAATGGGGACAGAGTTTCAGTTTGGGAGGATGAGGAATTTCTAGAAATGGATGGTGGTGATGGTTGCATAACAAAATCATTGCACTTAATGCCACTGAAGTGTGTGCTTAAAAATAGTTAAAATGGTAAATTTTGCATTACATGTATCTTACCACAATCAAAGATTTACAAAGGAGTATCAATAGTGTGCTTCCCTTTTTGTAAGAAAGAGGGGATACGGGAAAACACATGTGTATTTTCTCATCTATGCGAGAGGCCTGCAAGAGAGACATAAAAGGCTGAAGAGCTGGTTTTGTCCAGGGTTGGGGGTGGAGGATGGAGGGGGAAGGGAGGGCCTGGCAGGGTGGGCGCCTAGCTCTCCTCTGAGGACACCTCTTCCTGCAGGTCTGACTCCGGGAGTCATAGCAGCTTTACATTCCCTTCACACAGACCCCCAGATAAGTAACTAAAACAAATCAGAATCGGGGGACACCCAAAAAGGAATACCAACCTAACAGATGAATCTAAACATATCACAGATGAATGACATAATCACACTGAAGGGAGTAGAGAAGTAAAGAAATACCTGAAGTCACTGTGGGGAAAAGCACTGATGGGACGCGGTGAGGCTGAAGACAAGACGTGCCGTGCACAGACGCCATGCACAGACGCCGGGCTCTGGGTGGTCGGTCGTTTCTCATGGGGGCACGCACCAGCAAGTGTGGAGTCAGTTCCCTTGCAGCTGGGGTCGGACAAGCAGGTGAAGGAGTGACAGCCAGGTTTCTCACTATCGAAGAAAGATGTTACAACAGAGAGAACTGGCCCCACTGGGGCAGAACTGGAGTTGGAGACAGTATGAGCCCAGGTATGTATGAATATATCTGCAGATGAACACAGAAACATAGACGTGAGGGTGCCCTACACATATTCCCCAGCTCCGTCAGCTGAGTGGGCCCAGAGCAGCAGCTCCACAGTGGCGATGAGCACACCACACACCCAGGCCTGGGTGTCTAAAGACCACTCTCCAATGCAAGGAACCCCGGCTCCTCGGAGAAGTGGCTGATTTCAGAACTGGGACAAAGAAATACAAGCTGAACCCACAGCGTCTTGGGGTGCCGGGAAGTCAGTGTCCAAGAAAAGACAGGGCACACCAAAGGGGCATGGAAGCTGGCTGGAAGGTGTTTCTGGGGCCAGAGCCAGCACAGTTTGAGCAATGAAAATAAATAATGAGGCCAGGAATGGTGGTTCATGCCTGTAATCCCTGCACTTTGGGATGCTGAGGTGGGTGGATCATCTGAGGTTAGGAGTTCAAGACCAGCCTGGCCAACATGATGAAACCCAGTCTCCACTAAAAATACAAAATATTAGCTGGGTGTAGTGGTTCATGCTTGTAATCCCAGCTACTCAGGAGGCTGAGGCAGGAGAATCACTTGAACCCCGGAGTCAGAGGTTGCAGTGAGCCAAGATCATGCCACTGCACTCCAGTCTGTGCAACAAGAGTAAAACTCTGTCTCTCTTTCTCTCTCTCTCTCTCTCTCTCTGGAGAGAGAGAGGAAAATAAATAATGATAGCATTGGCTTATAGCCCATAACACAAAAGAAGTATCTATGAAACCATGTTGATATAAATAAGCCACTGGATACATAACCAGAGCAAAGGGGACAGCTCTTCCTGGAGAAGAATCCAAATTAACAAACATAGAAAGAAAGCGGGAAATAAATCCCCATTTGGCAAGCACCAGAGACTTTGCCTGTCACAAGCAAGACCCGCTGATGGGTACTAAAATCAGCGGGGCAAAATCTGAGGAGACAAAAGGCATCTGCAATGTCTCGGTGCAGCTTCCTCAAGGGGTTTACTAATTAGGAAGCGGAAAATGGTCATTTTGCAGCTGAGAAGCCGGGCTGACACACTCCTACCTGAGCAGTCAAGGTCAAATGAACCTGCCCTAAGTCATGCTAACCTCACACAGCCCTGCCACGGGGACTCCTCAGGACCCAAGAACACCCCCGCGGTGTTCTTGCCAAAAATGCACAATCTTGATCTAATCATGAGAGCATATCAGAGAATCCAAACTGAGGGGCGTTCTACAAAAGAGCGGCCCAGTACTTATCTCAAACATCAAGGTCACAAAAGACAAGGAGAGACTGAGGAGCTGGCACAGGCTGCAGGACACGAAAGGAGACCTGGCAGCTGAAAGCAACGTGGCGATCACAGAACAGAAACCGGACGCTAGAAAAACGCGGGATTTGAATCAGGTCTGCAGTTGAGTTCACAGGAACACATCAGGTGTTGGTTTTGATCCGTATACCCCGTTATTAAGATGTTAATACCAGGAGTCTACAGGAACTCTCAGTACTGTCGTGGAACTTTTCTGTAGGTCTAAAATTACTTCAAAACAAAATGATTTTTTTAAAGTACAGAAGCCAAGAGAGGACTGATGTTGTCCCTCACCACTCACAACCCCACCCTCCGCCCCCATTCCCCCCGCATTGTTCTTGGGATCTTAACCCTCATGGCCCTCCTGTCCTATCTCCAGCACTTTCCCCACACCATTCCTCACATGCACCAAGCACGTTCCCGCCGCAGGACCTTTGCATGTGCCGTGCCCTCTGCCTGGGTGATCTTCATGCAGAAGCACACACTGCCCACTCCCTCAGTTCCATCAGGTCTCTGCTGAAATCCCATCTGGCCCAGGAGGCTGTGTCCGACTCCCCTCCACAAAAGGCACTCCTTCAACCTCCCATTCCCCCCTGCCTGGCTCCTTCTCAGGGTCTTACTGCTGAGAGACACGCGCCATATAATACCACGCCATGCCAGTCCATGACTCTTTCCACTGTCTTGCATATCACTTCCTGGAGGGTGACCCTCCTGCTCCACTCACTTCCAGTTTCCCCAGCAACCTAGATGACAGTCTCACTGCTGCAGGTGCACGAGGGGCAGGTGGGCCACTGAATGGGTGGCTAAAATACAAAGAAATCAACAAACATAAACACACTCCCCTCACTAAGAAAGAGGAAGGATATTCTATTTTTGCTTCATCAAAATGGCAGTGTTTTTAAGATAATACCCAGCTTTGTGGTGCGGTGGGGGGTAGGGGGTGGCGGGGGGAGTCAGTGAAGTCCAGCAACACAGTAGAAGCTAAATTAGGAAAACAGTCCCGGAAGGTGATTTGGCCAAAGGTGTCAGAGCCATAAAAATGCAGGAACCCTTTGATCCTGTCAGTCTTCTCCTGAAAATGTGACCCAAGGAAATAATCTTGAGTTCCAGGCAAAAATGAGTGTACAAGGATTTGCATCACAATGTTATTTACAGCAGTCAATTAGGAAATAACCCAGCCATCAATAGAGAGTTGGTTACATTCAATAACACAGGGGAAATGCCAGGCAGTCATTGAAAGCTCACATTTGGAGGAAGAACAAATGTGAGACACGTCTGCCATGTGTCAAGAGGTGAGAAGATACAAATGAGTTGTCTAGTACCCTCCCAATTTTACCAAGTATTTGCACAGACACGCATAGGCAAGTACACACACACACACACACACACACACACACACACACAGTGATAGGGGTTACCCTGCTCAGCACTTCCTGAGCTGGCAAGAAGCTAAGAGTGCTGGACAATGAGTTCATTCAATCCTCAAACCACCATATGCGGTGAGGGATCCCGTCGTTCCCATTTCAGAGATGAAGAAACTGAGGCACAAATTCGTAAAGCAAACAGCCTATGGTCATGGTCCCCAACCTTTTTGGAACCAGGGACTGGTTTCATGGAAAACAGTTTTTCCACAGACCAGTGGTGGGGGTGGTTCTGGGATGATTCAAGCACATTACTTGTATTGGGCACTTTATTTCTACTGTTAATACATTGCAATATAGAATTAAATAATTATACAACTTACCATCATGTAGAATCAGTGGGAGCCCTGAGCTTGTTTTCCTGCAACTAGACAGTCCCATCTGGGGGTGATGGGAGACAGTGACAGATCATCAGGCATTAGATTCTCATAAACAGCAGTCAACCTAGAGCCCTCACATGCGGTTTGCAACAGGGTTCACACCCCTATGAGAATCTAATGCCACCACTGATCTGACAGGAAGTGGAGCTCACGCGGTAATGCAAGCGATGGGGAGTGACTGTAAATACAGATGAAGCTTCATTTGCTCACCCACCGCTCACCTCCTGCTGTCCAGCCTGGTTCCTAAGAGGCCATGGACTGGTAGTGCTCCGTGGCCTGGGGGTTGGCGACGCCTAGCTGACGGCCACACAGCCTCAGGGGAGCAGTCTAGCTGTAGACCTGCAACTCACTCCTGACTGCACTGTGTGTGCACACGCCCTTAACACACACACAATGACCAAGAAGAAATATGTGCCTGCACACATGCACACACACACACATGCTGAGAAAAAGAGACTAGCAGGAAACTAAAAGCTGGCATCTCTGGTTTTTGGTATGATGAGTCATTTTCCTTTCCTTCTTTAAAATTTCCACACGTTCTCTGATTAACATTTCTGGACTTTACAATCAGAAAAACTGATCTACTAAAAACATTTTCTCATGTCTGGTGAGGAGATAACCCTAACCCTCCCAGCAGTGACTGGAATTGTCACCAGCTTTGGATGAGAACTAGTGACATCACACATCACATCAGTACACTGCAGAAAAGACCACCACCCATTCTTGTGGCTATGAGTGAAATCCAATGTGATGTGGTAATTCTCTTCTAACTTTCGATTTATATGATTTCATTTCAAACTTAAAGAGAAGTTGCAAGAATAGCAGGAGGAACTCCCAAACGTGCTCTGCCGAGACTTGCCTGCGGTTTCGACACTGTCCCCGTCCTGCTCTGTCCTATCCCTCTCCAGCCTTTCCTCTTTCAGCTGAATGTTTCTGAGCCCTTGGAGACACCATGCCTGTTTTCTGCTAAATGCCTCCTCATGGATTTCTTAGGAATAACGGTGTTCTCTTCTGTAACCATGTGGTACTGTTGTCGAAATCGGGGAAGAACACTGATATGCACACTAAAGGTCTCTATTGCACACTACAGTTCTCTACCTCACACCCTCATGTCATCAGCTGCCCCAGCGCTGGCTATTGCAGCCTTCTCTTCCCAGCCAGGATTCAACTCTGATATGGTTTGGCTGTGTCTCCATCCAAATCTCATCTGGAACTGTAGCTCCCATAATTTCCACACGTTGCGGGAGGGACCCCGTGGGAGATAATTGAATCATGGGGACAGTTTCTCCCATACTGTTCTTGTGGTAGTGAATTAAGTCTCATGAGATCTGATGGTTTTATAAGGGGGATCCCCTTGCACTCAGTTTTCATTCTCTCTTTGCCAGCTGCCATGTAAGATGTGCCTTTGCTCTTTCTTCGTCTTCTGCCATGATTGTGAGACCTCCCCAGCCCTGTGGAACTGGGAGTCAATTAAACCTCTTCCCTTTATAAATTATCCAGTCTCAGGTATGCCTTTATCAGCAGCATGAAAATGGACTAATACAGTAAATTGGTACTGGGAGTGGGGTGCGGCTGTAAAGATACCCAAAAATGTGGAAGCAACTTTAGAACTGGGTAAGAGGCAGAGGTTGGACAGTTTGGAGGGCTCAGAAGAAGACAAGAAAATGTGGGAGAATCTGGAACTTCCTAGAAACTTGTTGAATGGCTTGACCAAAATGCTGATAATGATATGGACAATGAAATCCAGGCTGAGGTGGTCTCAGATGGAGATGAGAAACTTTTTAGGAACTGAATTAAAGATGACTCTTGCTATGTTTTAGCAAAGAGACTGTCAGCATTTTGCCACTGCCCTAGAGATTTGTGGAACTTTGACCTTGAGGGAGATGATTTAGGGTATTTGGTGGAAGAAATTTCTAAGCTGCAAAGCATTCAAGAGGTGACTTGGGTGTTGTTAAAAGCATTCAGTTTTAAAAGGGAAACAGAGCATAAAAGTTCAGAAAATGTGCAGTCTGACAATGTGATAGAAAATTAAAACCTATTTTCTGAGGAAAAATTCAAGCTGGCTGCAGAAATTTGCATAAGTAACGAGAAGCCAAATGTTAATCACTAAGCAATGGGGAAAATGTCTCCAGGGCATGTCAGAGACGTTAGTGGCAGCCTCTCCCATCCCCGGCCCAGAGGCCTAGGAGGATAAAATGGCTTCCTGGACTAGGCCCAGGGCCTCCCTGCTGTGTGCAGCCTAGGGACTTGGTGCTCTGTGTCCCAGCCACTCTAGCCATAGCTAAAAGGTGTCAAGGTACAGCTTGGGCTGCGGCTTCAGAGGGTGCAAGCCCCAAGTCTTGGTAGCTTCCATGTGGTGTTGAGCCTGTGGGTGCACAGAAGTCAAGAATTGAGGTTTGGAAAGCTCTGCCTGGATTTCAGAGATGTATGGAAATGCCTGGATATCCAGGCAGAAGTGTGCTACAGGGGTGGGGGTCCTCATGGAGAACCTCTGCTAGGGCAGTGAAGAAGGGAAAAGTGGGGTCAGAGCCCCCATGCAAAGTCCCCACTGGGGCACTGCCTAGTGGAGCTGTGAGAAGAAGGCCACTGTCCTCCAGATCCCAGAATAATAGATTCATCAACATCTTGCACCATGTGCCTGGAAAAGCTGCAGACACTCAATGCCAGTCTGTGAAAGCAGCCAGGAGGGAGGCTGTACCCTGCAAAGCCAGAGAGGCAGAGCTGCTCGAGACTATGGGAACCCACCTCTTGCATCAGCATGACCTGGATGTGAGACATGGAGTCAATGGAGATCATTTTGGAGCATTAAGATTTAACTGCCCCACTGGATTTCAAACTTGCATGAGGCCTTTAGCCCCTTTGTTTTGGCCAATTTCTCCCATTTCAAATGGGTGTATTTATCCGAGGCCTGTACCCTAATTGTGTCTAGGAATTAACTAACTTGCTTTTGATTTTACAGGCTCATAAGTGGAAAGGTCTTGCCTTATCTCAGATGAGACTTTGGACTGCAGGTTTTTGAGTTAATGCTGAAATGAGTTAAGACTTTGGGGCACTGTTGGGAAGGCATGATTGGCTCTGAAATGTGAGGACATGAGATTTGTGAGGGGCCCAGGGGTGGAATGATATGGTTTGGCTGTGTCCCCACCCAAATATCATCTTGAATTGTAGCTCCCATAGTTCTGACGTGTTGTGGGAGGGACCTGGTGGGAGATAATTGAATCATGGGGCTGGTTTCCTCCATACTGTTCTCATGGTAATGAATAAGTCTCATGAGATCTGATGGTTTTATAAGGGGAAACCCTTTGTGCTCAGTTTTCTTTCTCTCTTTGCCTGTCACCATGTAAGATGTCCCTTTGCTCTTCCCTCATCTTCTGCCGTGATTGTGAGACATCCCCAGACATGTGGAACTGTGAGTTAATTAAACTTCTTCCCTTTATAAATTATCCAGTCTCAGGTATGTCTTTATCAGTAATGTGAAAATGGACTAATACATAACATAGTGGAACCATAGACTCCCACTTAGGGATCACATTTCTTCCTTCCCCTTCGCCCTGAACAGTACTTTATTTAGCCTTTTACGTTTTTTGGCCCTGGCATTTTTGAAGTATTCAGGACACTGTGTGTCTCCCTCCATGTGGGTTTGCCTTATGTCTCCGGATGATTTGACCCTGGACAGCTGTGTCTTTGGCAGGAGTTCTGCTACCAAGGCTGTCCATCCAGAAGGTGGTGAAGCTGGCCTGTCCCGTTCCTGGCGATGCTAACTTGGATCACTTGGCTCGGGTGGTGTCACAGTTTTGCCCTTGGAAAGTGACTCTTTTTCCTTTGTAACTAGTAAGTAGTGGTGGGAGACACTGAGACTACAACCACCGGCTCTTTGAACACCTGCCCCTGCCACGGGGTTTCCTTGATGGCCTTCCAGCCCCATTGATTCTAATGCGAGAACTGGCTTCCTTTCCTCCACTTATTTACTTGTGTATATACATGGGTGTGTCCCCATGGATGCATAGATTCCTTTTTCATTTCATGAGTTATAATTCATTACCACTGTTGTGTGTGCATGTGTGTATGTGTGGTCTTTTTTTTTTTTTTTAAACAAAAAGATCTGGGGTCTCACTATGTCACCCAGGCTGGTCTCCTGAGCTCAGGCAATCCTCCCACCTTAACCTCCCAAAGTGCTGGGATTACAGGCATAAGCTACTGTGCCTGGCCTACATGTGTGGTCATTTTTAACACACTATGAGTTTAGCCTGACATCAAAATGAGGATTTTCATCTCTCTCTGTGTACATATCAGTGGTCTGTATTTTTCTTTTCTCTCGGCTAGCGAGGCAGCAGAGAGATCACTTTGTTCACAGCCAATCTGGGCACCCTGCCCATTGAGCCACTAACGTGACTGGATCTCTCAGTAGCAGACGGCATCTTCCTTCAACAGTGAGAGGCTTTTCCAGAAAAAAACTTTTTGATGACTTTGTAAGGAGCATTTCCTACCTTTGATCCCACATTAAAAATTTTTCAAACATACAGGATGAAAACAGTGTCCAGGGAATGCCCATACAGTATCTCCATCCTGCCATGAACACTTTGCCAAGCACTTTCACCACGTGCCATGTCTCCACCTATCTCACCTGCCAATGCGTTCGACGTCAGCTGTGGGCGTTCTGATGATGGCTCAGATTCATCTCACACATACTGAGATTGTCTCCACTTCTTCCTAATTTTGACTTAACATCTTTTCCCAAAGAATAAGCCATCTCACAACATTTTTCAAATTCGTTGGAGTACAATTTTACAAAGTACTGTCACATTCAAAACTTGGCTGGGTGCAGTGACTCATGCCTGTAATCCCAGCATTTGGGAGGCCGAGGTGGGTGGATCACTCATGGTCAGGAGTTCGAGACCAGCCTGGTCAACATAATGAAACCCTTGTCTCTACTAAAAATACAAAAAGTTAGCCAGGGGTGGTGGCCAGTGCCTGTAAACCCAGCAACTTGGGAGGCTGAGAAGGGGCGCAGTGCTTTAACCCAGGAGGCAGATGTTGCAGTGAGCCAAGATTACACCACTGCACTCCAGCCTGGGTGACAGAGTGAGACTCTGTCTCAAAAAAACAAACAAAACTTTTCTAAATCGGTTGCTGAAGAGACTTCTCATGTCTAAATTTAGTTATATATTTTGGATTTTTCCATGATTGAAATATATTTTTTTCCTCAAAGAACCAAGAATCACCTCCTGAAAAGAACTCTCAAGTCTGTTTTCCTGTTTCCTATTATTTTCTGTTCTTATCTCTTATTTATATTTGCTTTTCTAACTGTGAACTTTTTAACTTACATATTTACCTTTTTCAAAAAATGAAAATGCCTGTAGCTATAAATTTGCCTCAGTGTACAGATACGCATATATACTCCTTTAACGTTCATATCTATTACACAAAACATCTATTTTGATCTATTAATCAAAACATCTATTGTTGATGTTTTTACTTCTAAGTAGATTTTTCTTCTTTTAAACTTTCATTAATTAAACTTGTAATTAATAATATAAGTTTTAAACATATGTTGAAATCAGAGATATCCAGCACAGGTTCTTAATTTTAGAATGTCTTAAAGTTTTTGCAATCTAGTATATGATCAATGTTTGTGAGTGTCCCAGAAATACTGTAAAAGGTACACCTTTTGCTTTAAAATTACAAAGTTTATCTATTGATTTAACTATATTAATAATTCAGATTATTTTTGTTTTCTTGATCTACCAAAGACTGGATGAGGAGATTTAAATGTATATTTTCTTTTGCATTTTAAATAGTTTTTACTTTATTGTCTGTATTAGTCCGTTTTCACACTGCTGATAAAGACATACCCAAGACTGAGCAATTTACAAAAGAAAGAGGTTTAATTGGACTTACAGTTCCATGTGGCTGGGGAAGCCTCACAATCATGGCGGAAGGCAAGGAGGAGCAAGTCCCATCTTACGTGGATGGTGGCAGGCAAAAAATGAGAGAGCTTATGTGGGGGAATGGCTCTGTTTAAAACCATCAGATCTTATGAGATGTATTCACTATCACGAGAACAGCGCAGGAAAGACTCGTCCCCATGATTCAATTACCTCCCACCAGGTCCCTCCCACAACACACAGGAATTCAAGATGAGATTTGGGCAGGGACACAGTCAAACCATGTCATTGTCTTCATGAAAGTTACAGCTTCACAGCTGACTATGTCTTCAGTCATTTAGAATTGCCCTCCTTGCCCTAATTCTTTGAGATTAAGGCTGAATGAAACTTCTGCTATCTTTAGGTGTGTGTACTTGAAAATCTTTAGCCATCTTTTCATTTTGATGGCATCATACTTAATTTGTTGATTTTCATAAGCAACACATATTTGAATTTGTTTTTAAATCCATTCTAAGTATTAGGCGGTTAGGAAGGCACCTCTAGCCACAACAGCCAAAGGCAGGACAACTGCACATAGTCCACCCACACGACAGACCACTACTCAGCTCAGAAAGGAAGGGAATTCCCTTGTGTGTTGTAACACGGTGGACAGTGAGGACAGGATGCTCGGTGAAGGAAGCCAGACACACAGGGCCACGTTTGCCATGATTTCAGGCACATGAAATGTCCAGAAGAGGTAAATCCAGAGGTAGAAAGTGAGCTTGTGGTTGTCAAGAGCTGGGGGCAGGGGGAAAGGAGTGGCTTCTAATTTCCTTTCGGGGATGATGGAAACATTCAGGAATTAGAAGAAAGAAGTGGCAGATGCATAGCGTTTCGAGTAAACCGAAGACCACGAAACATGGGTTAAAAAGGTCAATTTTACGTTACGTGTATTTTATCACACTACAAACAACACAAAAATGCACAAAGGTCAGCTCTGAAGTCGACGCCTGGGTTCCCATCTGGCTCTGCCCCTCACTAGCTATGCACCCCATGCCTCAGTCTTCCCATCTGTAAAAGGGGCCAGTGTGGGGCTGTGATGAAGTTGCCATGGGCAAGTCCCCCGCCGTGAGGACCACCACGCCATCACAATCTGCCATAATCCACCTGGCCATGGACACCCTCCTCCTCGCCTTAACCTAGTTCCACCAGCGGCATTCCCAGCAGGTGTGGCTGCCCCAGGTCTGGGCCTCTCCCTGGGAGCATGGGCCCAAGCTCTCAACCCAAGCTCCCGCCCCACATGGAACACTCTGACGCAAGGGCCTTTTGTCTGGGCGGTGAAAGAGCCTCCAGCTGATGTATGAAGTCATAAATGTTTCAGAGACCTGGGCTCCACCGCTGCCCCTCCCTAAGGGCACCAAAGCCACCTGTGCTGAGCCTGCAGCCTCAGATGGTCTCTGCATTTAATGGTGCCTGCTATCCGCAGCCACTTAGGGCCCATCATCTGGCGGCTGCCGTTCTGCTCAGCGGCAGACTCAGGACTTGCCACAGTGCTCTGGTGTCCACTGTAGCCTGGGCGCAAGAAGAGGCAGAGAGACCTGCGTGAGCCTCGCTGCCCTGGTGTCTGCCCTAGGCTCACCCTTGCCCTCTTCCCTCCTAGGAGGTGAACAAAGCAGCTGTGGGCCAGGTGCCACAAGAGTCACCACTGGTCACCACCAGGAGACCCAAGCACAGCAGAGTGGTCCCCGAGACCCTGACTACCCCCAACCCTTCTTGACAGACCCTGTATACATCCAGTGTCCCCAGCACAGCCCCACAGTGAGCCCCTCAGTGAGGAAAGCCTGTTTCAAAGGAAGGACAAAAAACCACTCCACACTGGGTGATGTGTGGAGAGACCACTGGGCCAGCACGCTGGTAGGAGGCTGGGGCCAGCCACAGCCCTTCCCCAAGCAGCAGGTTGGCCCGGCTGCCCGCTTACCTCCCTCCCGAGGGCCTTGCAGTGCCCCGTTCCTGGCATCAGGCCTATTTTGCGGGTTTGGTGAAGGAGAACGTCCATTCCTGGAGGCAGGGCTCTCCCAGGCTCCCGTCTGTGAAGAGCGAGGGGTGAGTGCATGCGGCTGTCTGCCCAGCTGGTGCCACTGAGCAACGACCACCCTGGCCAGCGGGCCTCATGGCCCTGCCGCTGCAGAGAAGTGCCTCCCCCAGCCGTCGGGGGTTTCAATCTGCAGGCTGCCATCTCCAGGACCTGCCCTGGCTCTCAATGCGATGGAGGAAGGCTCTTGGCTGGCAGCCCCGGGCCATGCCCACCGAGGCCCGCTCCCTCCAGAGCTCCCTGGAATGATGCCGACCACACACCCTCGCTCCACAGGCCACATGACACAGCTGAGCGTCCGTGCCGTGCTGAGGGCTGTCCCACGGCAGGGGACTCAACGACAGACCAGGACGGGAAATGGCCTTGCCCCTCGGATTTCCCAGCACAGACCCTTTCCTTCCCCACCCTGCTCACCTGGGAGGGCCCAGCCCCTCACATCTCCAGAAACCAGCTCTCCTGCCTCCTGCTGGATGGGACTCCAGGCAGGACTCACTGCACCACGTGCCCCACAGCTAATGGAAGCCATGGAGGTCCCCAACCCTCCCTGAGTCCCCAGCAAGCCCCCAACCACTATTTTCTTCTATTTATTATACAAATATAGGAATAGCAATAAAGGACATCAGAATTAATGGAGCTCCCTCCCTGCCAGACCCTGGTCTCTCGCCTGCTCTCCTTGGCCTGACCTGGCCTCGCCTCAGCCACAGGCAGCAGCTCCTGCAGGTTCCAGCACAGGGGAGCTATTCCCATGGAAGGGAACTGCCCAGGGACAAACTGGGGACGGGACACTTGAGATGGGTGGGCCCCTGTGCACCACTCTGCCCAGAAGGTGCTCCCCATTCAGGGGCATGATTTAGGGGGACATGGGATGGTCTCCTCCAACGACAGAGGGCTTCATGTGCAGGCTTCTCCCAGCCACGCCACCCCACCACCACAAGCCCCTCTGCTCATGCCCATCTCGGTGCTGGGGTGATGGGGCCCCTGGAGTATCAGGAAGGGCCCCAGAGCTGTGACTTGGCTCAGAGCCATGGAGTCACCCCCATGCCCCTGAGGACAAAATCACAACTGGCTCCACTCACAGCATGGTTGCACCTGTTCCTCAGACAAGCTGGGGTGGCAGGGCTGGGCAGCCCTACTGGGTACTCCCAGACAGGGAAGGAGACTGACAAGGGGCAGGGGCTGACTGAGGTCGCAGCAGGCAGGGAGCTCAAGTCCTTGGCCGGCTCCCTGTCCAACAGACCTCCCACTCATATCGCACACAGCCAGCAACTCAGAAGGCCCCGTATGACATCCCTCCCAGTCACTCTGCCTTGCTCTTGTCAGTGACAGAGACCAGGACTCAAGACCACAAAGTAGCCCAGGCCATGACCCTCCTTTTCTGGGTAGAGGTGCTTCATTCACTCTGAGATGAAGGGACCAGCCTCGGCCTCTCCAGTTCTTTCCAGCTCTGCCCTGAGGGACATGCACACATGCATACACACACACACACACACACACGCACCCATACAGACATGAACACACACAGCCATACAGACATGAACACACACACACAGACACCCATACAGACATGAACACACACACACACACCCATACAGACATGAACACACACACGCACCCATACAGACATGAACACACACACGCACCCATACAGACATGAACACACACAGACATACAGACATGAACACACACAGACACCCATACAGACATGAAAACACACAGACACCCAGACATGAACACACACACAGACATGAAAACACACACACCCACAGACACAGACATGCACATACACACACCCCCATACAGACATAGGTACACACCCATACAGACGTGAACACACACACACAGACTTGCACATACACACAATCATACAGACATGAACACACACACACAGACATGCACACGTACACAATCATACAGACATGAACACACAGACATGCACACACACACACACATGCACATACACACATACACACCTATACACACATAGGTGCACACACACTCATAAACACACCTATACAGACATGCACATATACACATATACACACATAGGTGCACATACACACACACACCCATAAACATACACACCTATACACACATAGGTGCACACACACACAAACATACCTATACACACATGGGTACACACACGCCCATAAACATACACACCTATACACACATAGGTGCACACACACCCATACACGTGCACACACACCTATATACACACGCATACACTCATACACATTGCACATGCCCATACACATGCACACACACGTGCAAACACATGCACACACCCATACACATGTGTACACACATCCATGCGTACGTGCACACACCTATACACTCCTATACACACAGGTGAACACGCACCCACACACACGCACACACACACAAATGTGCATGTGAGGCTGTGATGTTGCCATGCTTAGGACCCAGAGCTGGACCATCAGCGTCCTCCAAGTCCTGGGGACCCGGTGGTGTGTGGGGTGAGATGGATCTCGCAGGTTCCCTGGGTCTCTTGACACTTTAGTGCCCTGGAGTGTCAGAGGCTGTGGCATTGCTGACCCGTGCAGAGGACACCTGGGTCAGGGTTGGGGGTGCAGTCGAGAGCAGATGGGGAGAGGGAGGAAGGCGGGAGAAGCAAGCAGCATTTGGGGTACAACCCTGCCAATCCCCACTTGCAGAGCAACACAGAGGTGGGGTCTGAAAGGTTGGGGAGCCTGAAACCACACCATTTGGAGGTTCAGAGTCCTAGGTCGCTGAGTCTGGCTGCAGGATGATTGCAGCCGAGTCAGCCCTTGTTCCCCAGCCGTTGGAAGATTTCGATGAGATGGGTTGATACAGGGTGGTGAGGGCGGGCAGAGCTCTGCTGTGGAGGGAGGAGGGCCATCCCAGCAAATGTGCTGGAACCCACAGGCAGAAAGGGAGCCTCCACCAACACCTCTCAGCTAGTCAGACATTAACTCGAAAGGAATAGCCACCTCAGTGTGAAACCTGACACTACAAAATTTCTAGGAGAAAACAGAAAATCTGTGCCCTTGGTTTAGGCAAAGATTTCTGAGACGGCACCAAAAAACACAATCCATAAGGGAACAAACTGATAAACTGGACTTCATCAAAGTCAAAACGTTTGTTCTCTAAAACAGCACTATTAAGAGAATGGGAGGCCGAGGTGGGAGAATGGATTGAGATCAGAATTTTCAGACCAGTCTGGGCAATGAGAAATAAAAATAAAATTCTAAGCACTTCCTCACCTAACCGAATGGATCCCCACCTGGCCGAGGGAACCCCAGAGAAACCCTGGAAGCTGAGTTCAGGGCCATGATGGACGTGCGGTCGGATACGTATCATCACACCCCTCCCTCGATAACAGTCATCGGGTTTTCTTCCCAAAGGGTGAACAGAAACCAGCCTTTTCATAAGATGACCCCTTGTCTTCCTTTCCAGGCACAGAACAAAGACAAGATGAGATAACAAGATGTTCTTCCGCCTCCCTGAGATGTTCGCTTCCACGCTCCCTCTTTCCTCCAATGTGCGTCTTCTATAAAACGTAGATTTACTGGCTACTAACTAAAGTCTCGCCAGTATATAATCATTTGTCTCACTTGATGTCCCTCCCCTCTTCAAGAAAACGTATAAATATGAATGAAACCTCCTAAGCACCTCTTTGGAAAAAGCAGCCACAGATGCTTCTGTGACTCGAGATTTTCCTGGACGTGCCCTCAAGCCGGCGCAATAAACCTCGATGATTTGAGGAGTATGCTTCAAGTACTCATTTTGATTGTCAGCAACACAGCGAGACCCCAGCTCTACAAAAAATTAAAAAAGCAGCCAGGTGTGGTGGCATGCGTCTGTGGTCCCAGCTACTTAGGAGGCTGAGACGGGAGGATGGGTTGAGCTCAGGAGTTGGAGCTGCAGTGAGCTATCATAGCACCACACACTTCAACCTGGGTGACAGAGTAAGAACACAGCTCTAAAAAAAATTGTTTAAAAGAATGGAAGGACTAGCAAGGGACGAGGGAAGCCTTCACAGAGCAGGTATCTGATAGAGAACTTGGTCCAGAATATAGAAACATGTAACATCTTGGCCAGGAGCAGTGGCTCACGCCTGTAATCCCAGCACTTTGGGAGGCCGAGGTGGGAGGATCATGAGGTCAAGAGTTAGAGACCGGCCTGGCCAAAGTGGTGAAACCCTGTCTCTACTAAAAATACAAACATTAGCCAGGTGTGGTGGCAGTGCCTGTAGTCCCAACTACTCAGGAGGCTGAGGCAGGAGAATCGCTTGAACCTGGGAGGCGGAGGTCACAGTGAGCCAAGATCGTGCCACTGCACTCCAGCCTGGGCGACAGAGCGAGACTCCGTCTCAGAAAAAAAAAAAAAAAAAAACTATTGAATTCAATACAAAACAACCAAGTTTTCCTAACAAGCAATCGGACAGACACTTCACCAAAGAAGATATGTGGACAACTAAGCAGCTGAAAAGATGCTCCCACACAGCGAGTCACCAGGAAGGCCAGGGAGGGCCCCAACACATCCGTTAGGTTGGCTAAAATTAAAGACCAACCACATCAAGTGTTGACGAGGAGACAGAGGAACTAGAGCTGTCACAGGGCTGCTGGACTGCAAAAGGGGATTGTTGCTTTAGAAAAAGAGTTGTCAGTTTCCTAGAAAGTTAAACCCACACCCATCCCATGACACAGCCGTTTCACTTCCCAGCCGGCTGTGGACAAGTTAAACCATTTGCTTGTGCAAGAGAAGCAAAAGCATTTGCTCACACAAAGACTCCAACTATTCCTAGCAGCATCATTTGTGAGAGCCCAAACGGGATACAGCCCACATGTCCATCAACAGGTGCATGGAACAGCAAAGTAGCCTCTACCCAAACAACAGGCTGACACACACAACAGACACACAGCTCAAAATCATGACGCTGAGTAAAAGAAGCCAGACGAAACCAGCACTGGCTGCGAAAGTCCATCCAAATAAAGTTCCACAAGGCACAAGCCCATCCATCATGCCTGATGGTAGGCAGTGGTGGCCTGGCCGTGGGGACAGGGGGACACTGTGAGGGTGATGGGTGTGCCCACTCTGATGCTGGTTTCACAGGTCTCCAAATGTCAGGATTCATGGAACTGTCTGCTTTAAACTGGGGCAATTTACCACATGCCAAGCACGCCTCCGTAAAGCTACTTAGAAAAAACGTGCATGCCTGTAATCCCAGCACCTAGGGAGGCTGAGGCAGGCAGATCGCTTGAGCTCAGGAGCTTGACACCAGCCTGGGCAATATAGCGAGACCCCATCTCTGCAAAAAAAATACAAAAATTAGCCAGGCGTGGTGGTGCGCGTCTGTCGTCCCAGCTACTCAGGAGGCTGAAGCGGGAGGATCTCTTGAGCCGGGAATGTCGAGGCTGCAGTGAACCAAGATTACACTACTGCACCCTAACCTAAGTGACAGAGGTAGACCCTGTCTCAAAAAATAAAAAAAATAAATAAATAAACTTCTGGGAATGGGCCTGTGGCCTGTGAAAGGTTAGGAGCCCAGGAGAGACAGTGCATTTTCAGGGTGCAGTCTAAGCACGTGGCTAACAGCCCCTGAAGGAGCTGCTGTTATCCCTATTTTACAAATGGGGTAAAGGAAATGCCGAGGCACATGGCCTGCACCCACAGGGCCACTGGGCAGGTCCCCACACTGGGCCAGCCCATCAGCCTCCCTGCCCTGTCCCTAACCACATGGAAGGCAGCACCTGGACTCAGAGGTCACAGCAGCCCCAGTGCGGGTGGCCCGTGCCATCCGGCAGTGTCCAGCCCCTGCCCTGCTCCACACCTTGAATCTACCTTGCCTGGGTCTGCAGGGGAGGGATCGGGGAGCAAAGGGGTTCCCGCAGCCCCCACTGCAAGATGCACGCCTTCTGGCTGTGTGCGCTGGGCCCGTGTGCCCAGGCATTGATGTGGGGGGCAGGTGTCTCTCACCTCACCTGGGCCAGGCCCGGTGGTAGACAGCAGCCTGTCCAGCACAGGAGCACCCCAGGGCCTTTGCCAAACCCCAGCTCCCAGCCTTCCCCCACCTACACCCTGACGTGATCTCAATGGTCCCTTGTGACTCGGATTGTGGTTCTCAGCAGAGATACAAAGCCACTTCCTGAGCCCGTATCTGTCTCCTGGTGGCTTCTCAGCTGAACCCCCCGGCCACACCATATCCTCTGCGGAAGCCTACATCGAGCCAGGGGACCAGTCCCCCACGCCATCCCTCTGGCTGCTCCACGGAAGACGGAGCAGCCTCCTCTGTGAGGACCAAAAGGGTAGAGACCGACGCCGTCAAAGCCAGTCATGCCCTCCTCCTGGGCCCTGCCTCCCTGCTGGACGCCAAGGTGCCACGAAGAGCGCCCATGGCTTAGCCCACCCCATGGAGCCCTGTGCAATGGGGAGATAAACCCAGACCCCCTCACAGCCCACTTCCACCCCTGCAGAGGCACCCTGGCCCTCACCCCAGGGAGGCCCAGGCCCTCGGTCCTGCTGACCAACCCTGCCTGGCTCTCCAGCCACAGCTTGCTCCCTGACTTCCAGGTCACCTCCTGCCCCTGCCTGGAGTACCCCCTTCCCCTGGAAGGTACCCCCTTGGGCTCCCACAGCCCCCTGTAGCCCAGCTGCCCACAAACTCACCCCAAAGCCCCTGGACTGTGGCCAGGTCAGGCTCACTGCTGCAACCCAGGGCTGGCCCTCAGAGCAGGAGGCCCGGTGTTCTGGGAGTGGGCAGAGGAGACCACAGAGGAAGAGGGCAGGGGTCGGGCCCTCGCTCTCTATAAACCAAAACTATTATGATCCCTGTTTCCAGATAGGATGACTGAGGCCAAGAGAGGCTAAGGAACTGCCAGGCATGGAGCCCAGCCCTGTTCTCATTAGGACAGGAAGGCCGTCTCCCTCTGCCCCCCTGGCAGGAGGTCCCTGGACAAGGCTGGCCAGCATATCCGCAGCCTGGCCCCAGGCAGCGGCCTGGCAGCAGCTCTCCTGAGGACTTCTGGCCTGCTGAGGGCTGTGCCCCCGGGCAAGGCTGGCACCACACAGAAGCCCCCGAGGCTGGGCAGATGTCTGTGATAGCATCTTGAACCCCACTCCACGACAGGCCAGCAAGGGTCAGAAGGCTGCTGCCAGCAACAGGGGCCAGCCCCTTGCCCCTCTAAGAACCACAGCCCCAGGCCCAGGAAGGGACCCCCAGCACTGTGTTCCCCCAAAACTCACTCTCTTCTGGGAGCCCCACTCCTCCTGCAAAGTAGGGGACAAACCCCAGCCTGGGGAGGGGAACCCCAGGACTTCTCCCCACAGCAAGCACCCGTCAGGCAGGGGCTCAGCCTGAAAAGGGATCACCTCCCCTTTGGAGATCCCTTCTCCACTCTGGGCCTCAGTTTCCCCAGCTACAACATGGGGTAGCTGGGCCACAGCCTACCTGCATCTCCTCCCCCAACAACGAAGGTCGCTGCTCCAGCTTCCTCAGCAACACTCCCTAGGCAGAGCCTCAGGAAAACTCAAAAACGTCCCTGAGCCCCCTGGGTGGATGGGCAGGTCCTGGCTAGCACAGGAAGAAGCAATGCCCCCACAGCCAGTCCAGGAACACTCATGCAGGCCCTGAAGGGCAGGCCCCTGGGAGTCGGCCTGAGCTATCACCAAGCTCCCTCAGGAAAGGACAGGTCGGGTCATGAGCCTGGCAGGTGCAGCCAGGAACCAACCACATCCAGATCCGCCTGGCAGCACTCAGCTCCTGCCTGCCGACCAGGCCCCAAATGACCTTCCAGGAGGCACAACTGGCACCCACCGAGGCCTGAGGGGAGCAATGGATCTGTACCATTCATTGTTCCCAGCCTGCCCAGAACACAGGCTCTACCCAGAGGGACACCAGACAAGGCCACTCCTCTAAAAACCTTCCCCCAGGAAGCTCCGGGAAGCATGCTAGTAGGAGGCAGAGCTCCGTGCCCACCCCTCCCCTCTCTGATTCCACCCCCAGGCAGGCACTGGTACAAGGCACCTAGTGTGAGCAAGGTGTGAGAGGGGCCGGCATGGGGCAGGGGCCGGACAGAGAGCTCTGCTAGCACCAGCTCTGTGACCCTGGGCAAGTGTCCGCCCTCTCAGGCCTCCACCCAACCAAGACGGATGATGAGCTCAGAGGAGTCTCAGCCCTGGTGGGGGCCATGGTTCCTCCCGACTCAGATCCCGGCTGGCTGGGCCTTGGAGGAGCATCTAAGGCCACCTGGCTTGATGGAGGCAGTCTGCTATGGGCACAGAGCACTGCCCAAGAGCTTCCAGCTGCAGCCAGGGCCTCAGAGCCTCACACCTGGACTAGAGACCAGCCTCCCAGGCTGGTCCCTTGGACGAGGGGTCACAGTGCCAGCTTGAGCCCAGGAGGTCACGCTGCAGTGAGTTATGACTGCGCCACTACACTCTAACCTGGGCGACAGAGTGAGACCCTGCTTCAAAAAATAAAAAATAAAAAAACTTCTGGGAAGGGGCCTGTGGCCCGTGAAATGTTAGCAGCTCTGGAGGGACTGCGTTTTCTAGGCGTGGTCTAAGCACATGACTAACAGTCCCTGAAGGAGCTGCCGTTACCCATTTTACAGATGGGGCAAAGGAAACAGGAGCCCATGGCCTGCACCCACAGGGGCTGCCGGGGCAGCTCCCCGCGCTGGACCGGCCCATGGCGCCCAGAGCTGGTGCCCAGGACCACAGAGATTGCTGTCTTACTTCCTTAGGCAGGAGGCCTTTGAACTACCTTAACATACAAGAAAAGGGAAGAGAAGTGCCCTGTGGACTCCGGCTCCTTCCATCTCTAGGCAGCGCCCCACAGGTGGGATCCGCCTCAGCCCCAGCTCACCTAAGAGGGGTCAGCAGGGCCACCCTTTCCTCCTCACCCAGACTGTTCTTCCCACCAGCATCCCAGAGTCCAACATGGACCGTGCAATCCTGGCCCCTGAGAGAAGCTGGAATCTGCCAAACAGAGGCACTGCCCATCCCACCCACTCCCGTCCCCCAGGCCTCCCCAAGGATAGGACATGGGACTCATGCCCTGTGCAGGGCCCAATAGAGGGGCAGCAGCCAGGGGCCAGAAGCCCATGGGACCCTGGCACCATGTGGACCCAGGGCCACAGTGCACCTGCCCCCACCCCGGCACCCTCCTAGGTCAAATCACACTCAATTCAGAGCTCTCAGCCCTGAGATGCCAGAAGACACTCCAGGGGCTCCAGAACGTTCTTACCGGCCTCTCCTCACTTACATATTTTAATTTAAATGATCTTTTATAATTTTTAAAAAGCAATAGATTTTTAATTAGAAAATTCAGATGAGCAAAAATGAAAAGATTAAAACCCACAGCCCACACCCAGGGGTGACCACGATGAAGGCTTGGTATCTGCTGTCAGGGCCATTCCACATCTGCACATCCGTGCGTTCTGGCCCAGGGAGCACCCTCAGCCCACCGCATACAGCTTGTATCTGCTGATGGCAAGCACCGTATTCCACATCCCTGTGCCAGTCAGGCCCAGTTGTTCTAATTGTCCCTTGGGTCCTGCAAACATCTTGGCCCTGCCTGGATCCACCTGGCAGCATCAGTGTCCATTTTCCACAGTCCTGCTTTGCAGAGTCAGGGCCTGTCGCCCCGGTCCACGGTTATCAAACCAGATCCAACACCCAACAGCGAGCCTGCTGGGCACGGAGCCCTCAGAGCTCCCTCACACCCTGGGGAGAACCTTCCCTCTGATCCATCGGCCAAGCAAGTCCCCCCACAGGGGTGTCTACATGAGCAACTACAGGGAGTCACCACGTGGTAGCCAGGGGCCGGGCCATCCGGCTTCAGGGCTGACCCCCTCACAGGGCAATGTCTTGTGAGCAGCAGAGGTCACTGCTCTGAAACTCAAGTTGCACAAACTCAGGGTTCACATCTTGGCCTGGGCACCCACAGACCTCCCTAAGCCCCTGTGTGTTGAACTCAGTGAAGGGCCCAGCACAAGGAGTACACCCATAAACACGGCTACCGCTGCCCCAGCCCCAGCCCCAGCCCCAGTCCCCGGAAGCGGCAGGACGCCCAGGGCGGCGTGACTTTGAGGTGGCAGGCAGCCTGCCAAAGGGGCACGATAAAAGGGAGGTGGAGCCTGCCCAGGGGACCGAGGCCAGGAAGGCTACAGAGCCCCCAGCCCCGCCCGCCCCCTGCACCAAGGACAACCAGAACATTCCACCACTTGCCCTGTGGTTGCTGCACCTCTGCAGAGCTGCGCCGGGCTCCTCGAGCAGCCGCTGATCTGGGAGATAGAGGGGGCAAATTTACCCTTAGCAGAACACAGCCTCTACCTTGCAGGTCAGCGAGAACTTCTGAAAGGCCTTCTGTATTCCTGCCTACTGTTTCACCCACTGGCAGGTAGGGATTAGGCTCACCAGGCACACAGTAAGGTCAGTGGTCCCCCAAGGTCACAGCCGGCAGAGGCTGCGCCAGGGATGGGGAGTCTGGTTCCCCACTCTAACCAAGCACAACCCGGGATCCTGGAATCCACCCCGCCCCCCACTCCCCACACCCTGACAGCAGATATATCCCTGAAAGACCCCCGAGGACCCCGGACTGGCCCCACTTCCCTGGGCCCCCTGCCGCTGCTGCCCCACCTACCAGCTCAGGGGCCTCACCTGAGACTCTTCCACCAAGAGCCTGCAGCCCTCACCCAAGACCCTCCCTGTCTGCTCAGCTCACTGGGAAGAAACCTGAACCCCAGGCTGGGCACGGCACATGGACCCAGGTTCGGTCCCTGTCACACTGGGCTGGGCCCTGACTCACCAGTCCAGGGAGGGTCTCCTTTCTGCTCCTCAAAACTCCAGGCCTTCCCTGCCCCCGGCACCCTTTGCCTGTGGTTCTTACCAGCAGTGCCCACGCTCCCCTTCACTCCACTGGCCCCTCACCTCAGTCCTAGCACTCTAAGCCATCTAAGTCACAGACAGGGTCACCCCCTACTAGGAGAGCAGGCCCCAGGGCACACAGAGGTCAGCAGAAATTGCCTGCAGGATGGCACATGGGGGTGTGGGAGCACATCCCTGCCACTCAGTAACAGGTGGGTGTCTTAGAGGGGGCATATGGGGGGATCATGACAGCTTACAGTCAGCTGGTGGCAACATCACAGGTGGTTCCCGTCACGCCAGGAAGAGATGGTGCATTCTAGAAACCAGCAACCTTCACTGGGAGCCCCCAGGCAGGTGTCAGGCTCAGGAGCGGGCCCGTCAGAGAGAGGAGGCAAGTCAGAGGGAGATACAGGGGGAGATGGGGCGGCCCTAGACACTGCCTCTGATGGCCACGCTGCCCTCATCCACAGCCACACTCGACTGCAGAGTCCTGTCTATCTTGCAGGCCTGGCAGCCCCAGGAACAGCCATGAAGACCCACCCAGCACCCACCGATCCGGAACCCAAACCACCAGAAGGCTCCAGCCAGGCTCCCAGGGGCTCTCCGTGAGATACACCCACAGCGACGCCCCTCAGCCCACGGAAGGGCTCGGAGTCACTTGTGAATCCCAGAAAGACACAGTGGGGCTGGGTCTCACCCCTGGACAGCTGCTGGGATGGCGGAAGGAGCAGCAATGCTTCCCAAGTGTACTGGGGCTAGGCTGGCCGAGACCACACGCACGGAGAGGCCTTCTCCAGACCTTCCCCCAGGAGAGAAGACGGCAGACAGCTGCACCCAGTGGGTGCAGGAACCAGCATGCCCCATCCATTTCTCTCCCTGCCCATCCCTCCGTCCACCTACCCCTTTCTCTCTCCACCCACCCACTACTTGATCTATCCAGCTGCCCACCCATCTACCCGCCACCCATAACTCACCACAATCCATCCCCCCATCCACCTGCCCATCTCTCCCTCTGCCTACCTGTCCACCCCCAGGGTACCTACTCCATGCCAGGCCCCGCACTGTCTCAGGCAGCACAGGCTGTTTCCCAGGGTCCACAGCGGCCACAGGCCTCAAATTCCCGAGAGCCAGAAGCCTGGAGTTGTGGGTGAGAGCAGGGGCCACGTAAACAAAAGCAGCCATGATCTGGGCTGAGTAAATCTAGGCCCAGCACCAGCGCCCTCCCGCACTCCAGACACACACGTGTGCAGGCGCAAAGGCAGGGCCTTCCCGGGGCTCTCACAGCGCCAGGCCATGGAAGCTGGAGGGGAGGAAGGGAAGAGGGGCCACCCCCTGCCCCTGGCCAGCTTACCCAGTCAGCGGCCTTATCTCCTCCACACTCAAGGTTCCCTTCCCGGACAGAGCTTCAGAGGCTATTTCAGGAACGACAGCAACCAGCCCGCAAATCTGCTGCGAGGCGGCCTGAGACACCATCCCCTCTGAGGTGGAAGAGATGGGGGGCATCAGACAGCCCTGCAGGCCTTCAAACAGCCCTGCACACACAGACTGAGTCCCACACACTTAATCACACCTGACACATGAGGACAAACTCAGAGACGCAAGGTGGCTGCCCAGGGCCTCTCACCCACCCCAGGCTGCCCCCAGCCACGGCCACTGGCTCACAGATCGCCACCCCTGCACCCAGTGGAGTCCAGGAGAGGGAGGCCCATCTGACTCCCGGACACCCCTGGAAGCCCAGGTCCTGTAGCGGTACCACCCAGAACATGGGCCCTCCACAAGAGGCCACACCCCCAGGCAGCAGACAAGACTGACAAGAGGGCCACCTGCACAGGCAGCGACCCTAAACCAGAAGCAGTCACACCCCAGCCTGGGGCGAAGTGCTCCTCCAAAGGCTTGAAGCAGTCTTTGGCACCGGAGAGATCTGGTCCCCCACTGTGGAGACACACCTACCTCCCTCTCATAAGGGCCTCGGAGCATCCAGAGACAGCCCCGGCCACAGCCACCTGGATGGGGAGCTGCTCCCACCCAGCCCCACCACCCCACCAGAGCGAGTCCCCAGCATTCCCTGGCAGTGGGCACAGGGCTTTGGCAAAGGGGCCCATGCAAACTTATGGTCCAAGGTCCCCTTATAGCTGGGCTGACAGCCCCTGTACCTGAGAGCCCTTCCAGACACATGGACACAGCCTTTCTCCAGTAGGCCTCAGAGCCACAGGAAAAAAGGGAGGGAGGAAGGGAGGCGGCCTGTGGAGGCCAGAGCCTTGAGTTGGGAAGCAGGACTGATGCACGGAGTAGACAAGTACCTGTACCCACAGGGCCGCCTGGGGGCTTGGGCACCTGCTCCTCCCTTGGGGCACTGCTGCCCTCCACCAGCCACAGAGCCCCCTGAAAGACCAGGGATATGAGCACAGTATCTGTCCAGCCAGAGAAATACAGGCCAGCAGCAAAGGCTCCACTGCCCTGCAGCCACCCTGCCTGGCCTGCCCACAGAGAATCAGGTCACTCAGGGACTCGCCCTGCCCCGGAGTCCTGCCCCCAGCTGGGCCACAGGCTGGTAGGGGTCTGGGCCCTATTGCGTCTCCAGAGACCTCTGCTGCCCACGGGCGCTGCAAGCAAGGACTTGAGTGAGGGGCACCCTGGGGGTGGCAGTCAGGACACCGAGGCCCGTCTGGGTTTTGGAGGAACTGAGCTTCCACATCGGCACTGGGGTGGGGCTCTGGAGCCTAGAGGAGAAACAGTTGTTCACGTCAACTGCTATTCATTTGTCTGAAAGACTGCAAAACCACACACCGTTTCTGGCTAGCAGGTAACCACATAAAAGAAAAAAAAAAACAAAAAAACAATTCTTACTAAACCAGTCCTCTGACCCAGCCGCAGGCTTTGGCCGCAGGTGTCTCCGCAGGGAAGGAGAGCGGGTTTTAAGCAGAAGTGAACCCCTGCCCTGATTTCACAGACTCCAATCATCTACCTCTGAGGCCCAGGCCTCTCGCCACACAGGGGGAACTCTTTGTAGGCAGGAGGGCTGAGGGGGCCTCCAGGGTGGTCTGGGGGGAGCGACCACGCCCTCACAGTCAGCTGTTCACCCCCAGGGCTGCCCTCCACTGTGGACAGAAGAACAAGCTGACTGGTCCCTGCCTGGTTGGCTTAGAGGAAGTCAGTACTGCCAGTCACCACAGTGCCACAGTCTGCCCTGCACGGAGGGAGCTACAGACTGGCAGTGACCCCTACATACCCTTAAAGGAACCAGACTGTCTCAGACTCCCACAGCTCCTCATTACCTGAGACAGGTAAGCCTTCACCTGTTCCCACTAAGCCCTGCAGTGAGGAACTACATGGGGTTCTCCTCCAGGAACCCTGATTGCCCCACCGCTCCCCCGCCCCTGTTATGGCCTAAAGTCAGGGAGTGTCACATACGTGCTTTGTCTCTGCCCAGCTCCAGGCAGGCCACACAGCCCCTGGACACCACACCCCACATCCTAACCTCACACCACCAGGCACCACGGGGCGTCCAGAGGAGACAGACCAGTGTCCCCACCACCGCGTCCCGGAGAAGTCTGCCTCTCCTTGTTTTACGGTTGAGGTAACATGGCCAGCTGGGAGCTGGGTGCAGACTCTAGTCTGTCTGCTCCAGAGCGCCATTAAGCCCCTGTGCTTGGGAAGGAAGGAAGCCACTCACAAAAGCATCCCAACAGCCCCAAACCCTCCCAAATGGGCACGTGGATCAGAAACGCACCCTGGCAGGTGGGGCATGGGCACAAATGGAACATGTCAGCAAACCAGAAGTAATTTAATACAATATTTGTTGTCATTTATTTAGTGAGGACCTAACTAAGGCCGATGTCACAACTGGTGGATAGGTGGTTCTTTCCTCCTTGCCTTCCCATTATTTCTTGGTCATTGATTTACTGAGGAAATCAGGTCATGTGTCCTGTGGAGCATCCCCCACCACTGGGATTTCGCAAGCGGCCTCCTGTAGTGTCATTCAGCGTGTTCCTCTGGCCCGAGTATTTCCAGTAAACTTGTACTTAGAGCATGAGGTTTGGTGAGATGGATCCATCCATCCATCCATCCATCCATCCATCCATCCGTCCATCCATCTGTCCATCCATCCATCCGTCCATCCAGGCAAGGAAGCATTGTGTATGGGAGCACTTTCCGTACCCCATCCAAAGGCCTTCGCTGCTTTGGAGAGGTTGGCAGCCGTGACGCTCCATGCGGAATCCCTGACCTCAGCAGGAGCTGGAGTCTGGCAGGACTTGAGCAGCACCTGCTGCTTCAGGCATCTGCGGGAGTCTCGAAGAAAGAGGCAACCTCATGAGCTGCTGGGTTTCCCCAAGTTACAGTTCACAGGGGAATCACGGCAGGGACACGTGTCAGATTCTCTCCATTTACCCTGCCAGGATTCAACATCATGAGTGATCTCCCTGTCGACCTCCACAGATCATCAGAGAAATGCAAATCAAAGTCCACTGGTTTTGCCCCTTAGTATCAGGATGAACTTGGGATCTGAACCCCATCGATGCAGCTCATCCACTTCCTCTGTTATTTTCAGTGAGGCTTACCCACTGCATCTTCAGCTTGGGGAGAAGGGGGAAGACAGGGACACCTTCAAGTCCCACTGACATGGCCCTAGAGGGCCTTTGATAACTTGCCTGCCTTCTGCTGTGATGAATACTCCAGGCTTAGCTTGCACATCTCCCACCACAACCTGGAACCCGCCAGGGGCCCTGGTTTCTTTCAGGGGGAAATGGTACCTAGAGGCCACAGTCTGGGGTCTAGAGATGCTCTTAGCTACTGAGTGGTCCTTGGTCCTGGGCCTTTCCAGTAAACAGAGATATTTAAGTAAATGTCATCATGGATGCATACTGGTAGTCCTCATTCAAATGTAGGGATGGAGGATTTTTGCTTAACCTCTTCTAACTTACATGTTTTTTTTTTTTCTCCCACACCAAAAGTGTCCACTTTTTTTTTTCAACTTTTTTAACAGGTTCAGGAGGTACAAGTGCAGGTTTATTACAAAGGTATATTGCATAATGTTGAGGTTTAGAGTATAAACGGATCCTGTCTCCCATGTAGTGAGCACAGCACCCACAGGTAACTTTTCAAACCTTGCTCCCTCCCCATTCTTGTATTTCCCAGTGTCTCTTGTTCTCATCTTTATGTCCACATGTATTCGATGTTTAGCCCTCACTTATAATCAGTGAGACCATGCAGCATTTGGTTTCCAGTTTCCGCATTAATTCCCTTAGGATAATGACCTCCAGCTGCATCCATGTTGCTGCAAAGGACATGATTTTCATGTCTGCATAGTATTCCATGCTGTATCTATACCACATTTTCTTTATTCGATCTACCATTGACAGGCACCAGGGTTGATTCTATGTCTTTTGCCATGAATGTATAGGTGCATATGTCTTTTTGGTAGAACGACTAATTTTTCTTAGGGTATAAATTCAGCACATGAGACTGCTGGATCGAACGGTAGTTCAACTCTTGGTTCTCTGGGATATCTCCAAACTGCTTTCCATGGTGGCTGGACTCATTTACATTCCCGTCAACAGGATGTAAGTGTTCCCCTTTCTCTGCTGTCTCTCCAGCATCTGTTGTTTTTAGACTTTTTAAACAAAGGCCATTCTGACTGGCGTGAGATGGTATCTCACTCTGACCTTGATTTGCATTTCTCTGATGATCCGTGATGAGCATTTTTTCAGGTGTTTGACTGCTTATATGTCTTCTTTTTAAGAAATGTCTACCATATCTTTTGCCCACTTTTTTTTTTTTTTTTTTTTGAGACGGAGTCTCGCTGTTGCCCAGGCTGGAGGGCAGTGGCGTGATCTCGGCTCACTGCAAGCTCCACCTCCCAGGTTCATGCTATTCTCCTGCCTCAGCCTCCCGAGTAGCTGGGACTACAGGCGCCCGCCACCACGCCCAGCTAATTTTTTTGTATTTTTTTTAGTAGAGACGGGGTTTCACCACGTTAGCCAGGATGGTCTCCATCTCCTGACCTCGTGAACCGCCCACCTCGGCCTCCCAAAGTGCTGAGATTACAGGCGTGAGCCACTGTGCCCAGCCATTGCCCACTATTTAATGGGGTTGTTTCTTTGCTTGTTGATTTGTTATTTCCTTGTAGACGCCAGATATTAGGCCTTTGTCAGTTCAAAGTTTGCAAATATTTTCTCCTGTTTGGTAGGTTGTCTGTTTATTCCCTTGACAGTCTCTCTTGCTGTGCAGAAGCTCTTTAATTAGGTCCTGCTTGTGAATTTTTAGTTTTGTTGCAATTGCTTTCGAGGACTTAGCTATATATTATTTGCCAAGGCCAATATTGAAAAGGGTATTAGGTTTTCTTCCACGATTTTTTCAGTTTGTAGTCTAATGTTTACATCTAATCTTTATTATTACTATTATTATTATTTTGAGATAGAGTTTCGCTCTTGTCACCCAGGCTGGAGTACAGTGGTGCAATCTCCTGCCTCAGCCTCCCAAGTAGCTGGGACTACAGGGACTTACCATCACACCCAGCTAATTTTTGTATTTTTAGTAGAGACAAGGTTTCCCCATCTTGGCCAAGCTGGTCTCAAACTCCTGACCCCATGATCCACCCACCTTGGCCTCCCAAAGTACTGGGATTACAGGCATGAGACACCGTGCCTGGCCACGTCTAATCTGTCTTTAATTTTTGTATATGGTGATAGATAGGAATCCGATTTCATTCCTCTGCATACGGGGAGACAGTTATTCCTGAGCCATTTATTGAATATGAAGCCTTTTCCCCATGGCATATTTTTGTTGATTTTATTGAAGATCAGATGGCTGTAGGTGTGTGGCGTTATTTCTGAGTTCTCTATTCTGTTCCATTGGTCTATGTGTCTGTTTTTGTACCAATACCATGCTGTTTTGGTTACTGTAGCCTTGAAGTATAGTTTGAAGTCAGGTAACGTGATGCCTCTGGCTTAGTTTCTTTTTTGCTATTTGGGCTTTTTGGTTCTACACGAACGTTAGAATAGTTTGTTCTAATTCTATGAAAAATGACATTGGTAGTTTGATAGGAATAGCATTGAATCTGTAGATTGCTTTGGGCCATATGGCCATTTTAACAATATTGATTCTTCCAACCCATCAGCATGGAATGTTTTTCCATTTCTGTCATCTATGATTCCTTTCAGCCGTGTTTTGTAACTCTTGTGTAGAGATCTTTCACCTCCTTGATTAGATGTATTCCTGGGTATTTTATTCTTTTTGTGTCTATTATAAATGGAATTGCATTCTTGATTTGGCTCTCAGCTTGAACGTCATTGGTGTATAAGAATGCTGCTGATTGGCCGGGCGCGGTGGCTCATGCCTGTAATCCCAGCACTTTCGGAGGCCGAGGCGAGTGGATCACAAGGTCAGGAGATTGAGACTATTCTGGCTAACACCGTGAAACCCTTTCTCTACTAAAAAATACAAAAAATTAGCCGGGCATGGTGGCAGGCGCCTGTAGTCCCAGCTACTCAAGAGGCTGAGGCAGGAGAATGGTGTGAACCGGGTAGGTGGAGCTTGCAGTGAGCTGAGATTCCACCACTGCACTCCAGCCTGGGTGACAGAGCGAGACTCCGTTTCAAAAAAAAAAAAAAAGAATGTTGATTTTTGCACATGGATTTTGTATCCTGAGACTTCACTTACAGTTCCAGGAGACTTTTGGCAGACTCTTTAGGGTTTTCTAGTTATAGAATCTTACCATCATCGGTGAAGGGAGATGGTTTGAGGTCCTATTTTCCTATTTAGATCCCCTTTTCCTTCTCTTGCCTGATTTTTCTGGCTAGGACCTCCAGTATTATTTTGAATAGGAGTGGTGAAAGTGGGCATCCTTGTCTTGTTACTATTCTTAAAGGGGAATGCGTCTAGCTTTTACCCATTCAGTATCATATTTACCATGCGTTTGTCATAAATGGCTCTTATTATTTTGAGATATGTTCCTTTGATGCCTATTTTTGTTGAGGATTTTTAAATGAAGGGATGGTGCATTTTATCAAAAAATTTTTTCTACATCTATTGAGATGATCATACGGTTGTTTTTAATTCTGTTTCTCTGTGAATCATATTTTGTAAAACCTCCATTTTTGGTGACACCAATACAATTACTTATCTGAACCTGCAATTCCCCTGCAGCACTCTTAGAATAATAAAACAAATAGTATCACAACAATGATGTGGTCACTGCATGCAGCTCTATTTGTCTTCAGCAGTAACCCGCTAGAAATATGTCACCTGAAATCAGTCCTTCTGGGTGGTTAAGCCACTAACTCAGCACACATTTTTAGGCTCATTTGTTTCATTTCAGTTTTGAGGGACTGCTTTTTCTGGTTAAGATTTATTTAGGGATTTTTCACTAAGCAATTAGGAACAGCTTTTTTAAAATTATGCAAACTATTTACATGGCTCCAAAGTGAAATCTATAAAACAAGGTACATTCAAAGACATCTTGATTCCATATCCCCCCTCCTTTTGAGGTAAACTTTTAAGATTTGGAGGCTTCCATTGCTTTTGTTTTTAATATACATCTAGACTTGCATCTTCCCCTTTATCAGACGAAGAATAGCTGCTATATTTTTATTCACTGTGCTTTTTCACTTAAAAAGTATCCTGATATGCTGGGTGTGGTGGCTTATACCTGTAATCTCAGCACTTCGGGAGCCTGAAGTGGGAGGATTGCTTGAGGCCAAGAGTTCAAGACCACCCTGGCCAACACAGCAAGATCCTGTTTAAAAAATAAATAAATCCTGATAATCACTCCATAACAAGAGAGATCTATGCATTCCTTTTTTAGAGCTGCATAATATTCCACACATCTCTGATTCAACCAGTCTCCTACATATGGGCATTTGCAGTTTTCCAAACAGTACTTTCGCAAGCAGCCCTTCACACGTGGCTTTCCCTGCCTCTGCCGGTGCCGGTGCCTCCAGGTAGGTTCTGGGGAGGGGGATTGCTGGGTCAGAGGTCAGTGCAGACAGTTTTGCTAGATGTTGCCAAATCCCCTCCTCACTGAGTCTACCCTCTTGCATGCCTGCTAGCAAATGCCAAAGGATTTCTGCCAGCCTGACGGGACCTCAGTGACATTTCCTCGGCACCCCTCTCGCCAGGAGTGTAGGTGGCACCTTCTCACATGTTCAAGGGCCCCCTGTGGGTTGCTGAACTGTGAGTGGTGTTCATATCTCCTGCTGGCTGTGGGTTTTCTTCTGTTTTCAGAAACTCTTTCTATAGTAAAGAGATTAACCCTTCATCAAACAGCACACTCCCCCAGCCTGGCATTGGCTGTTTCCCGTTAAGTTTGCTTTTTCTTTTTTTCCCCCCCCCCGAGATGGAGTTTCACTCTTGTTACCCAGGCTGGAATGCAATGACGCAATCTCGGCCCACCACAACCTCCACCTCCCAGGTTCAAGCGATTCTCCTGCCTCAGCCTCCCAAGTAGCTGGGATTACAGGCATGTGCCACCACATCCAGCTAATTTTGTATTTTTAGCAGAGACGGGTTTCACCACGTTGGTCAGGCTGGTCCTGAACTCCTGACCTAAGGTGATCCGCCCGCCTCGGCCTCCCCAAGTGCTAGGATTACAGGCGTGAGACACCATGCCCGGCCAAGGTTGCTTCTTTCTTATGTGGTCAAACGCACAAATCTCCTCCTCCACACATCTAGCTTTCAAGTCACAGAAAAGTTTCTTCACTCTCAGGTTAAAGAATTCCAGGCGCTTTCTTTTGGTGCCCAAGTGGTTTTCTGCCCCCCTGGAAGTCTACCCTGGTGTGTGATGTGACAAGTGGGTACAGTCTGATCACTTTCCACGTGGCCACCCACCCACGCCGCAGCACGCATGAAGCTGCCCATCTGTTCCCCACTGGTTGGAGAGGCTGCCTCTGTCTTTTACTAAAATTCATATACAATGGAGTTACATGCGGTTTTGAAAAGCTGTTCCATTGGTGATCTGCCTGCCTATAAGGCAGTGTCATGCTGTTTTAATTAGCAAAGCTGTATGTTTTATAATATTTGAGCCATCCTAGCCAAGAGCACAGACGTGACTCTTCACAAGAGAACAGCTGGAGACGTCATGGAATAGAATGCCAAGCCCAGGGCCCGCCAAGATCAAACGCTTGAAGCGCATGGCTCCTGGGGCTGCTCAGACACAGCCAGAGGAGGCTCCCGCCCCCTGTCTCCAGCTGCTCCCCTCTGTGGGGCTGCCTCTGGGAGGGGTCTGCCCCTCTCAGTCAGAGATCCTTCTGCTCCCTCCTCTGAGCTGCCCAGGCTGCTCTGAGTGGAAGTCGAGGAGGCAGCCCCTGGCCCCAGGGTGGGGTGAGGGGTCCCAGTGTAGCTGGGCTGTCTCCATGCAGAGGAGCGTTCCAGGGCCGAAGGGAGTGCAGGGGTGGGGGTCCCTTTCCAGCTGCTCTGCCTGTGGTTCCTGCTTTCTGAATCTCTTCAAGTCTCTGCCTGGAGCAAGTTCAGCCAGGAGCTGGGGAGAGCTACTCAGAGCACCCTTTCAGTGTGCCCCAGAGTGTGATTTGGGAAGGCAGCAGAGAAAGGCGTGCACCTTAGCAGATATGGAGGGGAAGCCAAGAGCCCCCACCCCCAGGGAACCTGCACCCTCTGGGTGAGGGCGGCCAGAGTTCACCCGCTACCAGGACGCAGGCACAGAGCAAGGCTTTGGGAGCCGCCTCTCAAAGGGGACAGTCCTCGGGGTGCTTCCTCGTGGCAAGTGCTAGGTGGGAGTGGGGGTGCCCGTGGAAACAAACTGGACTTGAGGCCAGGAACAGTGCGTCACCTCACTCGAGACTACAGCATCCTAAGGGCTTTCTGGGTGTGGCATGAGCAAAGTGGCCAGGCCTGGCTGTCTCATCTGTAAGGCGACCCAAATGCCCCCGTCTGTGCATGGATGAGCGACATGGGGAGCAGAGCCCAGGCCCCAGGCCCCAGGTCCCAGGTCCCAGAGTGGGCAGGGGCATGTCCTGGGGTGAGCTCCCCAGCCCGGCTCTTCAATCAAGAGAAGTTCCTGCCAGAGATGGCCAGGAAGATGCCAACAGACTCCAGGCGGCTCATCCCGACAGTCCCGTGCCGATGACGGAGCCACCACCCTCCTGGGAGCCTTTCTGCTGGTCCATCCCACACAGTGCCTGGGACCACAGTCGGGTCCTTCCGGTGCTCAGAGCCCTCCAAGGGCAACGACAGTGCCGATCCCACGGCCCCGAGCCTCAATCCTCTAAGACAAGGTTCCCCAACCCCGGGTCCGTGGCCTGTTAGGGAGCAGGATGTACGGCAGTGAGTGAGTGTCAGGTGAATGAGCATGACCACCTGAGCTCTACCTCCTGTTGGATCAGCCCTGGCATTAGATTCTCACAGGAGCACAAACCGTACTGTGAACTGCGCATGCGAAGGATCTAGGTTGCGTGCTTCTTATGAGAATCTAATACCTGATGATCTGAGATGGAGCCGTTTCATCCCAAGATCACCACTGTCCCGGTGGAAAAATCTTTCTCCTATAAAACAGGTCTCTGGTACTAAAAAGGTTGAGGACTGCTGCTCTGTGGGGAATGGTGTTTCTGCAGAAGGGCTCAGGCACCCCCTTGGACACACCACCCTTAACCTGGATCCTTCTGGAAGCGCCACGCCTGCTCAGACAGACCCCACACCCTGAATCAAATATTAGAACTTCCCAGGAGATGGTCGAGAAGTGGGAAGACACCTGGGTCCCATCATGGATCTTCCCCACCCCCAGCCAGGGCCTGCTCCCCAGAGAGAAGACCCTGCCCAGCCAGCACCCACCCACGTGCGGCTCCCAGAAGGGGGCTGGGCCGGGCAGCGGAAGCCACACCCCATCACATGGTCAGATGCCTCACGTAAAACCGGCCCCCTGGACTAGGGTCACGCGGCATCCCTGTGGTCACCCAGCCGGTACCACAGACACCAGCCGCCTCCCTTCATCAACCACCATAATTTTGCATCCATGAGGTCTGGGGTTTCTCATGGTGCTCCGAGGAGGCGCTGGAAAGAGACAGCCACCCACCAGGAAGGGGTGTGGAGGCCAGGACGTTCTCACCGATGTGCCTGCAGGGACCCCAGGCACAAGCAGAGCATGGTGTAGGAGCACCCAGGGGCTGGAGTGACCCGTGGTGACAGCAATCCCATACTGGCCAGCCCCAAGGCACCTCCTGAGCGTGAAGCCAGACCCTGCCGCCCTCCCTTCTGTAACCAAATCCTTGGGGTCTGGGTCAAAGTGGCCCAGGATGGTGACATTCATTGCCTCATTCTCCCCCCCGGCAGCAGATGTTGGGCTTCTGGAAGCTTCTCTGCGGCATCTCCCCAGGCCAACACCATGCTCTCCTGACACTGGCCACACACCAGCATCTCGCCTTGAGCGTCTGCTCTCTCAGCTCCTCCTAGGCCTAGAATGTTCTCCTGACATCACCGGCCTTGGGACCTGTCTCCTCCTACAGGTGCCTGAGATGAGATTGTCCCAGCCTTGTTGTTCTTGCCCGTGGACAGTGTCTTGAATCACAGTGACATATCGCAGGGGTCAAAAGCCAGTTTGGAATGTCAGGGCTAGGGAGGGCTCGTCCACCTCCCAGACAAGGCAGGTGGAATGCAAGGGACTGGGGGCCCTGCCCAGGGCCGAGCAGGGGCTCAGGACCAGGACGCGTGTGTCTGCACCTTGGCTACAGGGACCGGTGGCATTCCCATCGCTGGAAGGCATGAGCTCCCTGGACCTGCTGCAACAGGCAACAGCCCTGCTAACAGCACCCCTGGGACTCGAGGACGCTTGCTCGTCTGAGCAGCTCTGGATCACCCTGGCAAGGGCGTCGAGCGTAGAAGGAGCAGACTTGAAACCAGCCTGGCGGCAGGAGCAAAATTCTCAGCACCCAACGCCTTTAAAAACAGCGGCATCAGCCACCCGAGTGGAATTGCCTGCCAATCCCTGTCACTCTGATACCCGCGGTGGGCATGGTGCTCCTGCCCATCTCAGCTGCCCCCAAAGGCGCTCAGCTCCACACAGTCTGTTTCCAGCTCTGGAGCACACATAGGGTGGGTTCGGAGCTGTTCACCCTTCCTGTCCTCTGCAGGACGTGCCACATGCCAGGACGGCACGTGGCAGAACTCATAGCAGCAGCTGACATGCCAGCTCCCTGGCTCCAACCACCTGACCTCGCACTGGACGGCCCAACTGCACCCCAGGCCCTCACACCCAGCGGAATTTCATCCCATCGGCACCCAGGAGTGTCCCTGCAAAGCCCCTCCCTCAGACCTGGCCCCGCGACACATCGCAGCCAGCACATTATGTGCAAAGGTCCTGGGACCTCGCAACTGCCAAGTCAAAAGGGACCCCCCGACTCCAGCACCCCAGGGTTGTAGGCTCAAGCTGCGAGTACCATGGCCACAGGGAGCTGTGGCTTCAGTGCCAGGCACAGACGAATGTTCCCTCCAACTGAGGCACCCTGCACTGAGGGCGCCAGCACCAGTAGCCTCTGCCACAGAGGACAAGACGCAGACTCAGAAGGCCCCGGACCCTGGCCAAGGCGGCCCAACCATGGGGCCATGCGCAGACACAAAACCCTGCCACCTGCTCCACGCCCACCAGGCACTGCCCGAGCCACCTCCAAGGACCCAAGTCCCTACCATACTCCTGACCCCCTGTCCCCACACAGGCTGGGGAGGCCCTTTCTCCCAGACTCCAGGCTCTTGTGCCACCTGGACTACCCCCTCCCCAGCTGATGGCCAGGGGTAAGGGATGTGTTCCCCCCAACTAGAGTGAAGCCACAGTTAGGCACTCAACATGTTGGCAAGAGTGGATCCAGAAACACTGGGCTGAGTCTGTAATGGAGGTGAGGTGATCCCAGACAGCCAGAGGATGAGACCAAAGACTCAGGCCCCACAGAAGGTGGCACTGGGAAAAGCCCCAAAAGGAATTCCCAGTTTTACTGGGAATCTAGGGCTGAGGAGTGGGTGGAGGGGTCTTAAAGAAGATGGAAAGAGACCTGATGGCCCAAAGAGCTCCGTCCTCCTCTGTGCCCAGCTGCAGCACCTGCTTCAGCCTCCGGCCTCCCTGCCCAGCTACAGAACAACTGCCCAGCAGCTGCCTCGGACTCCAATGCCAGAGCCTGGAGACAGGAGGGCACTGAGGTCCACAAAGTTGGGTGCTACACCCTGAGAGCTGGCCTCTGCATGGCTTTGTCTTTTGGGGAGGCAACCAGATCGGCCCAATCCACCTCCAGGACCTGCCTCTGGCTCCATTGTTGATTAACATGCATCCGTGAGGGTTCTGCCAACATCCCTGGAAAATTCTTGGGAAACAGGGAAAGGCAAGGCTGTGGGAAGGGGGAACAGCGGCTGCTGAGCCAGGCTTGGGTTTGAGAGCCTATGAGGGCTGTCCCCATGCACTCCAGGTCCCCCCTCAAATCTCTCTCCTTGACCACAACCAGGATCTCCAAGCGTCTCAGCAACCAGAATAGATGCCAGCTGGATGTCCACACCCCCGACGAAGGCTCACAGCAAGGGAGCTAGGACCTCTGGGTGCAGCAGGGCTGTATGGATCCCCATCCCCTCAGCTAAGATGGGAGCTGCCCCCAGTGGGGGCGCAAGCAGCCACAGATAACTGGGGGTGTTGGGGGTAGGAAGCCTAAGCGGGCAAGGGTCGTGGCCCAGGTGCTGTGTCCACCCCGGCCAGCCCAGGGAGGCCAAAAGGAACACAGGAAGAGCTGCTCTCCTGGGGGCGGGGGTTCCCCAAGGAGGGGACAGGATATCCTGACTGGCTTCCCCAGCCACACACAGGAGAGTTCGCCTAGCCCTGTAGGGTCAGCGGAACACCGGCTCCTGCCTCAACCCCCCTGGCTCTTCAAGGCCAGGCTTGTCGTCTTCAGGTCAAAAACCACAATACTTCTCATTTCACAATCCACCTAAGGACAGGGCCCTGTCTCTGCCACCATTGCCAAGACTTCTTACAGCAACACAAGGGCTGGACTGGCACAGGGCTGGACCTGATTTTGTGAGGCTGTAGGTAGCCTCCAGCTACTCTGCCATCCTGGCTCTATGACCAGGTCTCCCCTTGAGAGACTGGTCCTGCCAACCTCCTAGAGCACTGAGGGTGGGAGTGCATCTCCCAGGCCCCCACCAAGCCACATGTCTTGCCCAGCCAGGGTCCACCTCCAGTCCCACCCCGCATGGAGGTACCTGGGAAGGGGCTGTTCATGACAACTTCCCAGGGCCAGGCACACATCTTACAGGGACAGGGCCCAGAGCTGGAAAGGACCAGCCCCGGGTATGGCCACTTCACAGAAGCATCCCTTTCCTGGCCACCCCCTCACAGAAGCCCTCCTGCCCCTGTCCCCAGAAGCCACCCCTGCCTTGCCAGCTCTACGGAGGCTGGGTAAAGGTAGACTCTGCTGAGCAAACTTCCGAGACCTAAACAATCCAAATCAGGAAGAAAACACAAGTGCAAGCAGAGACTTCCTCTGGGGCGCGGCGAGCCCTCTTCCTCCTCTTCCTCCGCACGGGTGGCTACAGTGAGCCCAGAGGCACATGTCCACAAACCTGAATACAAGCGAGAATTGAGGGGGTCTGCAGGCGCTTTGTCTTGGCCTCTGGCTGAGGGGGTCTTCCCACCCCTGGACATCTCAGAGAGTCTGGGGTCCAGGAGGCAGGTGGCCAACAGCACACAGCACCTGTGAATCTGGCATCTGCTGGACATTTGCACAGTGGCATCAGACTTGGGTGGGTTCCCCTGGGTCACTGCACACAAACATCTCCCAAACCCCAAGCCAAGCCCCGGCTGCTGCAGCCATGAGCAGAGCCAGTTCCTCTCACAGACCAGCAGCGGCTGCGGCCCAGGCACCCGCTGACATGTCAGGAGACAGGGGCTTGGGAGCCGGGGTGGGGAAAAGTCTCCAAGATAACACCCCAACCACATCTTTGAGGATAGAGGTGGTTGAGACTTCCCCTTCCTGATGTGGAAGGCCACCTCTCAGCAAGGAAGGCAGTAGCCCTGCAACCTCTACCTAACCCTCTCACCTGAGACCATGCTTGAAGCTGGCTGGGGCCTGGCTCCTGCTGGTGGCAGCTGCCAGCAGGCATGGACAGGCCCCTGGATGCCCTCCAGCCAGTTCTCTACTGAGCCTTCCCAAGGCAGAGGAGATGCTTCCACCTGAGGATGCTCAGGGAGACCACCCTTCAGCCCTCAGGTGAGCCCCACAGCCATCAGCCATGGGATGGCTGGGTAGAGGCTCCCAGGCCAGAGGCTGGCACCACACCAAAAGGCCGCTGGCTGGGCAGCCAGGAAGTAGGGCCACTGGGGCAGCGGGGGAGGGCCCCAGGCAGGCACCGAGGAGAGCAGCCTGGACCTTTCCGGAGGTGACTTCCCGGGCCCATCCCCGAGAAATCCAGTGCCCAGCCCTGCTCAGGCACGCTGTACCGGGAATTGGAACCACCTGGTAACAGGGAGGGCCAGGAGCCTCTGCTACCAGCGCTACCGTCTGCGGGAGCACAGCTGCCTCTGAGTGAGAGCTGCAGACGTGCCTCTCCACTCTGCATCAAGCCAGGTTTTCATGAGCTTGGTTCGGTTAATATGAGGCCGGTGGGGACGCCCCATGGCACGCTGAGCCCTCAGGGAGCACTGCCACCGTCACCTTCCTCTCCTGGACAGCCCCCTGCCCCAGAGTACAACTGGGCCTCAGAGGGGTCTGAGATGTGGCACCAGCTGGACATCAGGCGCCTTCTCTCTTGGGGGCTCCTGAGCCTCGAGTCTCAGCCGACCTTGAGGAGTTCTCTTACTGAACCCAAAGGTGCGCTCCCCAGCAGGCTTCTCTTCCCAGAAAGAATCACACCTGGACCGACCCTCCCCGGACGTGTGGAGCCAAATTCTGGGCTCCAGGTGGTCCCCTCCCCAGCCGGCTCCCTCCCCATGCCGGGCCTGCGAGCAGCTGCGCACCCCCAGACACAGCAGCGCCCCTAAACTTCAAGGGGGAGTGCAGTTTGTGTTTCTGCGTTTCCCCACTTCCTTCCCTCCTCTGCTCCAGGGTCGCAGCCCCTATGGGGCAGGTGGCGCTGGGACAGAGCTCCCCCACACAAGCTCTCAGGGAGCACCTTCGTGCCGGCCGTCGCCGGTGGCGATACTCACACGGCGAAGTGGTAGACGAAGCATTTCCAGCCGGTGGGACGCTCGAGGAAGTTGTAGACGCGGCCCTGGACGTGGGTGCGCGCCAACAGCGGGCGGCGCGTGCTGTAGATGGAGACGCGCGGATCTAGGTTCACCCGCGGCCGCGGGCCAAGGTCGGAGGCAACTGGGGGCGCTGCGGGCGCGGCCGGGGACGCAGGGGGTGCGGGACCTGGGGCGCCGGGCGCGATGGGCGCGTAGAGCGCGCCGCCCGCCGGGCCGCCCTCCGCCAGCTCCAGCGAGAAGGGGCACTTCTTGGCCAGGCCCGCGCTGCCCCGCCGGGCGCCTGGCAGGCGGCCCCAACCCCAGCGCTTCCTCTCGGCCCTGGGCGGGGAGGAGGCCGCGGCCATAACAAGGAGAGCCCGCGGCGGGCCGGCCCGGGAGGCGGCACCCGGAGCTGCAGCGAAGGCGAGCGCCCAGGCACAGTGCGGGCAGCCACTGCTGCCAGCCCCGCCGCGGGGGGCCGCTGCCGGCCCAGCCCGGGCGCTCGGGGCGGGGCCGGAGGGGGCAGTGGCCGAGGACCGGTCTCATGGAGCGGCGGGCCCCGCCCCCGCCTGCACGCCCCGCCCCCGCCAGCCCGGCGCGCTCATTTCGTCCCTACCCGCGCCCACCGGCTTGGCCCGCCCTCTCCCTCAAGGACCGGCTTGGCCCTGCCTCCGCCTCAACCCTGGCTTGGCCTGTCCCCGCCCCCGCCCCCACCCCCGCCCCCGCCCACCTGCTTAGTTAGCCCCGCTCCTGTCTGCAAAGACCCCGCTTGGCCCCGCCCCTTCCTCGCCCACCTGTTTGACCCCGCCCCTATGTGCATTTACCCCCCCGCTTGGTTCCGACTCTCCCCGCCCACCTGCTTAGCCCCGCCCCTTCTGCATCTCCTCTGCTTGCACCTGCCCTGCCCTCACCCACCTGCTTGGCCCCCACTTCTGATGCCCGCCTGCTCTGTCTGGCCCGGAGGAGGACCCCAGCTGAGCCAGGGAGGAAGGGGTAAGGCCAGGCCGATACCACCACCAAGAACTGCACAGCCAGGGCAGAAGGGGCGGGGTAGGGTGCCGGCATCTATTTTCCCTCCCTCTGAGCCGCTCCGGAGTTGGGGGTGGTGGGAGGAAAGGGATGTACTGGGTGAGGGTGTGCTGGCCCCGCGATCACTGTGAGCGCCCCCGGGTGCCCAGGCGCGCGAGCTGTGGGCGGGGAATACGCTCGGATCGCTTCCCACCAGGGCCCTTGGACCAGGAGGGTGAGATGGAACCACGAACTGTGATGTACCCCCCAGTGGGAGCTGTGCGGGTGCTGCTGGGGAGCGGGGCGGCACAGCCTGGGTCTGCACCTGGCTCGACTGCTGGGCATAACGGGCGGGGCTGCCTGGGCAGGTCAAGGGAGAGGCGCTTGCGCCACCCTAGGGTCTTGGAGAATGGGCGCCTTGTCCTCCCTACCCTCCGGACCGCGCTGCCGCTGCGCCCTGTGGATTCCCCTGGGTGGGGGTGGGTTGGTCACATCGGAAGATTTTCACAGGACTCTGCACTGCCTCCCGCCCGCTGCTGGCATTTGGGTCTCAGCACATCTCAGGCTTGGGGTGGTGGTGGGGGGCAGCCAACAGAAAAGACCAGCTTTCTTCAGGATGTTGCACACAGACTCGAGGCAAGAACTGAAGGTGAAGCTCAGCAGTGACTCTCAGCCCGGCCAGGAGACCCATAACTCATGCGACACTTCCAGGTCATCGCTGAGCACCCTGGGCCAATTTGACGTATCCACCACCCCACTGCCAAAAGTCTGCTCTTTTATCATGGAGAGAGTCCAGCCCAGGCCCTTGACACCTGGGTGCACAGTCTATATTTGCAGCAAGAGTGGATGGAGTGGGGTCCCAGCTTCCCAGCTTGTGCTGGGCACTATGATAACGCAGGGGATGCAGAGGAGAGGATACCTTCCTGGGAAGCATATTGTACAAAAGGGCAGCGGGCCAGAAGATGGGGGCAGTCAGTCAGCTCTGCAGGGCACACAGCACGCATTCAGCAAGTACTGCCTGTATGGAGTCTCTGTCTTCCCCTCCCACCTCAGTGGGAGGAAGGTGAGCTTTGAATAAGCAGTGTTTGGACAACTGGACAGTCATAAAGAAAGAAAGAAAAAGGATAGCTTGGGTCCATCTCATCACACACAAGAATAAATCTCAAATGAATCAGAAGCTTAAGTGTAAAAGGTGAGATGAAGCCATGCAAATTCTACAAGAATGTACAGGTCAATTCCTCAAGAACCTGTGAACTGGGAAAACATTTCCAACTATGACTTGAAATCCAAAAGCAATAGATAAAATAAGAAAAATCAAAATAAAAGCACCATTAGCAAAGTAAAGGAGACAAATGGCCAAATGAGAAAAGTATTTGCAGTTTCTATCACAAAGGATTAATATCACTAATACATAAAGAACATCCAAAACTGAGGTGAGGAACCTGCCAGACAGTCCTACGGAAAAGGGAGCAGAAGACATGAGCAGTTCATAGGAAATGGGGTTCATGACCTTTGCACTTAGGAAAAAATGTTCAACCTCATTTATAACAAGAAAAATGCAAATTAAAAGTACACTCTGATACCACTGGTTGCTTATCAGATTGGCAAAAATCCAGACCTTTGATGGCAACTCTGTGGGAGAGGCAGCAGGTGCACTCCTCGTCACTGGTAGAAAGGGACCTAGTGATATTACTAAATGTATCATTTGATACAGAAACCCCACTTCTAGGAAATAACCCAAAGATATGTAGGAAAAATAGAAAAGTACATATATATAATGATAGTCAACACAGCATTTTTTATATTAGCAAAAGTCTAGAGACAATCACACTGTCCTTCAATTGGTTCAGCTGTGCCATGGCACAGCCACACGATGGAGTGCCATAATCAATATGATTACTAATACTCAAAGAACCAAAAGATCCCAAAGAACTGTTTGTGTGTGTGTATATATGTATATATATGTTTATATATTTATATTTATATATGTGTGGGTATGTATATATATATCAAAGAAACAATGATGCTAAATTCCTTTGAAACCAAGATTTTCAGTATAAAAAAGATGTAGATTTAAAAAATCAAAGAGGTACAAACCAATCCTTAAATTTGAATGGACTATGTTAGCATAGACTCCTCAGCTATTTTATCTTAGGAAAAAGGTATATTCTACTACTGTTCATTGTCAAGTTGGAGAATGGGCTGATCAACAGTGGGACAATTTGAGCATCAAAAAGAGTCATGGATTAAAACACATCAAATAGCTGAAAAGCCCATGCATTCATAATAATACTGAAAAATCCTATTTGGTCCTCTGCAGGTTGATTGACTAATTATTCTGAAGACAAGTGAAAATGCAGAGTGGTCAAGCAGGTCAAGCCTCCATATTTTAAAAATTCTAGGCCTGGCACAGTGGCTCACACCTGTAATCCCAGCACTTTGGGAGGCCGAGGCAGGCTGACCGCTTGAGGTCAGGAGTTTGAGACCAGCCTGGTCAACATGGTGAAATTCCATCTCTACTGAAAATACAAAATTAGCCAGGTGTGGTGGCACATGCCTATAATCCCAGCTGCTCAGGAGGCTGAGGCAGGAGAATCACTTGGACCCAGGAGGTGGAGGCTGCAGTGAGCCAAGATCGCACCACTGCACTCCAGCCTGGGTGACAAGAGCGAAACTCCATCTAAAAAAAAAAAAAAAGAAATCTAATAACTCACTGGGCAGGCTTCTTGGAGGACCCCAGGGCTGTCTCCTGGGCCCTGAGCTGTGCCACAGCCTGCTGCTCTGGGATTATGGGGTCCCATTGGCTTGGGGACACTGAGGCAGGAGAGAGGCTGGACAAGGGATTGTCTTCATGCTCCCTGCAAACTCCAAGGAACTGAAGGGGGATGGGTGGGGAACTGAGAGGAGGGAGTAAGGCCAGGTGCACAGGTGAGGTAAGGTGGGGCTGGGCTGGGCTGGGTATGGGCTCAGGTGAGGGAGTAAGGGCTGAGGGTGGGGGAGTAAGGGTAGGTGGCCTGGTAGAACAGGAAATACAAGTGGGGCCTGACTGAGCCCAGTGGCCACTCTGTGTGAGCAAGGAGGTGAGGAGGGCCCCTATCAGCTGAGGGAGCAGGACCCCTGGGGTCCCTCCACTGAGGAAAGCCCCTCCTCTATCATTCTGGTGGGTGCACATGTCCAGCCCTGGCTGTCCTGGATGCAAAGGCTGACAGACCTATCCAGCCAGCTTGAACAGGGAGGCAACCCTCCCCCAACCTCTCAGGCCCTCAGGCTGTCCCAGAGCCTCAGAACCTTCTGAAACACAGCTCTCAACCTACCTCACACCAACCTTCCAGGGCTGTTTGCCGACATCCCTCAGTTCACTAGGCTCACCTCATGTTCCTTCGACAGGGTCAGAGGCCCGCAGTGGGAGGAGCCTCAGAGGTCACCAAGAATGCATGAGGAATGGGGAAACTGAGGCTGACCAAAGGAAGCGTGTGTGGCTGCTATGAGATCAGCATCTGTGGGCCAGGGATGGGCTGCTAGAACAGCCAGCCCACCAAAGGCTTCCTGGCCAACATCCTCCTTCAGGTCATCTTCCTACCTATTCATTATTCCTTCATTCATTCATTCGTTCCCCTAGATCCTCGTAGAGCACCAGCTGAGTGCCAGGCACTGTTCTAGGCGCAGGCCACAGAGCTGTGTGCAAGACCACCAGGTAGTGGTGAGACAAAGAAAATGAAGGGGGCACAGGATGGGGTTGCAGACTGTGGAGGATGGTCAGCAAGGGCCCTGGGGGCATCTCCACAGAGACCCTGGAGCAGGCCCCTCAGCGAATCTGGGAGGTATTTGCTGTTGGAGGACTCTGCATGCAGTAGGCACTCAATGCAGAATGGATGGGCAGCTAGGAGATGGTGGAGGGTGGCTGGACAGAGCCACCGCCCTGTATTCCTCAAGCTGATGTGTCTCTTCAGAGGATCCTTCTGGCTGGAGAATGTCTTCTATGGATATGATGCCCCACATCTGTAAGGCATTGCCTCATTGAAGGACCTGTTGCTCTTTTTTAGATTCAGAGGGTATGTGTGCAGGTTTGTTACGTAGGTATATTGCATAACGCCGAGGTCCGGGGTATGGATGATCCCATCACCCAGATAGTGACAATGGTAGCCAATAGTTTTTCAACCCTTCCCCCGCAACCATCTACTAGTTCCCAGTGTCTATTGTTGTCATCTCTTTGTCCATGAGCATCCATCGTTTAGTTCCCACTTTCCCACTTATAAGTGAGAATATGTGGTATTTGGTTTTCTGTTCCTGAGTTAATTTGCTTAGAATAATGGCGTCCAGCTGGACCCATGTTGCTGTAAATGACATGATTTTATGCTTTTTTATGGCTGCATAGTATTCCATGGTGTATACATACCACATTTTCTTTACCCAGCCTACCACTAATGGGCACCTTGGGTTAATTCCAGGTCTTTGCTATTGTGAATAGTGCTGCAATGTACATGGAAGTGCAGGTGTCTCTTTGGTTGAATGATTTTTCTTTTGTATATGTATCCAGTAATTAATGGAATTGCTGGGTCAAATGGAAGTTCTGTTTTGAGTCCTTTGGGAAATCTCCAAACTGCTTTCCACAGTGGCTGGACTAATTTACATTCCCACCCACAGTGTATAAGCGTTCCCTGTTCTGCTCACCCTTGCCAGCATGTATTGTTTCTTGACATTTTAACAAAGGCCGCTCTTACTGGTGTGAGATGGGATCTCAGTATGGTTTTGATTTGCATTTCTCTAATGATTAGTGATGTTGAGCATTTTTTATATGTTTGTTGGCCACATGGATGTCTTCCTTTGAGAAGCATCTGTTCATCTCCTTTGAGCAATTTTTATGGGGTTATTTTTTTCTTGTTGAATTGTTTGAGTTCCTTATAGATTCTGGATATTAGACCTTTGTCAGATGCATACAGGCAAATATTTTCTCCCATTCTGTAGGTTGTCTGTGTACTCCGTTGATAGTTTCTTTTGATGTGCAGAAGCTCTTTAGCTTAATTAGGTCCCACTTGTCAATTTATATTTTTGTGGCAATGCCTTTTGAGAAATTAATCATAAATTCTTTCCCAGTGCTGATGTCCAGAATGGTATTTATGATGTTTTCTCTTAGTAGTCTTATAGTTTGAGGTCTTACATTTAAATCTTCAGTCTATCTTGTGTTAATTTGTGCATATGGTGAAAATTGGGGGTCCAGTTTCATTATTCTGCATATTGCAAGCCAGCTATCTCAGCACCATTTATTGAATATGGAGTCTTTTCTCCATTTCCTATTTTTGTTGACTTTGTTGAAGATCAGATTACTGTAGGTGTGTGGCTTTATTTCTGGGTTCTCTATTCTGTTCCATTGGTCTATGTGTCTGTTTTTGTACCAGTACTATGCTGGTTTGGTTACAGTAGCCTTAAACATTAGTTTGAAATCAGGTAATGTGATGCCTCTGGCTTTGTTCTTTTTGCTTAGGATTGCCTTGTCTATTCTGGCTCTTTTTTGGTTCCAAATAGATTTTAGAGCAGTTTTTCTAATTCTGCGAAAAATGACATTGGTAATTCAATAGGAATAGCGCTTAATCTGTAGATTGCTTTGGATAATGTGATTTAATGATGCTGATTCTTCCTATCCATGAGCATGGAATGTGTTTCCATTTGTGTGATCTATAATTTTTTTTAAGACAGGGTCTCACTCTGTCACCCAGGCTGGAGTGCAGTGGCACAATCATGGTTCACTGCAGCCTCAACCTCCCAAGCTCAGGTGATCCTCCCACCTTAACCACCCTAGCAGCTAGGACTACAGGCATGTGCCACCGTGCCTGGCTAATTTTTGTGGGTTTTTTTGTAGAGATGGGGTTTTCGCCATATTGGCCAGGCTGGTCTCGAACTCCTGGACTCAAGTGATCCGCTCACCTTAGCCTCCCTAAATGCTAGGATTACAGGTGTGAGCCACTGCGTCCAGCCAATTTCTTTCAGGAGGTTTCTCCTTGTGGAGATGTGTCATCTCCTGGGTTAGATGTATTCCTAGGTAATTTTTTGTGTGTGATGAGAGTGGACATCCTTGTCTTATTCCTATTCTGAAGGGAAATGCTTCCAGCTTTTACCCATTCAGTACGATGTTGGCTATGGGTTTGTCATAGATGGCTCTTACTATTTTGAGGTATGTTCCTTTGATGCCTAGTTTGTTGCAGGTTTTTATCATGAAGGGATGTTTGGATTTTATCAAAGGCTGTTTCAGAATCTATTGAGAGGACCATATGGTTTTTCGTTCTGTTTATGTGACAAACCACATTTATTGATTTGCATACATTGAAACAACCTTGCATCCCAGGAATGAAGCCTACTTGATTGTGGTGAACTAATTTTTTGATGTGTTTCTGGATTCGGTTTGCTATTATTTGTTGAGGATTTTTACATTACATTCATCAACAGCAAGCCCCTGTTCTTGATCCTAGCCCCACAGGCGACTCCTGGTTCATTGTTACCTCATCTATTCCCTAACTACCTGCCCCCGCATGCTCATAAAGACTGGTCAGCTCAGATCCGCTCCTACCAGCAGGTCTGGGAAGGGACCCCAGGGCAGTTGCCTGGGGACTCTGTAAACAGCTTCCAATGCAGACCCGATGCAGTGGGGCTGGGTGGGCCCCAGGAATCTGCATTTGAGTGTACTCCCCTCTCTCCTGTGCAGAAGACCCTGAGGGTCCCCAAGTTTGGGCACCACAGCAGGACAGAGCCAGAACTTGCCCAAGGTCCTTCAGTTCTTCCTTGACCTGGTCCTTCCTGATTTCAGGCTACATTGAATGGTCACTCAGCAGTGAGCACTGGCATTGACTGTGCCCCGCGCATCGCACTAGAGGCCTTACCTTCGTGAATCTCACAGTGGTGCAGGACAGACACGCCTTCACAGAGAAAGGCACCCCCCCACCCCAGGAGCAGGTCCACATGCACACTGAAGCCAGGGCTCCCTACCAAGGCAACTTTCTCACCTGTGAAACCAGGAGATGTAGGAGATGGGTGTGCCATGGCCTGTCCACCAATTCACAGCTTGGGTGTACCCTACCTCCTCCTCTTCCAAGATGCCAAGCTGGGAACCGGCCAGGGAAGACTGAGGCTGTATGTGTGTCTGCCCACACGTGTGCAAGTATGTGTAGGCGTGCATGTGTGAATAAGCCTTTTTGTCACCATGAAGGACCCGGGGATCCCCCATCCCTTCTCCTAAGAAAGGCAGCCTTAAAGCAGCAGGATCCGGCAGGCTGGGAAAGGTACACCCAGGACAGAAAGCAGTGGGGCAGAGTAAAGAGGTGGGGAGCTACACCCTTTGGGCCCATGGCTGGTGGCCGGGCGCTCCCTGCAAGTCACACACCCACACTCACTCCTCCCAGCCCAGGACCCAGGGTCTTGGCCCGGCGCCCAGGTGGGCGAGCAGGGTGCTTCTGACTGTGTTTGCTTTGGTCTGGGGTTAGGTCATCTGATGTCACTGCAGACTTTCTGAGCTGGTCTCATGCCCCCTGTTGTTCTGGGGAAGCTCCCAGATTCCCACCTAGGCCCAGTCCGTCTGCAGAAATCACCTCTGGACACTGCTCCTGGAGCAGCATCCATTCTTGGAGTTGTCGGCATCGCCTTGTGGGGGAGGTTGGCTTCAGCCAGCAGTACAGGGCCCTCCGTTGACCCTCCCGTCACTGGCCACCAAGTTTACCACCCCCAGTGGGAGTGTTGGGTCTGCGGCCTCCCCAACCCTGGCGGGGCCCCTGCCCAGGGCAGCAGCCTGCCACCTCCACACATAGCCCTTCCCTGGGCCCAGGCAGGCCTGTCCAGGATGTGTGACAGGGGGTGGGCAGCATGTCCCTACATCCTTCCAGGCCATGGTGGGCCACTCCTGACCAGGGCACTCATCTGTCTTGCAGATGCTGCCAGACTGGTACAATGGTGTCAGGGGCTCACCCTCTGAAGCCCACCATGGCCCATCACAGGCCGGAGCCCAGAGCTGGCCCCAAGCCGAGAGTGGACTTGAGGTGGCAGCTGAGCGGGTCACCCAAAGGCTAACAGGGTTTGGGCAACGGGGCCAGAAGCTGAATGGGTGATGAGTAGGGGAGGAGGAGGTGGGATGACTCAGCCAGCCTGACAGGATTTATTGGGCACTTACTGAATTCCCAGCCTGTGGGGGAGGCCAGGGGAGCGGCAGGTGAGGCTCCTGGCCTCAAGGATGGTAACCTCTTCTGTGAGATATGCTGGCTGGGGAGAAACCATGAGAACTACCCATGCTCTTGGGGTGCTCTGGCCAATCCCCCATGGCTACCTGCAAAAGAGCTGCCTGTGCCCCAGCGTGTGGGCATCCTGAGACCAGAGACTGACTCGCCATCCTGGAGAGACCAGGCACTGGGGAGGAGTTAGTAAGTGGTGAGTGGGTGACTGGAGAGAGGAGTGAACAGGTGGGTGAAGATAGATGGACGGATGGATGGATGGATGGGTGGGTGGGTGGACAGATGGACAGATGCACACGGACAGATGGATGAACAGACAGATGGATGCATGGATAGACAGATTGGTGGATGGATAGATGGATGGATAGATGGATGGATGGATGGATGGATGGATGGATGGACAGATGGACAGACAGACAGATAGATGGATGAATGGACAGACAGATGGGTGGGTGGGTGGATGGATGGATGGATGGACAGATGGCGGATAGATGGATGAATGGACAGACAGGTGGGTGGATGGGTGGACGAATGGACAAATGGACAGATGGGCGGACGGAGGGATGGATAAATGGGTGCATGGGTGAATGACGGGTGGGCAGGCAAGTGCAAGGCTGGATGGTTGGGTGGGTGGTAATGGGTGAGGAGGTGCCTGTGTGCTGGTGGATGTGCACATGAGTGGGTGGGTGAGTGGTTGGGTGGATAGACCAGTAGATGGGCCGCCCTTCCTCCAGTTATTTGCACAAATGGAACCTTCTCCATGAATTCTTCCTCGACCAGCCCATTTAAAAATAAAATCTCGCAGCCACTGGGCCTCCCCTGCTTTATTTTTCTCCATAGCCATTTTAATCATTGATTGATTTTCCTTCTTCCTCACTTATCCCCTTGTTTATGGTCTGTGTCTCCCCCGACACAGTGCCTGGCACATAGAAGTTGCTCAATAAATCTCTCCCCAGGCCAGCTGTGGTGGGTCATGCCTGTAATCCAGTGCTTTGGGAGGCCGAGGTGGGAGGATTGCTCGAGTCCAAGTGTTTGAGACCAGTCGGGGCAGCATAGTGAGACCCCATCTCTACAAAAACAAGTGGATAAATGAATAACAGTAAATCTGTATCCAACGACTGCACGAACTGATGGGTGATCGGATGGTTGAGTTCACGGATGAGTGGCTGTGGGGTGCTTACCAATGGCTGTCATTTCCAGAATCTCAGAAACGACTTCTCTCCCCTGGGTCAGCCGGGCTGTGGTCCTCCTGGCCCAGTGCTCACACTTTGGAGCTCCAGCTGCACCTGCAGAGCCTGCCTCCCAGCACCTGCACACCACAGACACACACACACAGTGTCCACACAGATACACACACGGTGCAGCTACACACACATGCACTCACACACTGTCCACATAGACACACACAGTGTCCACACACACAGTGTCCCTACACACACACACACACATACACTTTCACACACAGCGTCCACACAGACACAGCGTACCTACACATACACTCACACACACTCATAGACAGCATTCTCATAGACACACAGCATGCATACACACACTCACACAGTGCAGCTATACACACATGCACTCACACAGTGTCCACACAGACACACACAGCCAGACACACACACACACACACACAGTGTCTGCACACGGTGCACCTACACACACACATGCACTCTCACACAGCATCCACACAGACACACATGGTGTACCCACACACATCCACACACACACAGCATTTGCACAGACACACACACAGTGTCCACACACACAGTGCAACTACACACACACACAGCAGCCACACACATGCAATCACACAGTATCCACACACACACACAACCAAACATGGTGTCCATGCACACACATGCACTCACAGTGTCCACACAGACACACATGGTGCACTACACACGGTGCACTACACACACAAACACACACACCGTCCACACAGACACATGGTACATCTACACACACAGCCTCCACACACACACAGCCACACACAGTGTCTACATACACTCACACACAGCGTCCACACAGACACACATGAACTGCACACACACCTGCACACACATGAACTCACACACTGCGTCTACACACACAGCCACAGTGTCTACATACACTCACATACAGTGTAACACAGACACACGCACAGGCACACATGGTGTCCGCACACACAGTACAGCTACACACACACACACACAACATCCACACAGAAATGCCCACGGTGTCCACACATACACACGCACACACACACCGTGTGCCCACAGTGACACACACAGGCACACACTGGTCCTTGCTTCTCGCACTTACCCAGGCCGTGTCCAGGCCCCGGCCCTGCTGGTCCTCAGGATGTTCCAGGCACACTGGCTCAGGCCTCACGTACCCTTCAGTGGAGGGAATTCTCATGATCCCCATTTCCAGACAGGAGCTGGAATCACTGAAAGTCCTACTGCAGCCTTGACCACCGGCCTAGTGCCCACTCCACACACAGCACACTCACACAGGTGCACACACGCCAGATGGACAAGCCCTCAGGGATGGTGCATGGAGCCCCCTACCCCAGCCACTGGGCCCAGGCGGCGCTTGGCCTCTCCCCAGCTGGCGTCTGCTCTCGATGGTGGAGTTGGCCTGGCAGCGCTTGTGCACACTGAGAAGGGTACGCCTTCCTTTGCAGATCCGCCGTCTGACCGCCAAGCATCCTCTGCAGGGAGCGGGGTAGGGGACGTCTTCCTGCAGCTGCGGAAGCTCCAGGACAGAACAGCAGGGGAGAGGGCATGGGCCTTGCCTCGTGGCAGCATTGATATGGGCAGGTCACTGGGCCTCGCTGGCCCCTACAACCTCTACCTCTGTTCACATCTTGTGATGGGGGCAAGGTTGCCCTCCCAGAGTAGAAGGACAGGCATAAGGTGAAGCTGCAAGGATGGTGCCAAGACAGCGGTGGCCAGCTGCAGGCACTGCCCAGGCCAGGGAGCTTAATGGAGTGGGGACGGACGTGTGGCTCTACTGGTCCCCAGACTCCCGGTCTGCACTGCTGGGCACTCAGGATCTGCCCAGAGGCCTTGGACACAGGCACCACTGGCAGAGCTTGTCCATGGCCCTGCTGCCCCATGGCATGGCTTCAGGCCGCCCCCCTGAGGGGTCAGACCTGACGCCCGCACCATCAGCTTTCCTGTCGGAGGGGCTCCAGCTGCCTCCCTTTCACCGGGGGCTGGACCACGTGTGGTTCAGAGGGAGGTGCTGGGTCGGGGGGACCCACCACACTGGCATGGGGACCCAGGGCCAGCGGGCCCTACTCTGGGTGGTGGTTTCTCTCCTCTAAGACGACGAAGAAGTGGGTTGCAAGTCTTTCTGTAAATAAAATGCCACGTGGCACCCAAGAATGTGCCCGGGGTGGAGGCTGCCTGCAGCTCCTCCTCTCAGCGGAGGCCCGAGGACCCCGGTCAGGGACGGCTCATGCTCTCCTGGACACTGGGGTCAGCTTCTGAGCCTGTAGGCCCAGCCTCGCATGGCAGGGCTTAGCAGGAGAGAGCTGAGCCTCTGCAGTCAGCCGGACAGGTTGCTGGGGGTCCAAAGGGGATCCGCTGTCCCAGGGATAGAGGCCCCGTGGGGGCAGGGGCTGGGCCCTGTTGGAGCCCTGCCCTACGGCATGGCCTCTCCCACAAAGGAAGTTCCAACGTAAAGCCTGCCCAGGGCCAACTGTAGCAAAGGAGACAGAGGCCGCTGAAGGCAAAGCTGCTGTAGAGGGCAGGCAGAGGCTGCGGTCGGCAGCTAGGATGTCGCTCATGACAGCATGCATGGACGCAGGTGAGCGCCTGAGCACTTCCTCCCCTGGCAGCAGTGCCCGTGGCTAGAGCGGGCAGACAGTGGAGCCCCGGCCCAGTGTCTGCCCTTCCATCCAGGGCGTGAGTGTGGGCCAGGAAGTTACTCCTTGCAAAAATGCAGCCTTCCCTAGACACCTCCGTCTCTGCCTTGATGGCAGTGCTCACACAGAGACACACCTGGACACTCACAGATTGATTCACTCATTCATTCATTGACTTACCACTTTAAAACATGTCTGTGGTCTGTTCCTGTGTGTTCTGGGCCCCAGGAAGGTGGCAGGGAATGCCCAGGCCTTAGTCTCATGTAGGGGACACAGACAAGCAAAAAAGTAAATGAAAGACATTTCAGAGGGTGAGGCATACTGAAAACTAACACCAGGTCACATGGGAAGAGACCGAAGGAAGCACCCTGTGCTGATGTGGTCTAGGGTGAGGGGTCTCTGAGGAAGGACCTGACAGCTGAGATCTGAGTGGCAAGAGGGAGCCAGCAGGAGTTCCAAGGAAGAGTGCTCCTGGCAGGGCACAAGAAGCCAAGGCTCCAAGGCTTCTTTGGGTTTTATTGTCAAGGTAATAGGGAGCCATGGAATGTTGTAGGCAGGGAGGGACATGACTTGGTACTGAACCAGGGGTGGCTGGGGAAGAACTTCTGCAGTCCTTTGGGTGTCCAGGAGATGGAGGTGGAGGGCAGGACCAGGATAGAGGAAGGACTGTGCCTCCCAACCCCATAGGCTTACAGGGTCTGGGAGAACCTCCTCATTCTTCACATACCACAGACACTAGCAAAACCTGCTGTAGGACAACGATCCAGGCTAGAGGAGTGGATGTGAGCTCAGACTGGACTTTCAGGGTCTAGTGGACCCTCTGCCTTGCCCAGGGCCCTCAAGATAGGCCTCTCACCTTCAGAACCAGGATTTTAGGGTCTCAGGCCTGAGGGTTTCTGAGGTCCCTGGTCTCAGTCCCATTTGCCCAGAGCCAAGTTCTGGGTTTCTGAGCTCAACACCAACCTGCATTTACTGAGGAATCTGATATCTGCTTCTCCTCTCAGGATGAGGGTTTCAGCCATGCTAGGGGACAAAGGGACACTTACAGAGCAGCCCGTAGGGGCCTACTTTGGGAGTACCTGGAGGCTTTCTACCCAGAGCAAAGCTGCTAGCATTATAACACGGCCTGCTACCACAACCACTATTACCACAACCAGCATCATCACTGTCATCACTACCATAAGCATGACTACCATCATCACCACGACCTCCATCACCACCACCAAAGCTACCACCACCACCATCAACACTGTCGCCATCACCGCCACTACCCTCATCACTGCCACCAACATCACCACCACCACTATCATCATCATTACTACCACCACCATCACTACTACCACCGTAATTACCACGACCATCCACCCCCACCACCACCATCACTACCATCCCCATCATCACCACTGTATTGGAACTGCCTGAGACTAATTTATAGACGGAAGAGGTTTAATTGACTCAGTTCCTTATGGCTGGGGAGGCCTCTGGAAACTTACAATCATGATGGAGATGAAGGGGAAGCAAGGCACCTTCTTCACAGGGCAGCAGGATGGAGTGAGTGCAAGGTTCTTCACTTCAGGTTCTGCCAGTGTCTGAGTGGCAAGAGGGAGCCAGCTGGAGTTCCAAGGAAGAGTGCTCCTGGCAGAGCACCAGAAGCCAAGGTTCCAAAGCTTCTTTGGGTTTTATTGTCAGGGTAATAGGGAGTCATGGAAGGTTGTAGGCAGGGAGGAACATTACCTGGTACTGAACCAGGGGTGGCTGGGGAAGAACTTCTGCAGGTCTTTTTGGGTGTCCAGGAGACAGAGGTGGAGGGAAGGACCAGGATAGAGAAAGGACTGTGCCCCCCAACCCCATAGACTTAGAGGCATCTTCTTCACATGGAAGCAAGATGGAGTGAGGGGAAATGCCAGATGCTTATAAAACCATCAGATCTCATGAGAACTCACTCACTATAAAGAGAACAGCATGGAGGAAACCACCCTCATGATCTGATTACCTCCACCTGGTCCCGCCTTTGACACATGAGGATTATAGTGATTCCAATTCGAGGTGAGATTGGGACACAGAGACAAACCATATCAAGTACCCATGCCATCATCATCATCACCATCATCCTAACTATCACTGCCACCACCACCACCATCACCAACATTTTAACCATCCCCCCCACCACATCACCCACACTGATATCACCATCACCATGATCACCATTATCACCACCACGATCACTACCATTGACACTACCACCATCTCCAACATTATCACATTATCAAAACCACCATCGCCACCACCAGGATCATCATCCCCACCACCATCATGACCATCAGCACCACCACCATACCACACCATCAACAACACCAGTACAGTCATCATCATCATCATCGCCATCACCACCATCACCAGCATCAACGCCATCACCAACACCACCATCATCACCACCACCACAATCATTAACACTATCATCACCACAATAAACACCACCATCAACACACCACAACCACTATCATCACCACCATCATCATCATACTCATTGCCATCATCACCCTCATCATCACCACCACCACCATCAGCAGCAGCACTGACACAACCGTAACCACTATCATCATCACCATGACTACAACCACCAGCATCACCAGTGACTATAGTCACCACCACCATGATCATCACTGCCACCATAAAAACCAACACCATCATAGCCACCACTACCCCCATCACCGTCCCCACAATTATCATCACCATCACCACCACTACCAGCTACCACCACCACCGTTACTACCACCTTTACCATCATCACCACCACCACAACCACCACTAACATCACCATCGCCACCACCACCACCAGTACCAACACTATCACCACCACCATCATCACTGCCACAATCATTATCACCACCACCACCACCTCCACTGTCACCACTATCACCACCACCATGACTACCATCATCATCATCACCATGGTTATTACCACCACCATCACCATCACTAACAACACCAATACCAACACCACCATCATGACCACCATCACTACCACCACCATGATCAACCACTACAATAACCACCACTATCACCACCATTATCCCAACCATTTTCATCATCACCACCACCATCGCCTCTACCAGCACCACCATCACCACCACCATCAGAATCATCACCATCGTCATCACCACCGCCACCATGATCATCACTACTATCACCACCACCAAAACCACCACCACTATCATTACCACCACCATTACCACCACCAGCATGATCACCACTATCATCACACCAACATTACCATCATTACCAACATCGTCACCCCCTCTGCCACCCTCATCACCATCCCCACAATCATCACCACCACCATAATCATCACCACCATCACCACTACCACCGTGATTATCATTACCACTGCTTCCGTCATCACCATCAGTGCCATTATCATCACCACCATCATCAGCACCGTCACGACCATCACCACATCATTACCACCACCACCACTACCATCATCACAACTATAATTGCCACCACCAGCACCATCACCACCACCATCACCATCACCAGAATCACCACCACTATGATTGTCACCACCACCAAAACCACCACCGCCCCCACCATCATCACCAGTATCGCCACCATCACCACCATTGTCACCACCACCACCATTATCACCACCACTGCCATCATTATCATGACCATCACCACCATTGTCACCACCACCACCATTATCACCACCACTGCCATCATTATCACGACCATCACCACCATTGTCACCACCACCACCATTATCACCACCACTGCCATCATTATCACGACCATCACAATCATCACCACTGCCATTATCACCATTACCAACATGAACACAACCATCACAACCACCACCACTATCAAACACCACCATCATTTCCACCATCACCACCACCATCACCACCACAACCATCATCACCACCACAATCACCACCATCATAATCACCACCACTACCAGCATTACCACCACCATGAACACCATCATCACAACCACCATCTTTACCTCCACCACCACCATCACCATCATTACCATAATCATTGTCATCACCATCATCACCACCACCACAATCATCACCATCATCACCACACTTATCANTTGTCATCACCATCATCACCACCACCACAATCATCACCATCATCACCACACTTATCAGTAATACCACCATCACCATCACCAGCAGCATCATCACCACCACCACAAACACCACCATCACCAAAACCACCACCATCACAACTACCACCATCACCATTATGTCCACCATCACCACCACCACCATCATAATCATTGTCATTATCACCACAACCACTGCCACCATCACAACCAACATGAACACCATTGTCACTTCCACACTATCATCACCACAACGACTACCACCTCCACCATCATCCCACACACCACCATCACCACCACCATGATAATTATCACCACCACCACCACACCACCATGTTCACCACCACCAACTCCACCACCACCATTTCACCATCACCATAATCACCTCCATGACCATCATCACCACACCATCCTCACCACCCCTCCACCAGCATCACAAACCACCATTAGGACCACCACCACAGTCATTACCACCACCACCATCATCATGACCATCACTATCATCACCACCACCACCACCACCATCACCCCTGCCAAAATGTTCACCACCATCATCACCACCACCTTCACCACCCACCACCATCATCAACATCATCATCACCACCTTTATCAGCACTAATACCATCAACAACAACACAGTCACTACCACCACCACTACCATTTGCACCACTATTATCATCATCTTCGTCATCATTCCCACCACCATCGCCATCCCTATCATCGCCACCCTCATCAACAGTAAGGCCATCACCTCCCCCACTACCCTCATGCCCACCACCACCATCACCACCACACTCATCAGTAACACCACCATCATCACTACAACCACAATCACCACCACTATCACGACCACTGCCACCATCATCACAAACACTACCATCAGCACGGTCCCCATGATCATTGTCACCACCACCATCATGACCATCAATATCATCATCACCACCACCACCCTGACTACTGCCACCATCATCACCACCACCACCACCTTCACCCATTACCACCACTGCCTCAGATTCTGCCTGTGGTCCTTTGGCGCCCTCTGGTGGCTGAAAGGCCAGACTAGTGAGGCCACCAGGGTCCCAGAGAGCAAGTCCCAGATACTGTCCCCCACCATTCCTGGAGTTTATGGTTTGAGGGGCCCTGGACAGGGGGTCCTTGGAGTCTCTTTTGTGAAGGGGCACACAGAGGTATCCCCCAGGCTCTGTTCTCCTCATGTGTTACCTGCAGCCTCCCAGAAGCCAGGCTACTAGAGTCCCTGTTTGACACTCCAAGGTACTGAGGCCCAGAGTGGCTAAGTAGCTCAACAGCTATGCAGGATCCAATCCCAGGACTGTGGAACTCCAGAGGCACACTCTGTCCCACTGGCACCCTGTCCTGACTCCAGATGCAGGGACAGTCCTCACAGAGCATCCCCGGTGCTGACCGGTGACTGGACATCACTCACAGCTGGCCCATGGCTGGGCAGCCTTTCCGGTACAGATGAGACACCATGGGGGCCGATGCCCCATGGCCTCGCAGGGCCACAGGAGGGAGGAGGCAGTCCCTCGGGCTCCCTGTCCTCCATGGGACAGCTGGGCCCAGCACTCCAGATGACACGTGTGCTCTTGAGGCAGCTCCTGTTCCTACTTACCGTGGAAACTGAGGTTGAAGAGCCCTGTCCAATCACATTTCAGGGTGGATTTCAGCTGTGTTCAGTCCCGGGCCACCCCGCCAGACAGCACCAAAGGAGGCAACAGCAGCAATCTAAGTGGCCTAGAAGCCACGTCCACACAGGGTCTCCTCTCCCAGTCAAATTAGAGATGCCCCCAGGGCCTTGGTGCCAGTCACACCTGAGGAAGGCCAGCGCTTGGTGTCTGGGTGGCTTTGACAACAGCAGGCCTGTGGGCTCGGCCGTGCCGAGCAGGTCAGGTGGTGCCCTGTGTTGGTTCACGGCCAGCTCCCTGGGGCCGGCATTGGCTGCCCCGGCCAGAAGTTGTGGGCGGGGAAGAGGAGGAGGAGAGGCTTGAGAGCTGGGCCCACAGGCACACCCTGCAAGGTAGGCAGACGGCTCCACCCGCGCCTTGGCCAGCAGCCGCGTGTCAGGGTACTGGGGAGAAGGCAGGCAGGTAGGGACCCTCACACCGCTGCCAGCCCAGGTGGGGAGAAGGGGCAGGATTGTAACCCCTCCTCCCGGGCGGGAAGGGCAGGTGGGCACGAGAGGAGTGGGGACCAGGACAGTGCGGCTTTGGCCACACTCTGCCTCTTGCCTCAGTTTCCTTATCTTTAGCAGGGAGGATCCCCGCTTCCCTGGGCTGTGGAGGGCCGGCCCCACTGTGGGTGAGGTGGGGCATTCTGGAAGGGGCTGCCCAGTGCTGGAAGATGGTCTGGGCAGGAGGGCCAGCCCCACGGGCTCTGGATCTGAGACTTCAGGGACAGTGTCTGGCCGGCAGCCTGCAAAGGCAGGTGTGGCTCAGAAGCCGAGGGTGAGGGGAGTGGGGCAGTGGGAGGGGTCTGGGGTCACCAGGTCACTACTGTGTCCTCTCGCCACCACTTCCCTGAGCCATGTCCTCCACTGCAGCCCAGGGAGATGTGGCATCCTCATAGGGAGGACACAGGGACACACATCTGACTTCCTGCCTGCTGCATGCAGGGTCCGTTCTGGCACCTTCCTCTTGTGACTCGCTGTTCCCCCAAATCTCACAAATGAGACAGGCCCAGGGAGGCTGAGGGACCCGCCCGAAGTCACACAGCCTGGTGGGGATGAGCGGGGCTGGGACCCCAGGACCTGGTCATCCAGTTCTGTCCTGTGCTGGTCCTGGGGTGCCAGGGAAGCCATGTTTGGCTCTGGCTGTCTCTGGGATGGCTGTGGCTACGGGTGCCCCACTGCCCTGACAGCCCCAGCACCTTCACTGCCCAGGGCGCTGCCTCACTGTTGCCTCTTGGGAGTTCTGGGATGGGCTTCTGGCCAGGGGTCACGAAGGCCCCTGGCTGTCCCCGGCTCCCTGCCCCACCCTGGGATGCACAGGGAGGGGTGCGGAAGACCTGGGCACCTGCTCATGCAAATCCCGGCTGTTTGCATTGCCTCCCTCTGGGCCCATTTGCCTGGTGCCCAGCACCTGCCCAAATGCCTCCTCAGCCCCTGGGCTGGCCGGTGGGTGTAGGGGGCGCCGAGCCTGGGTGTGGGGCAAGGGGTGGTTGCGGCCACCGGGAAGGTGAGGCTGCGCCACGCTGCTGCTGGGCTTCCCTGACCTCAGCTGCCGGGCGCCTAGTTCTGCCCCGTCCTCGGCAGGAAAGAGGTGCTGTGGGCCCTGGGAAGGGCCAGAGCTTGGGTTGTGGCTGCTTCCACCTCTAATGGCTGCTGCTCTTCCCCCCGGGGGGCTTGCACAGAGTCGGGGAGGCGCTGCTGAGCTCCAGGCTGAAGGGTGCTCATGGGCGTCCTATCCCAGAACTTCCAAGAGGCAAAACTGAGGTTCACTGGAGAGGAATCCAAGGGTCAGGGAGCCCCGTAGGACCCCTCCCAAGGCCCAGGCCCCCATTAGCTTCCCCACCGGGGATGAAGGGAAGAGAAGAGGGAGTCCCCCATCTACGGCCTAAGCCTAAGAGTCATTGGGAAGGTAAGGATAACAGTGTTGTCCAGCCCAGCCTCGTCCCCCAGGCTGAGGGTCATGGCCAAACCCCAACCCCTACACTCTGTGCTGGGGACAAGTCTGGCCATGCATCCCCAGCCGCAGGGCACATGTCCAGATGTAGCCAGGATTGACCCCAGTGGGTGACCAGGTGTGGCAGGGCCTGGTGGGAATGAAGGCCAGCCTGAGGACCCCCGCCGAGGGTGAGACTCCCACCCAGAGTGAGGACTCCCGCCCAGGGCTGCAAGCACGCATCCCACCTCACTGCCTGTTCTGTGTTAAGTGGTGTCCTCCCAGACGGGGCGACACTAATGGTGGGATACTGTCCACTGCGAAGCTTAGAATGTGACCTCATTTGGAAGTGGGGTCCTTGCACACTGGGGTAGGGCAGGCCTGGGCACTCAGTGATGGCAGAGGAGACAGACAGGCGAGGCGGACCGCACGCCAACCAAGGCGGAGGCTGGAGCCACGAGGCCGCAGCCAGGGACACCTGGCGCCTTGGGAACCTGGAAGGGGTGGGAGGGACCCACCCGAGAGCTTCCAGAGGGAGCACGGCCCTGCCGATGCCTGGATTTGGGATGTCTGGCCTCTAGAACTATGAGATCATCGTTTGTTGTTTTGAGCCCCCGAGGGTGTGGCCCTTTGTTTCAGCAGCCCTGGGACGCAACAGCAATGCCAAGCCTTGTCCCAGCCTCCAGCCCCCACCTAGGGCCTGGCCACAGACACGAGCTTCCAACACTGAAAACCGCCAAGCGTCTCCACCAGCGCGGGAGGCCGTATTCAAATACTGCCTCTCTGCGGTCTGCGGCTGGTTCGTGCTCTGCAGGCAGGAAGTGCGGGAGGATTTGCATTACCCTGCAGGGAAGGCTGAGGCCCATGTGGTGCTGACAGCATCAGGGCGCCTCCGCAGGCCTGGCCGGAGGAGGGGGCTGAGGTCCGTGAGTGGGTCCTGCCTGGGGCTGGCAGTCACCAGAAGTTGTGCCAGGCTTGACTTGGGCCTCGCACAGGGACCCTGGGCAGCCGTGACAGCAGCCTGAGCTGGGCATCTTAAAACAACGGCAATTGATTTTCTCATGGTTCTGGAGGCCACCAGCGCTAAGTCCTAAGTCAAGGTGTCGGCAGGGCCAAGCTCTTGAGGGGGATCCTCCCTGCCTCTTCCAGCTTTGGGGCTCCAGGTGTCCCTTGGCCTGTGGCTGCATCCCCCAACCCCTGCCTCCACCTCCCCTGTGTCTTTCCCTGCTCATCTGTCTCTATGTCCAAATGTCCCCTTTTTATATCAGAACCTGGGAATCAGGGTTCCCCCTGCTCCAACATGGCCTCATCTTTACTTACATCTTAATCACATCTGCAACGGGCCTGTTTCCAAAGGTCGCATTCCCACGTACTGGGGTTTGGGGCTTGGACATATCTGTCTGGGGATGCAGTAACTGTGCTGGCTCCACAGGCCTAATGGGGAGGGCCTTGGCCTTAGCCTCTGCCCCAAAGCCAGCACCCACCAGGGGTCCCAGGACATACTCCCTCTCGTGCCTGAAGGTCCCCTCAACTCCTATGTCCCCTCCTGAGGTCACAGGTGGGCCCCTTTCTAGGAAATGAAAGGTTTTACAGAACGGTCCATTATCTTCTCACAAAGGGCCTTCTGGGGTGGGCACAGCCCAGAGCGCCTGGGCATAGGGTGGGCACAGGATAACCAAGGGACAGTTCTGTGGGATCAGGAGCTGCCAGGTAGCCCCAGGTTGGGGAGGGTAGTGTGACTGGGGGCCCAGGGAGACCTCTGCCTGGTGGCCTGTGACCTGGCGCATGGTTCCAGGAGGGCAGACAGCGGAGCAGGTGCCCTCTGCCTGCCAGGGCTTGTCCTCAGACACTCAGCTTCCAATATCGAGTTTTCAGACAAGCAATCGGAAGGAGGTGGGGCCAAGCCAGGCCGAGATCAGCCAGATTGGGGCGGCTGAGAGATGAGGCCGTGGGCAGGGCTGGAGCCAGGACACTGAGGGGACAGCCCCGATCCTTGGATCCCTGCCACATAGAGAGGGGCTGGGATGCCCGACCTCACCGGGCAGCTGGGAGACGTGAGCCCCGTGAGGGTTGAGGTGCACGAGGCCTCTTCTCCCCTGATCTGAGAGCGCTGAGAGAAGAGCTCTGCCGCTGATGCTGTGTGGGCCTGGGTGAGGCCTCCCCTCTGTGTGTCCTGGACCTCATGGGCAAGGAAGGTGGTCCCTTGTCCACACTGCCTCCTGCACCTGAGCTGAGGGCACCTGCCTCACCTTCTCACCTCTGCTCAGGTGCACCCAGGGGCTCTGCATCCCTGTCCTGGGAGTGAGTGGGCTGTGTGGCCAGGGGGCTGCAAGGCCTCTGCTGAGTCTTCCAGAGTTTCCAGGTCATCCCCGCAAAAGGCCTCTGGAGAATCGTCTGCAGGTGTGGCTGACCTGAGGTGCCCAGATTGGGGTGAGTAGAGGAACCAGGAGCCAGTGGCAGAGCCCCACACATCCCATCCTCACCTGGAAAGGAGCTTGTTTGGGGCGGTGCTACGGCAAGAGACAGAGCTGCAGGGGGTCGCTGGGCAGGGCCCGTCTGGAGAGAAGATCCCTGGGGCAGAGATGCCTGGGGCAGTCCCCAGGTCTCCTTGTGCATGTCGGCTGGAGAGGGGCTTCCTAGGGGAAGGCAGCACCCACCCCCTGAGGGGAGGGAGGCGGGGATGGGCATTCCCAGCCCTCAAGGGCCGGGGTATCCCTGCATCTCTAGAGGCCGTCATGCAGGATGTCCAAGGCCCCCGTACCGGAAGCCCCGGGGATGCTGAAGACCGGCAGGGGCTAGGCTTGTGCAGGGGCGAGGTCGACTTTGGAGGGTCTGGGAAGAAGCGAGGCAAGGTAGGGGCAGTCCCCAGGCCTCGGGCGATGTCTGTGTTGACCTGGAACCCATGAGCCCCCATTTCCTTCCCTGGAAGCTGAGTGCCAGGGTCCTCCCCACCCCTGGGGTCTGCTCCCCGGGGGCCATATTCAGACCCCCAGACAAGCAGAGTTCCAGAGCTGGAAGGAGTGGCTCTGGCCAGCCTCCTACCTCCCTGCGATAACCGGGACCCCTGAGGTCCCCCCGAGAGATTCGGAGGTGCAAGGTTAGGTGCATCCAAGGCCCCACCTCTGACCAGTGCCCTCAGCTCACTGAGGAGGATGCCAGCCCAGAGAGGGGTCAGGACTCTTCAGGTCACACGGCAGGTCAAAGGAGGACTGGCTCTGTCCCAAAAGGGGTATTGGGGGCCACTCTCCTCCTGCTACCTGCCACCAGGAACCAGCACCTCCCCAGTGCCCCCTGTGTCCAGCCCCCTTGATGCCCAGAACCTCCCCAGTGCCCAGTGTCCCCTCGTGTCCAGCCCCCTTGATGTCCAACACCTCCCTAGTGCTGAGTGCCCCCCATGTCCAGCCCACAAATGCTCAGCACCTCCTCAGTGCCTCCTGTGTCCAGCCCACCCCAATGCCCAGCAGTTCCCGTGCCCCGTGCCCCGAAAGCCCTGAGCTGCAGCCCCCGCCTTGCAGTTTGTACGGGTGCTGAGCGGAGTGGCCCCGTCTGTGCTCTTTGACCTGATGCTTGCTGAGTGGCACCTGCCAGCCCCCAACCTGGTGGTGTCCCTTGTGGGCGAGGAGCAGCCTTTCGCCATGAAGTCCTGGCTGCGGGACGTACTGCGCAAGGGGCTGGTGAAGGTGGCTCAGAGCACAGGTGAGTCCCCACCCCTCACGGCAGCCCGAGGCCCTGACTCTCCACCCCACCCGGCACGGGCAGCGCCCCCACCCCACACAGCGGCCTGAGGCCCTGACTCTCTGGACCATCAGGAGAACATTTCCCGAAACTGCCCACCTGTCCTCTGCAGTACCCACAGGTGCAGCAGTGCCTATGTACTGGACCAGGGCCTCCCCGAGCTGGGCCTGGCCCTTCCTTAGAGCTGCCCCCTCCACTACGAGATGTCCCTGCTCCCACATACCTGGGACCAAAGCACCCCAGTGTATACAGGGTGGGACCCCGTGGGGAGGCAGTCGGGCCAGCCAGCTGTAGGGGCCAGAGTCCAATGACTGGGCTCTTTTTTGAGGCAGCTTGGCCTATGCAACACCCTGGAGAAGGGCCTGAGGTTTCAGGGACCCTCACTAAAGAAATGACTGTGGCAAACTCAAAGAGATCTTCCAGCCAGACATGGCCGAGGGCTTTGTAAAAGTTTGGGAAAACATCCTGGGATTCTGGCCCAGCAGAGGCAGCTGGACAGAGCTGTGTCGGATTTGTCCCGGAGGGACCCCAGAGGAAGGACTGGGCCCCAGCATGTGTGCTCCAGGTGGGGTGGGGGTGCCACTTCACAGGTTCTGGGCCCAGCCAGTCCCACTGCTGCCCAGTCCCCAGTCCTTGGGTGGCTGTCTTGCCATCTCTGGGCCTGGACTTCCCCACCCCGCCTTGAGGTATTCCCCAGCACCCACCACTGGCTCCCAGGTAACTGGCTGCTGATTGGGCCTAAGTGTTAGGGTGTGGGGCCAACTAGGAAAGACCTGGGCGGTGCAGCACAGTGAGCCCCTCCTCCGTCCCCACAGGAGCCTGGATCCTGACCAGTGCCCTCCACGTGGGCCTGGCCCGGCATATCGGGCAGGCCGTGCGCGACCACTCGCTGGCCAGCACATCCACCAAGGCCCGTGTGGTTGCCGTCGGCATGGCCTCTCTGGGCCGCGTCCTGCACCGCCGCATTCTGGAGAAGGCCCAGGTGCACATCCAGCTCCCAGCACCACGACTGCTGGGGGCCTGGAGGCAGGGGCTCAGAAGGGTTTGGGCAGCGGGCAGAGAGCTCTGGGAGGACAGGATTCGGGCTGGAGGAGGAGCAGGGATCGGACAGAGCAAGCACGCGGCCGGCAGGTGGCAGTACCGCATAGGGAACGGCCAGTGTAGAACGTGGCGAGGTCCCTCGCCTCCTCCTATACCACGTGGGCCCAGGCCCCAAGCCCTGTCCAAGCCTGGACAAGCAACTTCCGTCCCCCATGCTGGGGTCTGTCTAAGGCACTGCTGAGGGAGGCCCAGGCTGCCCCTGGTGGATGTCTGGACACCAGCCCTAGAGTCGGGAAGGAGGAGCTTCCGGCAGCCCCGGCTGTCTCCATGGCTCTGTCTAAAAGAACCTGCTCCCCACCGCCCCTGCCCCTGACTGTCAAAGGAGGGTCCCCGGGCCCCAGCTGTTGGTCCCTCCTTTTGTCTGAAGGGTGGGGAAACCAAGGCTCAGGCAGAAGCCTTGTGCAGGGCCCCATAGTGTAGTGTGTATGGCCTGGCAGGGAGGATCCCACAGCGGGACCCAGCCCAAGCTGCCTCCCGAGGGCTCAGCCTCGTCTCCCTGATGGGCACAGGAGGATATTCCTGTCCACTACCCCGAGGATGACGGCAGCAGCCAGGGGCCTCTCTGTTCGCTGGACAGCAACCTCTCCCACTTCGTCCTGGTGGAGCCAGGCCCCCCGGGGAAGGGCGATGGGCTGACGGAGCTGCGACTCAGGCTGGAGAAGCACATCTCGGAGCAGAGGACAGGCTACGGGGGTGAGGCCCGCCCCAGCCACCCAGGAAAGCTGCCGGCGGCCAACTGCCTTGGGACCCAGTGGGGATCCAGGGACCCGCCTATGGGAGTGAGGGGGTGACCGCCAGGGAGAAGGAGGAGGGCTTCCCAGGCAGAACACAGCCAGCATGGCTGGGCACCAAGACCTGGGCCGTGGGGGCCTGGGAGGAGGAGCTGTCTGGGCAGGGCGGTGCAGGAGGCACAGCTGGATAGAGTGGGTCTGGCTGGGCAGTGACATTCCCACCAGAGCAGGTGGAGTTCTGTTTTCACTGGGCCTTGCCGTGGTCAGAGGCTCTGGGGCGTGAGTTGAAAGAGGGCTACTTCCTGCCACCAGGCGTGAGGTACGCTGCCACCAGAGGGCAGCGTCACCCGACAAATGGGCACCTCTGGCCAGTCGCACTTTCAAAAGCTGGACTTACTAAGAAAATGCTAGTGTGTAAATAATATTCATAAACAAAGCATATAATTATTTATAACGTCTATGAACAATATACAATATTTAGAAACAAAAAATGGTTTTTTGTGGGCAGTTTTTGGGTGGGCAGTTTCGGGAAATGTTCTCCGGATGGCCCAGAGAGTCAGGGCGTCGGGCTGCCGTGTGGGGTGGGAGCGCTGCCTGTGCCGGGTGGGGTGGAGAGTCAGGGCCTCGGGCTGCCGTAATTTCTTGGCAAGGCCAACTGAGCCTTTTTTTTTTTTTTTTTTTTTTTTCTGGTAGAATCTCACTCAGTCCCCCAGGCTGGGGTGCAGTGGTGCAATCTCAGCTCACTGCAGCCTCCACCTACCGGGTTCCAGCAATTCTTCTGCCTCAGCCTCCCGGGTAGCTGGGATCATAGGCATGTGCCACCATGCCTGGCTTTTTTTTTTTTTTTTTTTTTTTAAGTAGAGATGGGGTTGCACCATGTTGGCCAGGCTGGACTTGAACTCCTGACCTCAGGTGATCCGCCTGCTTTGGCCTCCCAAAGTGCTGAGATTACAGGCAGGAGCCACTGTGCCTGGCCAACTGAGCACTCTTTAGAAATGAAAACACGAAATCTCATCAAACTCTGGGGACACAGGCAGAGGGTCCTGCTCTGCTCTGCAGAAGCCCTGCTGGCCCGGGCACCGTTTGGCCAGGTCTGGTTTATCCTCGAGATTCAATCAGGAGGCACCTTTCAAAGTCAGGGCCCGCCTGGGAGCCCAGTTCCCTGTGGGTGATTCTAAGGCACCTCCAGTCAATTCGCTCCCTCACAGAAGACGAGGGCAGGTCCAGGATTCTCTGGGGGCTTCACATGTAGAAGTCTCATTTGCAGCTTCTGTTTGGGGGAGAAACCTGAAGACTCCCTCCTTACCTCTTTGGTTTGCTGAGTGGTCAGGAGCAGCCCGCCCAGCAGAGCTCCCTCGATGGTCGAGATGCTGCCTCTGCCACGCTCAGCGTGTGTGTGTGGTGTGGCGGTGCACCTGCAGGGCTGGGGGCTCCGTTTCCTCCATGTCACTTTGTATTTTAACAGCCGTAGGCCAGCTCTTGCCACAAAGTCTGCATGCTGGGCAGTGGGGGTTAGAACTGGAGCCCCCGGCCCCCATATGGCAGGGGCTATAATAGCGGCCTGTGCCACATAGCCCAGACGAAGCCCTCACTTTATTCGGAAGAGCTAGCTTTTGACCAGAAAATGTGGTGGCCTGAGAGCCTGAGATCCGGGTGGTCACCCGAGGCAGAGTGTCCTCAGGCCTCACGGGTACCCTGTCCACAGGCACTGGCAGCATCGAGATCCCTGTCCTCTGCTTGCTGGTCAATGGTGATCCCAGCACCTTGGAGGTAGGGGCCTGGCTGAGGCCCCCTGGCTGGCTGAAGCCTTGTGGAGGGGTTTGGTGGATTCTGGGCGACCCTGGGACGGGGCTGGAAGGGATGGGGGGCCCCCCGACACCTGCAGCCAGATGTTGCCGGGATGATCTGGGCTCCACTCTCCCCTCCCTCCCCGTCTCAGAGGATCTCCAGGGCTGTGGAGCAGGCTGCCCCGTGGCTGATCCTGGCAGGCTCAGGGGGCATCGCCGATGTGCTCGCTGCCCTGGTGAACCAGCCCCACCTCCTGGTGCCCAGGGTGGCTGAGAAGCAGTTTAAGGAGAAGTTCCCCAGCGAGCATTTCTCTTGGGAGGACATCGTGCGCTGGACCAAGCTGGTATGCGCTTCCCCCTCCCCTGTCCTCCCGACCCTCCTCCCGGGGTGGCGCTGGTCCTCTCGGAGAGCCCCTGCTGATACAGCCTCCAGCCCACTCCCCCCACCTCAGACTGCCGGGCCCCCCTCCCGCTCTCGCTTCAGGCCCACAGGGAGCAGAGGGACCCAGGCAGCCCCTTGGTCTGCGGGTGGTCCCGGGCCGGGCCCAGTGGGTGGTGGGCACACGGGCTGCAAGGCTCACCTGGGGACACTGCCTGTGCCTCCGCTGTTGTCGACCACAGCCTGCCTCTGCCCCTGCCCCTGTCCTGGCTGAGGCGGCCCCATCGGGGTTCTGTTCTGGTGCCCAGCTGCAGAACATCACCTCACACCAGCACCTGCTCACCGTGTACGACTTTGAGCAGGAGGGCTCCGAGGAGCTGGACACAGTCATCCTGAAGGCGCTGGTGAAAGGTGAGGGCGGGCAGGGTGGGCACGGCAGGCACCATCAGGCGGCTTCATGCTCGGAGACACTCTGGGGTTTGGCAGCCTGGCCATTTGGGACGCTCGCCCGCCTGTCCCTTCCCGGGAAAGATGACACGTGATTCATGCATCTCTCTGTATTTGGCAAGTTTTATGACATGTGTTTTTTACCACAGCTTAAAACTATACTTAAAGCTCTCAATTCAGTGGGTTTTCTTTTTTAGTGGGGGAGGTTGTTTTTTGTTTGTTTTGGTTTTTGGTTTTTTGAGATGGAGTCTCGCACCGTCGCCCGGGCTGGAGTGCAGTGCTGCGATCTTGGCTCACTGCAACCTCCTCCTCCCGAGTTCAAGCGATTCTCCTGCCTCAACCTTCCAAGTAGCTGGGATTACAGGTGCCCGCCACCACACCCAGATAATTTTTTGTATTTTTAGTAGAGATGGGGTTTCACTATCTTGGCCAGGCTGGTCTCAAACTCCTGACCTCGTGATCTGCCCGCCTGGACCTCCCAAAGTGCTGGGGTTACAGGCGTGAGCCACCACGCTGGCCAATTCAGTGGTTTTTAGTATATTCGCGAGGTGGGGCAACCATCACTGTTATCTAATTCCAGAAGCCTTCATCGCCCCAGAAGGAGCCCATACCCCTTGGCACTCACTCCCCATTTTCCCCCAGCCCCTGGGAACCAGCGATCTGCTTCCTGTCTCTATGGATTTGCCGACGGGCGTTTCGTGTCCATGGCTCCCTGCAGGGGCGGGAGGGTTTCACGGTTCATCCGTGTTGCAGCGTATACCATTTCATGCTTCATTCCTTCTGTAAGGCGGAGTCAGGTTCCAGCCTGTGGACAGACTGTGGCTGATGCATCCGTTCACCCGCCGATGGAAAATTTTGATCAGCATTTGATGTGCTTTTTGTTGGAGACAAACACGTGCTGAAGGGCTGGCTGCTGGCAGGCAGACATAGCCCCAGCAGGGAGGGGCGCTGCTGAGCAGGGTCTGGGGACACCTTGAGTGAGGGGCTGCTCTGGGAAGGGTGTCTGAACTGCGGGTAGCTCGGGATTTAGCAACCTCACCAGGACGAGGAGGTCAACGGAGCTCCCCTGTTTAGGAACCTCCCTGTTTAGGAGCTCCCCGACCCCTTCTCATGAGTCTCAGTTTGGTCCCAGCGGCCTGAGAGAAGTACCGTAGTCTTATGGGGTCTACGACTGTGGAGGCTGAGGCTGGCGAGGACGGTGGTCTCCAGCAGATGCACCCGGCCCAGGTGCTGCAGGCCTCCCTCGAGTGACCCTGGTGACCTCACCAAGTCATGGTCAAATGCCCTTGCCCGTGGAGGAAACATGGCCCAGCGTGCTACCCTGACAACATCCAGGAAGTGGCCTCAAGGCCCAGGTGTTAGCTGGGGTACCCCCGTTGCGGCCAAGGAAGGTGCCTCACATGGGAGCAGATGGGCCATGCTGACACAGACCAGGGCAGTGCGCCTTCTCCTGGGGTTTGCACAAAGTCTTATGCCTCCTGCTGGTGTTCAGAAGTGGCACATGTGCCCCCTCAAGTCCCAGCGTGAAGTTCCCGTTTCCGCGTCTCTAGGCAGCCCACCTTCGGGGACCCTGTGCCCCAGCTCTGTCAGGCCCTCAGCTTCACCCTCGCCAGTGCCCGCCTGCTCTGCCCACAGCCTGCAAGAGCCACAGCCAGGAGCCTCAGGACTATCTGGATGAGCTCAAGCTGGCCGTGGCCTGGGACCACGTGGACATCGCCAAGAGTGAGATCTTCAATGGGGACGTGGAGTGGAAGGTGCCTCCCAGTCTGGCCCCCCCCCCTCCCCCCCCCCCCCCCCCCCCCCTCCCCCTCCCCCTCCCGGCACTGCCCAAGCTGCCTACGCTGCCTGCTTCTGCACCCTGCGGGCTGCTTGGCTGAGCCCACTCTGCCCAACTGTCCTAAAGTCTGGGGCAAGACCAGGCCACACGGTTCCGCCCGGGGTTCTGCCTCGCTCGCTGGCCCAGGCAGAGCCGGCTGGGTGCCAGCTGTCCCCAAAGCCCAAGGCGGTCGTGACACCCTCAGCATTTTCTCACGACTGGCCCCTCTGTGCTCGCCCCAACTCAGGGGGCAGGTTGGGGTGCAGGAGAGCGCGAGGGTCTGCGTGACCTGGCCCTGGGGATGGGGTCCCTGTGCTCCCTGCTCTCTCCTTCCTTGGGCCCCCCTCCTCCTGTCTCTCACTCACTCTCTTGCCCTCCTTCCCTTGGGTTTCCATGGCCACCAAGTCCTGTGACCTGGAGGAGGTGATGGTGGATGCCCTGGTCAGCAACAAGCCCGAGTTTGTGCGCCTCTTTGTGGACAACGGCGCGGACGTGGCTGACTTCCTGACGTATGGGCGGCTGCAGCAGCTTTACCGCTCCGTGTCGCCCAAGAGCCTGCTCTTCGACCTGCTGCAGCGGAAGCAGGAGGAGGCCCGGCTGACGCTGGCCGGCCTGGGTGCCCAGCAGGCCCGGGAGCCACCCACGGGGCCACCCGCCTTCTCCCTTCACGAGGTCTCCCGTGTACTCAAGGACTTCCTGCAGGACGCCTGCCGAGGATTCTACCAGGACGGACGGCCGGGGGGCCGCAGGAAGGCGGTGAGCGGGGCTCCAGGGAACGGGGGGTGAGACAAGGGCCACAGTGGGAGGCCGACGCCCATGTCCTCCAGGAGAAGGGCCCGGCCAAGCAACCCACAGGCCAGAAGTGGCTGCTGGACCTGAACCAGAAGAGTGAGAACCCCTGGCGGGACCTCTTCCTGTGGGCCGTGCTGCAGAACCGCCATGAGATGGCCACCTACTTCTGGGCCATGGTGAGCCGAGGCCGCGGGCCCAGCGTGGGGGCGGGGGAGGGACGGCCTCCTGAGACCGGGTCTCCTAGGGCCAGGAAGGTGTGGCAGCCGCTCTGGCTGCCTGCAAAATCCTCAAAGAGATGTCGCACCTGGAGACGGAGGCCGAGGCGGCCCGAGCCATGCGCGAGGCGAAGTACGAGCAGCTGGCCCTGGGTGAGTGACCGGCCGGGGCCAGGCCCGCGTGTCGGGGGAGGATGTGATAGAGGGTCAGACAAAGGGTCCTGGGCCTCGCCAGGGCCGCTTGTTACCGCTGTGGGGCTCCAGGTACCCTCAGTGGCCTCCTCTGTAGGAGAGGACAGACGGCTCTGCCTGGGATGGAGGCGGCCCCAGACCCTGAGTGTGGGACCGCTGGGCATGTGGTGAGGAAGATAGAGCCTCACGCCCCAGGCATGCACTGGGCCCTGCCGCGGGACAAGGGACATTCAGGGCGGCGGAGGCCCCCTCATCCTGCTGGGGGAGGGAAAGAGCCAGGGAAGGACAAAGGGTCAGGAAGGGTCCAGAGCAGGCCAGGCGGGGGCAGAAGGCCTGGCTGGGCCCTGGGAGGTGAACACAGGGTGCGGCCACAGACCCTAGGTCTGGGCGGGGGATGGACGAGGGGCGTTGGGGGCCGGGCATCGGTGTCTTGTCCTAGCGGCCAGGGTCTCCGGGGGCAGACCTCTTCTCTGAGTGCTACAGCAACAGTGAGGACCTCGCCTTCGCCCTGCTGGTGCGCCGGAACCGCTGCTGGAGCAAGACCACCTGCCTGCACCTGGCCACCGAGGCGGACGCCAAGGCCTTCTTTGCCCACGATGGCGTGCAGGTGAGTGCCAGCTGGCCTGGGGGAGAGCTGCCAGGGGGCAGGGCTGGCAGGCGAGCTGGGCCCAGCTTGAGTTGACTTCGCAGCCTGCGGCTGCCCTGTCACTCCTGTCCCCAGCACAGGGGAGCGGGGTGGGGCTTCTGTTCCTGGAAGGCGCCCCCCTGGCTTCCTCCACCAGGCACATTCCTGCCTCTGGGCTCAGCGGAAGTGCCACTTCCTCCTCTCAGTCCTTCCCGACCACCAAGCCCAATCTTTTCCCTAGTGAAGGGCACAGCAGCTCAACCCACACCCCTGCGATGAGCGTCCCGAGGAGCATGTCCCCCACCAGGACAGGGGCTCCGGGAGGGAAGGCTGGGCTGGGCGCCCCTTCAGCTCACGTGGGCCAGGCACCTGGGCATTCCTGGGGCAGGGCATAGCCTGGACGAAAGTGCATAGGTGGAGCCAACAGTTTTGCCTTCACCTCAGGCCTTCCTGACCAGGATCTGGTGGGGGGACATGGCTGCGGGCACGCCCATTCTGCGGCTGCTAGGAGCCTTCTTCTGCCCCGCCCTCGTCTATACCAACCTCATCACCTTCAGGTGGGTCAGGCCTGTGGGCTGCCTGCTGGCTGGGGCAGGTACCAGTGCATGTGCTGGAACCACAGGGAGGGCCTGGGCCTCGCTGGTGCTGGTGGCAGCCTGACTCTGTAGCCCCCAAGTCCAGACTCCCTGCAGGTCCCACTCCCCACAGTCCTTGCACCCAGTGGGCACTTTGATGGCCAAGCACCCGGAGCCACGCAGGCGCCTCTGGGAGTCCTTCCTGCAGGCCCTGAGCTCTCCTGTGCTTGCAGTGAGGAAGCCTCCCTGAGGACAGGCCTGGAGGACCTGCAGGAGCTGGACAGCCTGGACATGGAGAAGAGTCTGCTGTACGGCCTGCACAGCCGGTGCGAGGCAGAGGGCCGGGCAGAGTGGAGGGGACCGGTGGGTGGTGGCTGGGAGGCTGGACTGTGGTGGGGCACCCAGCTGGGCGCCAGCCTCACCGCTGTGGCCTTCTCTGCGGCACAGGGTAGAGGAGATGGTGGAGGCGCCGAGGGCTCAGGGTGGCCGAGGCCCGCGTGCTGTCTTCCTGCTCACACGCTGGCGGAAGTTCTGGGGCGCTCCCGTGACTGTGTTCCTGGGGAATGTGGTCATGTACTTCGCCTTCCTCTTCCTGTTCACCTACGTCCTGCTGTTGGACTTCAGGCCGCCCCCCCAGGGACCCTCGGGGCCCGAGGTCACTCTCTACTTCTGGGTCTTTACACTGGTGCTGGAGGAAATCCGGCAGGTAGGTGGCCACACTAGCTTGGGTCCCCTCCACTCTGCAGCTTCAGGTTGGGCAACCTAAGCTGGGTCCTGCCCTCTCGGGGTGGGGCTATCCATCTGTAGAACAAGAACAGCACGGGGCCTCCCACCTTCCCAGTCACCAGTGGCCATGATCCTGGTCAAGGACCCAGCCCTGAGCCCTGCTCCAGACCGAGCCCTGAGCCCTGCTCCAGACTGAGCCTTCATCCCTGCTCCAGACCGAGCCCTGAGCCCTGCTCCAGACTGAGCCTTCATCCCTGCCCCAGACTGAGCATGACCATGGTCTCCTTCGTCAGAGTCTGAACCCTGACCTGTATCACAGACTGAGTCCAGACACTGAATAAACTGATCCCTAGACTCTGGGCACAAAAAGCCCTGACTCCAAGTGAAGACTGACCTCAGCTTCTGTCCCCAGACAGCCCTGGAATAGCTTCAGTGGACCCCCAGTCCCACTGGTAGCCTGGGCCCTGGTCATAGATGGAACCCCGATCCCCATGGCACACTGAACCCTGATCCTTACAGATCTGAGCTTGTCCAGGTAGGGCTGTCCCCAGCGAGGGGGCCTGGACAGCTATCAGTGGACTGCCTGCCTCCCTCCCAGGGCTTCTTCACAGATGAGGACACACACCTGCTGAAGAAGTTCACACTGTATGTGGGGGACAACTGGAACAAGTGTGACATGGTGGCCATCTTCCTGTTCATCGTGGGTGTCACCTGCAGGTCTGTGGGGCCCAGAGGCCGTGTGGCCTCAGGGGGGCTTGTGGGCAGGCTTCCAGATGAAGCCACTCAGGTCGGGTGTGGTGGTGGCACCTGTGGTCCCAGCTACTCAGGAGGCTGAGGTGGGTGGGTCACTTGAGCCAGGGAATTTGAGGCTGCAGCAAGCTGTGATCACGACACTGCACTCCGGCCTGGGTGACAGAGCAAGACCCTGTCTGCTAAAAATAAATAAACAAAAGATGAAGCCACTCAGGGCCTCAGGAGTCCTGGCCTGGCCCTGGCCCTGGCCCTGCCCACACCCAGCATGCTGTGTGCCCCTGGGGAAGGCTCTGCCCCTCTCTGGGCCCCGCGGCCGCATCAGCCTCCCACCCTCCAGGATGCTGCCCTTGGCGTTTGAGGCTGGCCGCACAGTCCTCGCCATGGACTTCATGGTGTTCACGCTGCGGCTGATCCACATCTTTGCCATACACAAGCAGCTGGGCCCCAAGATCATCGTGGTGGAGCGCATGGTGAGCCCTGGGCCTGGCCCTGGAGGGACAGACAGCCCCTGCCTGGGCCCCTGGCTGGCCGCTGATGCCCCTCTTTCTGCCCCACCCTGTGAAGATGAAGGACGTCTTCTTCTTCCTCTTCTTTCTGAGCGTGTGGCTCGTGGCCTACGGCGTCACCACCCAGGCGCTGCTGCACCCCCATGACGGCCGCCTGGAGTGGATCTTCCGCCGGGTGCTCTACCGGCCTTACCTGCAGATCTTCGGGCAGATCCCACTGGACGAGATCGATGGTTTGCACACAGCCAGCGGGGGCGGGGTGGGGAGCAAGTGGAGCCCTGTGTGCACAAGCCCTGGGCACGAGTCTCTCCAGAGGGGTCTGCTGGGGCCAGGGAGACCCTAGCCTGGGGCAGAGATGGCAAAAGTGGCTGAGGCCTGGTCCCCAGGCCCCCCACACCCCAAAGGGCCAGGCCTGGTTCCCGAGGCAGAGGCAGCTCCAGTCACGGAGCCCCGACCTGGGGCCTTGGGCTGGGAAGGAGACACAAGGAGACCCCAAGGCAGCCAGGACTGGCCTGCTTGGGAAGGCCAAGCGGCAAGTCTTGCTCTGGCGGTGGTCTGTCGGGGGCGAAGGGATGGGCAGTCACTAAGGGCACAGATTGGGCCCAAAGGCTGTCCCAGCTATCGTCCAGGGTCTGGACCCTCTGGCTCTCCTCACGGCCCCTGGCCTCTGCCCTTCTCCCACAGGGCCCTGCTTGACCTAGGTGCCCCGTCACCCACCCACCCACCGGAGCCCTTATGCCGTCCTTCCACCATGCGGCCACTCCTAAAGGCACCCTGGCTGCTCCTGGGGACCCACCCCAACGTGTGTGTGGCCTGTCCGTGCCTGTGGGTGTCCCCAGGCCGACCCCTGTAGCTGGCTGGGGCTGGTGGAGGCTCTGGAAACTTTTTCATAAGCCAGTGCAGTGGGGAGGGTGGGGTGGGGGGACAGAGCCGCTTGGCCATGGGGGCCTCTGTGCTGATGGGTTGGTGGGAAGCTCAGGGATGGGGAAGCTCAGGGATGGGGCAAGGACCTGTGCAGTCCCCTGGGATGGCTGGGACTCAGTGAGGAGCCCCGACCTGGGAGGGGACGCACACCTCTGGGAAGGTGGGCCAGCAGCCAGCCAGCCCCTGGGGCCCTCGAGGGGTGCCGTATGCTTGGAGATCCAGCAGAGAAGGTGCTGGAAACATTGTTCAGGCGGTGTCAGGCGGCTGGGGCTGCCCAGCATGGGGCAGTCATGGCACAACGTGCTGCCCAGGCCTGACCCTGACCTCTGTGGAGTGGCGCTCAGGATCTGCGATAAATATTTGTTGATGGGATGACGGCCAGACCGGAGCAAACACAGGCCTCCGGGACAGGCGTGGGCGACGCCGTGATGGAAATCGCCTCTCCCAGCGCGGCTCATTTCCTTGGGCTGTTTTCTTAGCCCCCGCAGCCCCTCCTGACATTTTGGTGTTTGCTCATCACAGGCATTCATTTTCCAGGCCATTAGTTTAACCAGACCCTGCCTGCCTGCGACCCCACCTCACCCTCACCATATGGTCTCCAACACTGCCCTGTCCGCAGGGCCCCTCGGGGCAGGAGGAGCTCTAGACAGGCGCCTCCAGCCGGGGCAGGGTTGGGGGTCCCCCCTTTCTTGAGTGGCTGCCTCTCTGGCGGGCCAGTCCCAGACACCCGTATGGGGAGACAGGCCTGGCCATGGCCTCCTTGTCGATGGGAGAAGGCGGGAAACAGACTCCCGAGGAGCCTGCTCCGAGTGCTGCCCCAGGGAGGTCTGCGGTGCTGCTGGGATCTCTCAGGGAGGTCTGCGGTGCTGCTGGGATCTCAGAACCCTGTGCTGAAACGCCTACAACAGGGCCAGCCCCGGCCGCACACTGAGTCTCAGATGTGTCACTTCCCCTCTCTGAGCTGCAATTCCTTGGGGTCAGTTCAGCTGCCAAGCAAATTTCTGGGCCCTTCAGGCTGAACCCAGCCACTCACTGTGAGCCCCTCTGCTGCTGGGCAGAGAGTCACTCACACATGCTGGGCAGAGAGTCACTCACACACACACGCTGGGCTGCTGGGCAGAGAGTCACTCACACACACACTCTGGGCTGCTGGGCAGAGAGTCACTCACACACGCTGGGCTGAGAGGGAGACTGAGGCTCAGACAGTTTCTGCACAGCCTGCAGTCTCCTCAGAGCCCAGGACAGCCCCCTGCCCCACTCTGCACTCGTGCCAAGCTGGAGCTGGGGTTGAGCTGTGGTGATGAGCTTGTTCTCTGGGGCTCCAGGCCCCAGGGACAATTTAATTTCCAGCCCGGCCTGGTGGCGCCTTCCCAAATCACAGAGTCGGGGAGGGTGTGGGGGTCTCATTCCTCAGAGCTGCTTTTATCAGACAGATTTACGGCTTCACAAACAGGCTCTCCAGGCTGGCCCTGGCCCGCTCCTCCAGAGTGCAGGGACAAGAGGGGTCATCAGTCTGCCCAGGAACAGATTCATGGGCTGGAGGTGGCCAGGGCGGGCAGAGGAGGGGCAGGCCTGGGGTGGGAGCGTGGGGAGGGCTGGTGCTCACTGGCTGCCAGTGCACACACAAACACTCAATAACTCACACACGGGCCAATGTGTCACAATAACTCACTCGGGAGAAACAAGGCAGGAATTCACCCCAGGAAGGAGAACGGACCCCTCCAGCTCAGGACCCAGGCACAGGGGCAGGAACCTGGGAACAGGGAGACCCCCAGAACCCACCACAGGGCAACCTGGAGCTGGCAGGCACCAAGACACACTTGAATGTGCCTGTGTGTGTGCCAGTGTGTTCACACAGACTCACACATGAGCATGTGTGCCAGGCACATCCAAACACATGTACAGGCTCACACAGACACAACCTAGCGTGCAGGCTGGGGAGGGAGGAGAGAGCGGAGCTCCCATTAGGATATGGAGGGGATATGTGGTCCCGGATGGCCGGAGCATGCTCTGGCCTCTGGCTGGGACCCTGAGTACCCTGACTCTCACTGTGGCTCCCTCCTCCCTCCTCCTGCCCTGCAGGCTGGGGTGGGGTGGGGGTCCAAGGCTGAGCCCTGCAATGGAGAAGCTGGTGTGAGGTTCTGGTTTTAAGGGACTGGAGTGAGATCTGCTGCCCCTCCAGGGTATCCCTGCCCAGGGCCGAGGGAGCTCAGCCTGCCAGCTCCCAGAGTGCACTGCCTGAAGAATGTTCTTGACTTGAGTGGCCCAGTGTGGGATCGGTGCCCTCAGGGCTTGCAGCGAGCCCTGTCTGGAGCCTGCTGGCACAATACAGTTTGGAAAGGTGGCGGAATTACTGCCCAGCTTGGAGTATGATCACAGGGGTTAGTGCTGTAACGGCTCTGAGACGTCCTGCAGTAAGGACCCCATCTCCCTTTCCTCAGCAGCTTTCCCAAACCTTCAACAGCAGAGGCTTTTTTGGGATGAGGGGTGGAGGTTTTAACACACGCAACAACCGGCAGAAACCTGTGTCCCGTGACCCCTCTGTCCCCCACCTTCCATCCCTCCAGGGGTCTTGGCTCTACCTCCAGGGCCTGTGGCCCTGGCTGACTCCAGTCCCTGGTGGAAGCCCAGCAGACATGGCAGAGGGGGCCCAGGGTGGGGCTCACCACCTGTCTGGTTCTGGTTTGCTGTGATGGGGGTTTCAGTGCTAAAACCTAGGCCATCCTGGGTGAACTGGGACAGTGGGTCACCTAACTAGCACCTGTGTCCCCTGGGTTCAACACTGAGACTAAGCTCTCTACCTCAGGGCGTTTGCCTGAGGCCGCCCTTGTGGCTGCCCCTGGTCTGGTCCCCACGGTGTTCCCCACGGCACCCTTGCCTTCCAGAAGCCCGTGTGAACTGCTCCACCCACCCACTGCTGCTGGAGGACTCGCCATCCTGCCCCAGCCTCTACGCCAACTGGCTGGTCATCCTCCTGCTGGTCACCTTCCTGTTGGTCACCAACGTGCTGCTCATGAACCTGCTTATCGCCATGTTCAGGTGACTCCAACCAACCCCCGGAGGAGAGCGCCCTGGAGCGGAGGGAGCGGAGGGTCATTCCCCAACACCGCCTCCTTCGCGGTCCACCTGCTGCGCCACAGAGGGTGGGGCTTGGTGCCCCAGGGCAGATAGGAGGCGGCACAGCCTGGACTGCGGGGCTTTGCCTGCCCAAGACCTCGAACTCTGTGGGCCGCCCTCCTGGTCCCAGCAAGCAGGGCCTGGGTCTTTGGGGGACGGGTGCTGTGGCGAGAACTCTGGGCTTGTCCAGGAGAGCAGAGCGGACAGGGGAAGACCCAAGGAGAGTGCAGACGCAGTGCTGGGCCTCGGCCCCTTGTGACACACCCCACAGGCAACGCAGACGCAGTGCTGGGCCTCGGTTTCAAAAAGGGCTCCCCAACAGCAATCAGGGTACAGGTGGGATGCGTCCCCCAGGTGGGCGTGGGGAGCCGGTAGGTGACGGCTCGGCTGTGCCCCTGCAGCTACACGTTCCAGGTGGTGCAGGGCAACGCAGACATGTTCTGGAAGTTCCAGCGCTACAACCTGATTGTGGAGTACCACGAGCGCCCCGCCCTGGCCCCGCCCTTCATCCTGCTCAGCCACCTGAGCCTGGCCCTCCGCAGGGTCTTCAAGAAGGAGGCTGAGCACAAGCGGGAGCACCTGGGTGAGGCCGGGGCCGTGGGTCCCAGGGCGGGGCTGTGCGCTGGAGGCGGGTCTGGAGAGACCTGGGCCCCTCCTCAGCCCCGTGGGTCCTCGGCTGGGCTCTGTGCAGGCTGGCACCGCTGAGCCCGTCCCCCTGCAGCTTGGCCGTCCCTGCACAGGGTTGTTCTCGCCCTCCATCCCCTGGCTGGGCCCCACTCACTCCTGCCGGGCCTACCTCGCCCCGGGACCAGGCCTGGGCTCTGCCACTGAGGCCCATGTGCTCTAGGAACGCTGACTGCCGCCCCGCTTTCCCAGAGAGAGACCTGCCAGACCCCCTGGACCAGAAGGTCGTCACTTGGGAGACAGTGCAGAAGGAGAGCTTCCTGAGCAAGATGGAGAAGCGGAAGAGGGACAGCGAGGGGGAGGTGCTGCGGAAAACCGCCAACAGGTGCGGGGGCCCGTCCTGATCACTGGTGGGTGTCGGGCTGCCTTTAAGCGGGGATGTGCCCTTGGCGTCAGTGACAGAGGATCTGAGCTGGGGAGCCGAAGCTGAACGGGTAGGGGCAGGGCCCTGGCCAAGCCCAAGGGCCTCGCTTTCCAGCCTGACCTGTGCAGGACCCTGCTGGGATGCCCGGCCAGGCGAAAAAGGAGCGTGCACAGTGACTGTGGCGCCCTCCCTGCTGTGGTCTCAGGAGTGGGACTCCCCACCCCGGCTTCCCTCCAGCCCTGGCTGCAGGGGCCTGTTCCCGACTGCCTGCCCTGTACCGTCTTGCTGGGTGGTGTGCCCAGGCAGGGACGGCACCCCAGCCCTACCAGGAAGGCACAGAGCGCTCTGTACCTGTGCCAGGTGCACTTTGAGGGGTCCTGGTGCCACCAGATCTGGGCATGAGGGGGGAAGGGAAAGGGCCAGGGCACCCAGACGGGCACACAGGGAGGCCTGAGGGGATGGGGAGGCTCCCCACACGCGGAGTGCTGCGTGGCCATCCACAGCTACCCGCCTGCTCCTGCCGCAGAGTGGACTTTGTTGCCAAGTACCTCGGGGGGCTGAGGGAGCAAGAAAAACGCATCAAGCATCTGGAGTCACAGGCAAGCAAGCCCCGGAGCTCCTCTCCCTGACGGGAGGCGGGTGGCCGCCTGGGGCCACTGGGACCTGCCCACAGCCCTGCCCGGTCGTTCACAGAAATGAGCCAGACCAGAGCCAGGACAGGAGCACCCCAGTGGGTGGAGGAAGGTCCTGGGGAAGGGGGCCGTCCCCACCTGTGCCTGCTCCCACCCTGCCACTTAAGAGGCCACAGCCTTAAATGAGGGTGTCACATTCACAACCCCTCGCGTTTCACTCTACATGCCTCACGGGAGCCTCACCCACCCCTGCCTTTGAGTGGCAGCTCCCAGAGGGAGGAGTCCCGGGGCAGCGGGGCCCTGGCAGGAGAGGGGAGATGGGGAGGTTGCCTGTCCCCTGCTGTCCTGAGAGCCCTGGAGCTTCCGGACATGTTTCCCTTCTCCAGATCAACTATTGCTCGGTGCTCGTGTCCTCTGTGGCTGACATGCTGGCCCAGGGTGGCAGCCCCTGGAGTAAGCCTGTTTGGGGAGCGTGGGATGAGGGTGGGCATGGGCACCCACCCTGCAGCAGCTGGTGGGAGCAGGTGGGGGACCGTAGGCTGTGCTGTGTACTCTGCCTTCCCTGCCTGGCCTGGGAGTCTCAGGAGGCCTTGGCTGGACACGGTTCTTCAGGGCGGTGTGGGAACCCTCTGATGGAGCCCCGGCCTTGGCCAGGGTCAAATGTGGTTCACTCGGACTCCTGAGGCTCTGCTTGGCGCAGGCCCTACTGGGCTGTCCTGCTCAGGGGGCAAAAGGGCCCCTCAGCCTCACGGGAGTTGCTTTCCTAGTCCCAGGAGTGCAGGCGGAGGCCTGGTTGTCTCTGGGCTCCCCATCTTCCCCAGGCTGGCCTGTGGCGACTCACTCTGGGAGTCATGGCATCCTGGCCCTTGCCTCTGAGCCAGCTACCTCTCCCCTTCCTGGGCCTGCCCTGCTGGCTCCCACCGCTCAGGGGGGCCTTCCTTCCCAGCAGGCTCTCGACACTGTGGCGGGGGAAGCCGGCTGGTGGCCTCTGACCACAGAGGGGGTTTAGATGGCCAGGAACAACCCGGGGCTGGCCAGCCTTCCTCGGACACCTAAGCTGCTTGGCCTGCCATATGTGGGGCCACCTCACCTCAGCAGGCCACCCTGGGTCTTGTGCACTGACCTTTGCCGACCTCCAGCGGAACCCCCAGGGGGCAACAGACCCCCCAGCAGACAATGGCCCTCCTGGTGCCTCACCAGACCCTCACCCAAAGGAACCGCTCCTTGTCCCTCCCGGCCTCCCTGGGGGCACCGCAGTGTCATGGGGCTGTCTACCCTGACAGGCACAACTCCCCGGGCAGAAAACGTGCCCCACCGTAACCCTACCTGGAAACTGACCAGCCTGCACCACAGAAAAGCTGGCCCTGCGGTGCGTCGGGGGAGCACCCCCATCCAGACTGAGCAGCTGCTGTGGGATCCGCACCCACCCCTGCCCTGACTTGTGTTGCCTGACAAGAGACTCATCTTTTTTTGAAACACTACTGGTTAGAATTTCTGCCACTTAAGACCCAAAAGGTCCTTTGGGGCTCAGGTGATTGGCTCCTGGAAGACAGGGCTGGGCACCCACGGCGTCTGTCAGCTGTCCCCCCAACACCCAGTGGCCAGTACAGCACACGCTGGTGTTTATGGCGCTAGGACACAGCCCCTGTTGGTGCCAGTGGCTGCTTTATCTCCAGTGGAGCCTGGAAAACACCCAGATAAAACTGGACCCCTGGCTCAGTCAAACACCTGCCCAAGCCCCCCAACTGCCCACTCACACCCCAGCCTTCTCTGTCCAGACCCATTTTGTCATCTCCCTGTCGCCTCCCAAGCTGTGGTCCGCACTAGGCCTGGGGCTGATGGCATCCTGTGGGCTTTGGTTGGGGGAGGGCAGATTCTGGACCCACTCAGGCCCATTGAGGGTACTCGCTGGACACCTGCCACTGAGCCACAAGCCCTAGAGGAGGCCTGGGGTTGCCAACTCTTGCTGTCACCTGGGTGATCTGCTGTTAAGGGATGCAGGTGTCAGCCACCCTTGAGTGGTCCAGCACTGTCAGGTGTGGGGACCTCTTGCTGCCGACAGACCCCTTTGAGTAAGCAGGGCCCAAATATACAAAAAGTCTGAGAAAGACCCAAAACCTTTATTGTCCCCATCAGGAAGCCAGTGCTTCCAGCCCACACCCCACACCCCAGGAGCCTCAGCAGGTCTCTGCTCGGGAGGACGCCACCTAGAGCTGCAGCCAGGGCCTCCAGTGCCACCTACAGGCAGCCTGCAGGCTTCCTCCCACTCCAGCTGGGCAGTGGCCAGGCTGCCCCTTGACCAGCCCCACTAGGAAGGCAGCAGGATGGCAGTGGCCAGTGTGGTCAGGCTGGGCCATCTCCCTCTCAGACCTCAGCACCTGGGTCCTCAGAGCTGCTGCCCTTGTTCCGGAAGTGGTCTCGACTCCGCTTCCTGCTGCCATGGAAGCCAACAGTCTCCACCGGCGGGAGACCTGTCACAGACCCACTGTGGACAGGCCCTGACAGTGCCTCCACCTCCTGCAGGCCCCCATGGGGGCTGCCCCACTCCTCGGCCTCTGGGCTCCCGGGCCCGGCCAGATGGGCCAGCTCCACAGGGCCCTCGCCCCTGTCTGTGGCAGGGTTCCCAAGGCTACCCCTGCCCGGCTCTCCCACCTTCCCCAGGACCCTCTTCCTCTCGTGTCTGGCCTCGACCCCTCGGACTGGTTTGGTGAAGACGACCCTCCCCTCCCCACAGCTGGAGGGGTCCTGGTTGAAGGAGGACACGCAGTCAGTGGGGGCAGCCAGGCTCTGGGAGCCCAGGAAGGCCAGGGCGGCGGCCTGATTGCTCTGCTCGCTGACCTCGGTCACATCTTCTAGGCTGTACTTGGTCCAGCGCTCAGGGTGTGCCACGTAGTCAGGGACCGGAGGCACCCTTGGGGAGGCAGGGCTCCGATGGGCCCTGCCCAGGCCTGCCACTGGAGACCGGCCTGAGGGCGCTAGGGGCTGCTTGAAGCCTCCATTGTCACTCATGCTCGTGTGGGCCACAGAGGATGGAGCTCTCCTGGCCGCTCCCTCCAGGCAGTCAAAGATGTCACGGCTGCGCTGGGAGAAGGTGGAGCTCATGCCTCTCAGATGGAATGGCTGCACCGTGGCCGGGAGGAGGCCTGACGGGGGTGAGGGGGGTTCATCAGGACCTGAATCCTCCTCCCCAGGCAGCCCCATCGGGGACAGTGCTTCCACTTCGGCACCACCGGGCAAGCTGAGGTCAGAGTCTGAGTCACTGAGGGAGACTGTGTCGGAAGGCAGCGTGTCATACTCCGTCCCGTGCTCGCCCTCCACGCTGGGGGACGGCTCACCTGTCCCTGCATCAGCCATGGGTCCCCAGGGCCACGCCACACCTAAACCAAAACGGCCCAGGAAGTTTGTCTCTCAGGAGGAACAGTATTGAGAATGAGTTCCCCCTGCAGATCCACTGCCCCTGGACAAGTAGAGAATCAACTGACAGAACTGTCCCACACAGGGTGGAGTCCCGCCTCCCCCTCCAAGCCCTCCTCTCACCTCTCTTGGCTGCTGGGTGCCAGTGGTTGACACTGGAGAGTGACTGGACAGCCAAGTGGGCCAGGTGAACGGAGCCCTGATGAAGGTCCTCAGTGGCACAGGCGTGGTCGTCTCAGGCCTGGGAGTGCCCCAGCATTGCCGCTGTTCAGCTGCTCAACTGCAGGTGGGTGGGGTGGGGGAGAGGACCAACTTCAGACCAGAGCACGCATGTGTGAAACAGGTTATGTCCAGTGCCAGCCCATTGTCACCCCTCAAGGTGCCAGGCAGGACCGACCTAAGTCTGGGTTTTCAGAGCCCCTGACAGGCTAGGACTCAGGGTAGGGACTTTTGACTCGTTACCTCATTTAATCGTGCCAACCCTCTGCAGGCAAGCTTGGAGCTACTAAGCGATTTTAGTAGTAAGCAGCCACCCAGGGCTTAAACCCAGGGCTGAGATCAGGCAGGAGGGCCACTTATAAGCTGCTTGCTGTGCAGGGTGAGCAGTTGGTACTCCACAAAGAGCCAGCACCTTCCTGATCCATGGGGAAAAGGTTTGCTCCTATTTGCTGGAAGATCCCCGGGAGCTCCCAAGGAATCTGCAGCCAAGCCCCTGGCATCTGAGGGTCAAGCTCTCAGGAAAGTGGGGTGTCGACCATCACCTTGAGCAGCCCTGCTAGGCAGAGGCAAATCCCCGCAGCTCCTGGAGCGACCTCCAGTGGCCTTCCTCCTGTAACACTCAGCACATACCTTGCCTTTCCAGCTGCCTGGACAAATGCTGCCTCCTGTACCTATTTAGTGGTAGAGTGACTAGATGCCTCAGAGCTTGCGTTTCCAAGCAAAAAAGACGGCCCATCCACACCCTTCTTCACTGTCCTCGGCCATCCATCCACTGACTGCTCTCCTGCTACCAACACTCCTTGCCCGCCCAGGGTGACTTGTGTCTTGTGCACCCAACAAGGATGGGGTCAGGGGTACTATTAGGGACTGTCAGTGCCCTCCACCAGGTCAAACACAGGAAGGACCTCAATTCCTCTGAGGCCTGACTCTCCTCACTGAAGAAGCCACCCCAGGGAAAGGCGATACCCAGTACCCCCCACACTGATGACCGTTTTAAAACTGGCAGGAACGGGGCGGGGGGCATAATTTGTCCAAGTCACACAGTATGTTGCAGACGAAGCTGGAGTTCCAACCAGACCCCTGCTTCCCAGATTCGCACTCCCGTCCTCTGCAGCAGAACGCCGCCGCGGCCAGAAGCAGCCTGGTCAGCGGGGCACTCCGAGGGGGAGCGGGGATCGGGCTGCAAGACAGGGACTCCGGGAGTCCGTTCTCGGGGTTCTCGGCGAGATCCGGCAATAAGTGGAAGGGCAGAGTTGACTCCTTCATGTCCGGAGGCTGAAGGAAGCCGTCTCTTTCTCCACATGAATGCAAAGCCCGGCCTTTCTCCACTCTATGTGCCAGCAAGACCTCCCCGCCAGGGAAAAAACGAACTCTCAGTGCCAAGTTGGCTCTCGGTGCGAAGTCGGGCTGGACAGGCCCGGGTCCGGGCCTCAAGAGGATGCTGGTGGGTGCCAAGGGCCCGGTCGCAAGGTACGGGGGTCGGCGAGCACAGCGAGGCCTCCGAGCTCAAGTGTTAAAGCTGCGCTCGGTGACCTTCCGGAGGCTCGGCCGGCCACCGTGGCCCGTCCTCCCTCAGCACAAACCTACCGGCTCAAGGATGCACGGCCATCTCCATCTTGGTCGGCGCCGCACGTCCGTGCGGCGCGCTCAGCCCTCTGGGAAACCGAGTGCTCTGCCGGCCGAGCGCCGCGGCTTCCGCGCCTGCAGAACTACAACTCCCACAAGGCACTGGGCCGCCACTCCCGACGCCTGTCGGGAGGTGTAGCCCTGTGCGCATGCGCCCGGCCCTCTACTCTACGCCCCGGCTCTTGGGTCCGGCTCGGAAGCGGCCCCGGAAACGACGGCATTTGTTGGGGAACCAAGACCGGAATTGACCAAGAAGAACAGGAAGAGGAGGGGCCAGGCCTGCAATTCCCAGAATGCTCGACGACTAACCGACAGCCGGGCCGGCTTCCCGTGGTCCCAGCGCCACCTGCCGGAAACCGCGAGAACAGCGGCCGCCCCAGGCAGGAAGTGCATCATCTCGTATGGAGAACGAATGCCGTTCCGGCACTTCCGGTCATGACCGGAAGCCGTAACTGTCGCTCCTCCTGGGCTTCGTCAATGCAGCGAGGCGGGGCTCCCCGGGATCCCACGGTCCCGCTCAGGCCAGACGCAGAGGCGGTCCCAGCCCGAGATGAGGACGCGGGGTCGTGGCCGCTGGGTCACGGGTGAAGGGGGCTTTCCCCGCTGGCTGGGCCGACGCTTTCCCACCCCTAGGGGTTTACTGGGCCCTGGCCGCAAACTTGTGGGGCGTCGTCCTCACACAATTGCCCGGCCACGCTGACACCTCTGGGCCCTCAGCTCTGGTGCATTGGTCCGGGCTCCGGGAGGCACTGAGACGTCCCCCGAGGGCGCTGCGGGGAAGCTGGGGCCAGGTCCCTGGTCCTTCCGGGCAGGATGGAGGCCGCTGAACGCTCAAGCTTCCAAGTCAGCGTGGCTGGGTGGGCGGCAGCCGGGAAGGTTTGGCCTCCGCCGTGCTTGGGAGCCTGTCCAGGGGGCAGGTCAGCTGCCCGCCCTGAAAGGGAAGACGAGGGCCCAGGTTCTCCCTTCGACAAGCCGCGTCTCCCTTGGCCACTGGGCCCTGTTGGCACCTTGTGCCCCTTCTCAGCTGGGAGAGTTCATGCCCCACACAGTCAAGGAATCTGAGTTCCCCGTGGCTGCTAGACCTCTGGTCCCTCTGAAAGGCTCGAGAGAGAACTCCCCCAGGGCCTGCTGTCCTGGCATCCGCTGGGAAATAGGATTCAAGGACCTGCTGTGGCTCAGCCTAGAGAAAAGGAGGGGAAGCAGGACCCCCTCCTCGGCCCCCGGTCTGCTGTGCGCCTTTGGGATACCTTATTCCTTAAACTGCTCTTCCCTCCGCACAGGGAACATAGTGGAAAGTAGAGAGGGGGCTCCTTGAACCATCCTGTTACCCCAACCAGTGCAGGCTTGGAAGTTGGGAGCAGCAGGGGAGGAGGGCCTTCTGAGAGACTCTGTAACGCCCTAAAATGCAGGGCTGGGGACAGTTTCCAAATTGGCCCGCAAAGAGGCTGCTGGGAGCCCTAGACATGAATTCCCAGGCACTCATTTCCTCCAGGGGTCAGTTAAATGTGCCAGCATCTCCCTCCCCACAACTAGGGAAAAGCAGCCTGACCCAGAGCAAGCCCCACCCCACGATGTAGGGGAAGATAGGAGAGTCTAGACCAAGCCCATTGGCTGCAGGAGCTCAGACACAGGGAAAAGTACCGGTAGCGCAGGGGCTGCTGAGCCCCAGAGCCTGTCCACCCCCCAACCACCGCCCGCTGAGGGGCTGGTGGGCTCCCTAGTAGGACGAGGTCTTTCTTCCCCTCCAGCCTCTCTGAGACATGGCTCAGGCCTTAGCCACCAGCTCCTCAAAGGAACATTTACAGGAAATAGATGGGCAGGACAGAGACCCTCAAATGCTCGGGAGGGGGCAGTGTGTCCATCCTTTGCTGTCCCTTAGGAGGAGGAGGAGTCCTGCAGCGCACCCAGCCCCGACCCCAAGCCCATCTCATACTGCATTCCTTGGCTGCCCGACCCCTCCTGCCCACCTGCTGACACTGTGTGCTCCTCATGTGCCCAAGGGGCAGGGTGGAAGTGACTGCAGGCAACACAGGGCCTCTCCCAAAAGACAACACAGAGAACCCTCCCAGAAAGGGCCCTTGCTACCTGGAGTTACTCCCTGGTTTAAACCCAAAGTAAAATTCTAAGCAACCCCAACCAACCGAATGGACACCTCTTGGCCAAACGCATTCTAAAGTAAACCTGAAAAGCTAGTTCAGGCCATGATGACCGTGGGTGGCCCAATGTGCCTCATTATACCCCTCTTCCAGTGGGAATTCAGGCACCGCTGACCAGCATTCACATTAAAACAGACACCTTAGGCCGGGTGTGGTGGCTCACACCTATAATCCCAGCACTTGGTGTTATCACCTGAGTTCGGGTGTTCAGGAGTTCGAGACTAGCCTGGCCAACATGGCGCAACCCTGTCTCTACTAAAAGTACAAAATTGGCTGGGTGTGGTGGTGCATTCCTGTGGTCCCACCTACTCGGGAGGCTGAGGCAGGAGAATCGCTTGAACCCGGGAGGTGGAGGTTGCCGTGAGCCGAGATCACACCACTGCACTCCAGCCTGGGCGACAAGAGCGAAACTCTTGCCTAAAAATAAACAGAGACCTTAAGACTCACAAAACAGACTCTGTATCAATAAGATACCAACGTGACAGCAGGCCCTGAAAGAAGTCAAAGTATTTTACCCCAAAATATATTTCTCTGATGTATTTTGAAATGGCCCTGCAAAGCTGTCTCTTGGGAAAATCTACATTCAATAGAGAATCCCCCTCCCTTTCAGGGTCTATTTCCTGATCCAGGAGATAATTAACTAAGATTCTGGCACCTTTTTAAGTCTGATAAGAAACATTTACAATCTGGAGGCTTCATCTGCATAAGAAGAATCTTGGTCTCCACAACTCCTTCTCTTAACCCAGACAGTCCATTCTATTGATTTCAGGTCTTTAGATAAACTCAACCAATTGTTAATCAGAACATCTTTTAATCCGCCTATGACCTGAAAGTCCCTCCCCTTCAAATCATCCCACCTTTCTGACTAAACCAACATACATCTTACATGTATTGATCGATGTCTTATGTCCCTAAAATGTATAAATTCAAGTAGCCGGACCACCTTGGGCACCAGTTCTCAGGGCCTCCCGGGGCTGTGTCAGAGGCCACAGGTGCTCTTATTTGGCTCAGAATAAATAACTCCGCAAATTTTACAGAGTGACTCCTTTTGTGAACACCAGGGATCCCAACCCACCCCCTCACCCTGGAGCCCACACAGTCCACAGAGCCGAGCCCCACCCGTGCCGGACTCCCCCGCCCTCTGGCCAACCCCTAGGTCTCAGACGCCACTGGCACTGAGGGGCTGGACAGGCCTGGTAGCATGCCTGACGTTCCTTCTTTATTAAATGACGGATTCAGGATGTTGTGATTACAGTTGGAGGTGACTGTTAGAAAGGACAGGTGCATGAAGGCAGAGAGTGCCCATAGACTCGGCTCTCGAACCGGGGCAGAAGGGAACAAGGTGAGCTGTGCAGCCCACAGGACGGGCGGGCTGGGTGGACACAGCCCCCCAGGTCGGCCAAGCTGAGTCTCTGGGCGAGTGGCTCCCAGGAGAGGCCTGGCTGAGCAGGCAGAACTCCCTGGGACCCCAGGGGCAGAAGGACCCCTGCCCTCCAGTCCCCAAGGCCCAGGCCCGTCTCCACTCACACACGCCACCTACATGTGACGTCAGCCCTGAAAAGGTAACAGGAAAGTTCAGAACAAAAACAAAACCTCAAAAGTAAAAAGGCTACATATAGCAGAGTAATACCGGAAACGTTATATACACAGGCGGTGATGGCCCCCTCAGAAGTGTCCGGGTCACTTGGGGGGCACTGCAGAGGTCCCTGCGGCCAGAGCTGCGGGGCCTCAGTACACGGAGCTGTTCCGGATGCCACAGCACAGCACCATGCTCAGGATCATCTCGAAGATCTGCGGGAGGGTGGTGGGGCGCTCGGTCAGCATAGGGCCCTGGGGAAGGGGCAGCCCAGAGAACAGGCCCTCCGCCCCCGCCCACTCACCATGATCACGGCGACCACGATGGCAGCAATGCCGATGAGGTACAGCTTCCCGGAGAAGAGCTCATCGATCTTCTGGTGGCAGTCCTTCTGCAGGGTGGCCAGGCGCGTGTGGTCAGGGACCGGGCCTCGGCTCCCGGCTCCCTGTTGTCACTCAGTAATCCGCGGTCACCACAGAAAGTGCAGAGGGGAATCCTGGAAACAGCCCCCACCCCCCCACCCACCTCGGACCAGGTGGGTGCAGCGGCCCGGCCTCTGCCAGCTTTCTCTTTTCCACCCTTTTTAACATAAACGCGAAATGCCTGGGACACACTGTGCCCTTTTCCCCTGAGATCACGATCATTGGTGTCACTAGACCCCTACAGCATCACTGATGTGCACCCACTGACGACTTTCACTGAGGCCTCAGCAGGCAACTTCCACAGGGCACTATACGGCCTGCAGGCCCTGCCAGCTACAGGCTGTCAGGGGCATCCACACCCACAAGTGCACACGCGGAGCTGGGGGTGCAGGTGAGTTCCGCCCCCCCAGAGCCTCCACCTTCTTCACCCGGCATGCACAGCGCAGGGCGCCTGCCTTCCTCGTGGGCCAGATGCAGTCCCACCCCGACCCTCCCAGCAGGGTAGCCCTGGCAGGGGCCACGCCACCCAGCGTGGTCGCTCCCCGTGGGGCTGCGTGTGACCTGCCGACTCCACCCAGGGGCTGGGCGGCGCGAGGGGATCAGGCGCGGCCCCGGCGGCCTCGCGCACCTTGAGGAGGTTGCTGATGATGTTGCTGCCCGAGGGACACAGATTGTTCTTGAGCACTGAGGTGGTCAGAGCGGCCAGCGTGCTGGAGCCACAGCAGTCGAGCTGCACAGAGCGGGGGTGCGAGGTCAGCCCTGGACGTGCCCGGGGGATGGCGGCTCTGGGGAACCCACGGGGAGGCGGCCAGGGGTACGCAGCGCTCCCCACTGCAGAACGCATCCAGGGGCCAGCCTTCTTCCTCCTCAGCTGCGCTGCTCAGAGCTTTCCACACCCTGGGCCAGCCTGGCCCACTAGGTTCCCACCCGAGGACCGGTTGAGCCCAGGGGTCCTGGAGGTCCCAAGGGCACCCCTCCTGCTCCTGAGGTCTGGGCGGAGGCAGGATTTGTTCAGGACGAGACACTCCCCAGCCGGGTTCCCGCGGCCCTGCTCCCCGCCCTCGCCCCCGCGCGCGGCCCTGCTCCCCGCCCTCGCCCCCGCGCGCGGCCCTGCTCCCCGCCCTCGCCCCCACGGGCCGCACCGTCTCGTGGAAGGTCTTCACCACGGCCTTGGCGTTGTTGGCGTCGTCATCCACCACAGCCTGCTGTAGGGCCTGGTCATAGAACTGCTTCACATCCTTGGCGATCTGGGGGAGGGATGCGGTCACATGCACGGGGGGACCTCCCCCACCTTGCCCCCACCCCACCCCGCCCCAGGCGGACGCACTTTTCCCAGGCTCTCCCTGGGCAGGGTGGCTTCGAGGCCAGACCCCAGAGAACAAGGACTCTGCACTCTCAGCTGCCCGGGGGGGTGTTGGGACACGGGAGCTTGGCCTTGTGCTCAGCCCCAATGCTGCCTCCTCCATAAAGCCCCTGGAGATCCTCCTAGCACGGGGGACCCAGGAGGAGCCCAAAGAGCTCCCACAAACCATGGGTCAGCCCAACCCCTACCCATGACAGGAGGAGGGTGCCCCTCACCCGCCCCACCCGCAACAGGAGAGGAGGGTGCCCCTCACCCGCCCCACCAGCGACAGGGGAGGAGGGTGCCCCCCTCACCCGCCCCACCCGCGACAGGAGAGGAGGGTGCCCCCCTCACCCGCCCCACCCGCAACAGGGGAGGTGTGGCGGGTGAGGGGCACACCCACGCACCCAGGCTCACCTGGTCCTTGTTGACAAAACCCCAGATGCCGGCCGCCACCTCACAGGCAAACAGGATGACCAGGCAGGTGAAGAACTGGAGCCAGGCAGTGGCCAGAGGGAGGAAAGAGGGCAGGCTGTGGGAAGGGCCCCAGGACACACACCCAGGTGCCCAGCCGGTGTGTGTGTGAGGGGCTAGTGGGAGTCACCAGCCCACGACCTGACCAGGAGTGAGCAGCTTGTGTGGAGCCCTGGGGCACAGGGCTTAAGACTCAGTCCAGGAAGGAGCCGTCAAAGCCCACGATGTCCCCACGCGGCACCAGGCTCCGCAGGACGGGGTGGATGGGGCGGGGCGCGAGGTTTGGGGTCACAGGCTGGTGAGTCCAGGATGTCTGCAGCCCCCAGGGAGGCGTGTGCAGCAGCATGACCCCTGACTGGTCTTCCCCACCCCCTTGCTCCTGCTCCCCACAGGAAGGGGGAGCCATGGGATGTGCCTCAGTTTCCCCCACTGGAGACAACGGGCACAGGCTCCCTCTTCCTGGACTGGCCAGGCCCTGGATGGCACAGCCAGGCCTGGGCTTCCCACTGGGGGCGGTGTGCCCGGGGCGCTGAGGCTCGCCTCAGAGCTAAGGCTCGCTCCCTGTTATATTTGTGGCTATTTTTTGACAAAGAAAAGCGGTCACGTAGGAACTGGCCACGATGGAGATCAAGCATGATGGGATTTAATTTAAAAACCAAACAGGAAAACCAGGGCACAGGAGCCACCTCCCCCAGAACTCTAGGTTCCGCCCTGAGCATCAGCTCTGGCCCCTCCTCAGGGCTAGACGCAGCCCCCAGCCCCTCCCGGGCCCCGGCGTCTGCAGCCTGGGACATGAATCCCCAGTCCTCCCTGCCTTACCGTCCCCAGCAAGCACTGGGATTCCTGGATGGCCCCGTAGCAGCCCAGGAAGCCAACGAACATCATCACAGCGCCCACAGCGATGAGGATGTAGATGCCTTGTGGGGAGAGAGACACCGGTGGGTCCCTGCACACTCGTCACAGCCCAAGACCCCGGAGGGTCCTGGGTGCCGACCCCACCACAGGCCGCCCAGCTGGGAAGATGTGGGGTTGCTGATGGCCAGGGATGAGCAGCGAGGGACCCCACATCCCAGCCCAGCCTGGTGAGTTCTCTGTGCCTCAGCTACCTCTCCCATGACACAGGACGGAGACTGAGGAGGCCACGTGGGGACTGTGCACCTTGTGAGTGCTCTGAGTGCTGGTGACAGGTGCTTCGCAGGGATGACACCTACGGTGTGGCCCACAGCCTGCCACCCGCCACCCACCACCTGCACCCACTCCCAAAGCCTCTGGGACTGGGCGTGGGGTGGGAGTGGCATCAGAAGGCACAGGGTGGGCCCCGCTGTAGGCTGGGGTTGAGGGGGCAGCCCAGGAACCGGAACCGGAACCAGTGCTGCCTCCCCAGTGTGGTGCGAGAAGAGGGCGGGGGGCCCTGCTGGCTCCTGCCCCCCATCTTGGCTGCACAGCAGCACTTCGGTTATGGGACCTGCGTTTGAACCTGGCTGCTGTGTGGGCGGATCAAGTTGGCTTCCTAGGCCCTGGGCTGAGGGCTGAAGCCCAGCACCCCACCTGGGACAGCTGGACCAGGACATGTAGGCCAGCCCTCCCGAACTCCCCCACGGCCCCTGGCTGGGCAGCACACACCTGGGGAGGGAGAAGGTGCCGTCCAAGGGTGGGGGCACACTGTGGGCCCGAGACATGGGCCTGGCCACCCAGACAGGGCCCTGTACCCTCGGGACAACTGTTAGTGTCTCTCAGTGCCTGCCCATTCCCCTATCCCTCAGCAGACGGGACCGTTCCCCGTCGCTGCGGCAATGCAGAAGGCAGCCCAGGCCCCCTCCTCACAGCCAGGCCCATTGTCCCTGCCCAGCCAGTCCAGGGGAGAAGGTGCCTGGGGCAGGACCCACCGCCAGGCAGAGAACACACCCAGATCTAGGGCTTGGCCACCCAGCCTCCTGCCTGATCAGATGAAGCCTCTGCCAGCAATGCCTTGCAGGTGGCCACCTCCTTATGGGCACAGCGCCCAGGAGCCAGGTCTCCCCCCCCTCAGGCCCTGACACTCCTGGGTTGCAAGGTTGGGTTCACTCACGGGTGCAGGTCAGGAGGGGCGCATTGCCTTTTTTGGTCCTGACAGGAGGTGGGAGGCCCAGGGCTGCCGGACCCCCTGCCAGGCCCGAGCCCCACCCCAGGCTCCTCTCCAAAGCCCTCAGGCCTAACCCACCGCACTCGCAGCGTCTGAGGGGAGTGAGCCCAGCAAACCCGCCCTGTTCCCAGCGCTGGGAAAAAAAGCCCTCGGCAGGGCCCAGCCCGCATCGGGGACAGCAAGAGGCTCCAGAAGGCCAGTTCTGGGATGGGCAAGGACTTGACGGCCAGAGGAGATCCAAGCGGTCTCCGTCCAGTGGGGACCCAGGCAGAGCCCATGTCAGAGGTGACGGGTCCTGTGGTCGTGTGGCCAACACCACAGCAGGCTCCTCCAGCCCAGGGAAACCACAGCCAAGGACCGAGGGTGGGCGGCTCTGGGGCTGGAGCTCTGATGTGACCACGGTGACACCATGCGGGTCAGACCCTGGCTTCCAATGCCAGCCTTGCCCTGGCACTGTGAAGGCAGCACCACTGCCCCATGGGGCCTCAGCACAGCCTGTGACCTCTGCTTCTGCTGAGAGTGGGGCGCAGGAAGGAGGCCTGGCATACCTGTCTGGGGTGTCCCCTGTCCTTGCCCCAGCCCGAAGCTTAGTGACCCTTCAGCTCCTCTCCGGCCACACGGGGCAGGACGCCGGTCCAGCAGCAGGAGCTGCTCCAGCCACAAGGCTCGGCCGCTGGGTGCCTGGAGAGTGACGCCTTCCAGGAACACCTGCCTCACACCCAGCGGCCCCAGGTCCTGGAGAAGGGGGCAGCCCCTCCTGTCCCTGGACAGGAGTACGAGGAATGTGCTGGGGGCAGCCTCGTTCTAGGCCAGGGATGCTGTGGTTGTCACTGGCTGGACTGGTGGCCCTGGAGGACAAGGCCCAGGATGGCTGGGAGGACCTTCTGGACCCCAAATAGCCCTAATGATCTGGGGAGCGGGGAGGAAGAGGCCCGGGAGGGGCCCCCCAGGAGAGATGCACCCTCGGAGATAGGATGCTGGCCAGGCTTTGCTGCCCACAGCCCAGGCACACGGGCAAAGCTAAGCCAAGTGCTTCTGAGAACGCGGGCAGAAGCGCCCCAGCTGCGTGCAGGGGGTGTCTCCACACGAGCCCCCGGGACAAGCAGCCTTTCCCATTCTCCTGACACACACCTGTGAGGGCACCACGCCCCGAGAGAGGCCAGGAACCTATGGGCAGGGTCACGGGACCCTCCCCAGAATTGGCTGGGCCCAGAAACCCTCTGTGGGCCACAGGCTTCTGTCTCTGGGGAGGACAGGGACTGTCCCTGTTGACACCGTCTGGACCCCAGCACCAGCCATCTGACCCATGAGCGGGGTATGGGGAAGAAGGAACGGGCACGCCGTGTGGCCAGGGCCCTCACCTGGCCCTGGGGTGACTGCACAGAGGCGGGACGGTGCAGGTGTGGGGCCATTTCGGGCCTCCTGGGGCCCTGGTTCAGCAACCAAGCCAAGCAGCCTCCGTAACTGGTGGGGGGCCTGGCCCTACAGCTCCAGGCCTGGGGCACCTGCCGGCTGAAGGAAGCCCTGAAGACTGGGGACACACAGGCTGCCCACCCCACCCACCCCCCAGCTTGTGAGGGCAACAGGGCCATCCCAGGGGCCTCCTCTAAAGGACAGAAGCAACTCAACAAATGCTCCCAGAGCCCCACCAGCACCAGCCCTGCCAGGGGCACCAGGAGGAGGGGCGCTGCTCTGCACAGTGAGACGGTCCTCTTCCTGCTCCGGGCCTTGCCCCTCCCTGCCTCCTCCTCCATCACTTCTGCTCCTGGGGGTGGGGAGGGCAGCTCAGTCCCCCACACGCAGCCTAATAAGGCCGCAAGGTGCAGCTGCCTGCAGAGGCAGCTGAGTCACACCAGCCTCTGGGGTGTGTCCACCCCTCCCCTGTCCCCTCCACCCCTCCCCTGCCCCCTCTCCACCCCCGCCCTGCCCCCTCTCCACCCCTGCCCTGCCCCCTCTCCACCCCTGCCCTGCCCCCTCTCCACCCCTCCCCTGCCCCCTCTCCACCCCTGCCCTGCCCCCTCTCCACCCCTCACTGGGTTCCATCCCTTGAGCTCCATCCCTCCCTCCCTCCCAGGCTCAGTGCAGCCCAGGCATCCAGCCCCACCCTTCCCCGGGAGCCTCCCCTGAAATAACCCCACACTTAAAATAAGCAAGCTCTCGACACAGTCCCTGCCCAGGCCTGGCTGCCACCCCCTGCCCTGACTCAGGCCAAAGGAGCCAGCAGGCCACAGGCCCACCTCCATTTCAACCCTTGTGCCCAGAGCCCTTTCCAGGGCCGCCTCCCTGCCCAGATATGCCATGCCTAACTGCCTTTCACCCTCCATGTCCTCACCCAAAAGGCTAGGCCCTGCCTCCTCCTGGAAGCCCTCCCTGAATGCGTCTGCGGCCACACGTGCACTCACCTACGTAGAAGGTGTTGGGCGCAGGCTTGTCTCCCAGCTCCAGATACAGGAGGTTGGTGGTCTGCGGGTCATGGCGGAGCCACAAGGCTACACCCAGGATCACGCCTCCAGCCAGCTGGGAAAGAGCGGGAACGGTGTCACATGTACCAAGAGGACTGCGCCTGCCCCACACGCGCAGCCTGAGCAGCCTCCTGCCTTGCTGAGCCGCCCGCTGGCTCCCGAGCAGGGACCAGGTGTCAGCTCTGCTGCCCTGGTTTTCGCAATGCCCCGAGGAGCCCCGGGAGTCAGGAAGCATGAGGCAGGTGCTTTGGCCGCCATCTTCTTGGAGCCTGGCCCTGCCCTGCACCTGTGGAGTGCGACTCCAGCACAGGACTGCCAGGGAGACACGGGACGCCGGTTCAATCTGCCTCTCAGATGAAAACGGAATACAGCTTTAGGATACGTGTGTCCCAAATATTGCATGGGACATACAAAAAAATAATCTAGTGTTTATCTGAAGTTCAAGCTTAATTGGACACCCTGTAGTTTCACTTTCCACATCTGGCCAGAGGTGATACCAGGACCTGAGCATCCCGGGAACACCACACCCTCCTGCAAGGATGTGGCACCACCCCAAGAGTTCTGAGCTCGTTGGGGCACTGCCTCTGTCTGGGGGTGCTGAAAACTCTGGGGTGGGGGCACCCCATCTTTGCTGCCAGGAGGAGGGAGTAGGATTTGATGTTACCAGGCCAAGCTGTAGGCACCAGGGCCTGCGGGGTTTGTGGGATACATCCCTGCTGCCATCAGCCCTGGGAAGGGAAATGGGAGGAAGGAAGCTGCTGTGGTTTCCAAGATGGGCTGGGGGAAGGGGTGCACAGAAGCCGGCCCAGCACTGCCGCTCAGCAGCTGGGGCAGGAAGGGGGCTGTGCTGGGAGTCTGGCCGGCAGGGATGGGGCTCACAGAGAGGAGAGGCCCTCAATGCCAGGTCGCCCTGTGTGCACACAACCAACTCTAGCCAGGTGGGGTCTACCCTTGAGACTGGGTCCCAAACCAGGCCCAGCTCAGCCCACTCTGATCATCCGACCAGGCCAGGCACGTGCCCTAGGCCCCCCTCCGCACGCACCAACTCCTCCTCTCTCCCTAGGGGCAGTGCCCAGCCCTCTGGTGGTGGGAGGGGACACAGGCTTTTCTTCTGTCCCTCGTGCCTAGCACCATGCAGGGCACACTGCGGCCATGTGATCCCCATAAATGACCAGTGGCCCTGAGTCCTGCTGCCCCTACCCTCCACTCCAGGACCCCTCGGCCTCCTGCTGCCCCCTACCCTCCTCCACTCCAGGACTCGTCGGTCGCCTCTTGCAGATGCTCCTCCCTGCTAGATGGGATGGGGATTGAGTCCCCTTCAGACCCCTCCTGGGGTTTCTTCCCGCCCCAGGCATGAAACATGGCCCCACAACCCTCCAGCAGCCTGGGGACACTGCATCTCTAGGACACAGTCAGTTCCAGGGTCCCTGGTCCACAATAGGAGGCCCTTGTTGCTGGACAGTCTGGGTGGGTCAGGCTTTACCCCCTGCTGCCCCAAGAGGACAGTACGAGAATCCCCTAAAACCCAGTCTGGCAGACAGCCGTGCGCAGCACTCAGGCAGGGACCACCCACACCAGGGCGTTCTGAAGAAGCCTGTGGGGTCAGGGCCCCACAAGTGTGGCCACCATCCGGCTCCCATTGGCCTGGGTGAGTCTGCCTTCCTCCTCCATGCCACTCTCACAAAGGGCCAGGCCCTGGGGGCTTCCTGGAGGAGGAGGCAGGGGGACACAAGATGAAACCAGCCAGGTGAGGAGACACCCAGGGCGATGAGGGCACAACTTCCCCAGCGGAGAATGTCAGCCCAGAAGGCAGCTGCTCCCAGAGCTGAGTCGGAATGCTTGGCTCTGCCACCAGCTGGGTGCCAGGCAGGTCCTGTCCCAGCAGCTGAGGCCTTGCCTCACCAGCACCAGGCGCCAACCCCACCACAGATGCAGGGCTGCCGGTCAACTGCAGAAGAGAAACCGAAAGCTTAAAAAAAAAAAAAAAGAGAAACCGGGAGCTGTACCCAAGACCACCACCTGGACAGCCCCACTCCTGCTCCAACGGCCCTGCCAGGGAAGCAAGGCCCTAAGGTGGGGGTGGGCAGGGGACTGTGCCCAGCAGCGTGTGAGCTTCGGGCCCCAGTACCATGGCCCACACCCAAGGAAAGCCCTGAGGACTCCCCAGGCAGGCCGGTCTAGGGCCTCGGTGAGGGTTCGGGTGGGTGGAGGAGCTGGGGCTCTATACCTCTTCCCCCTTCCCCTCACACTCCTGCCTCCCGTCCTCTGGGACCTAAGCTGGGCCTGGCAAACAATAAGGCCAGAGGGGGCTGGGCGTGGTGGCAAGCACCTGTAATCCTAGTACCTTAGGAGGCTGAGATGGGAGGATCGCTTAAGCTCAGGAGATTGAGGCTGCAGTGAGCTATGATTGTGCCACTGCACTCCAGCCTGGGTCTCAGAGCGAGGCTCTGTCTCCGAGAAAAAAATTATCCAGGTGTGGTAGCTCACGCCTGTAATCCCAGCGCTTTGGGAGGCCGAGGTAGGAGGACTGCTTGAGGCCAGGAGTCTAAGACCAGCCTGGGCAACATATCAAGACCCCATCTCTACAAAAAGTAAAAATAATTAGCTGGGCATGGTGGCATATGCCTGTGGTCCCAGCCACCTGGGAGGCTGAGGTGGGCAGACTGTGGGCCCAGGTGTTGGAGGCTGCAGTGAGCTGTGACCACAATGCTGCTGCACTCCAGCCTGGTGGGGCTCTCACCCCAAAGGGGTTGTTGGTGGTCCCCCATAGCGGGGCTGCCAGAGCACCTTCTCCACGCACCCGACACAACCACCTGGGCTGTGGTTTCTCAGACCTTCTTCTGAGGAGCTGTACCTCCTGCCCTCCTATGGGAGTTTCAACTCAATTTCCATACTTTGGTTTAGAGAGGATGGCAGCCTCCTTCCCCTGCCCAGGCCCCAGACTGAAGCTCTTCCGTGCCGAGGGGAAGGTGTGTTAGAATCACCGAGGGCCCGACGGGCACCTGCGGGCAGTACTGGAAATCTGGCAGCTGGGACCCCAAGTGTGCCCCTCACATGACAAGGCCCCAGGGAGGCCAGGGGCCCCCGACTTCCAGAATCCTGCAGGAGCAGGCAGCTCCTAGTTCTTCTAGGCCCATTACACCCGTGGCAGCACAGGGAGGGTCGTGGACAGTGCAGGAGAGGCAAGAAGGGTGGGGGCTGGGGGGTGGCCCCAGAGAGCCTGGCTGGCCTCACCCTGTTGCCCTCCTGAGCTGGCTCCATCTGCAGCCTGGTGGGAGGAGGTGGCGAGGCCGAGAGTTGCCGTGGTAACTCTGGCTTCCTCCAGGGCCTCTGAAAACATCGCTTATTTTGTTTTGAAACTGTGGTCCGGAGACTGTTTTGAGAGCTGTTCCAGGACAGAGTGGGGCAGGTGGATGGGGGAGCCTCATCCCCACAGAGACCTGGCGACAAACCCTGACTCAGTCACAGGAGCTGCGGGGCCGCTGGAAGGGTCCCCGGGCTCCCTGTGCCTCAGTGTCCCCCTCTATGAAACAGAGCTGATCCTGGAACCGTGCCTGGCTCGGAAGCTGCTCCATAGGGGCTGATCCACCCCACGCCCTCCCTGGCTGGGCAGGGACCACCTCTCCTCTAGCCTGGGCACTGAGGGGATGACCCCATCTAATGGGCACAACGTCCTAACAGAAAGGTAGTGACAGCAAAGCTTAGCCTAAACCCCAAACCTGCTAATGGTGGGACTCCAGGCCACGTTGCAGCTCCTTGCTGGGCTCTGGGAAGGGGCTTCTTTTCAGACTCCAGGGCCGTGTGGGGAGGCTGCCCCCAGACAAGCCCCGGCCCCAGGCCTCTGCTGAGGGTTGCAGGGAAGGCTGGTCCTGGCCTGCAGGGCCTGGAGGAGCCTGGGTCAACACCAGGAAGGACCCGAGGGCCCATGTGACTTTTAATAGGGCAGAACAGCTGGGCCAGGAGGGGGTGGGTAGGACAATGGGAAATGGGGGTGACGCCAGCCCGCCCACCTCAATTGTCCCCGAGGCTACCAGAAACAGTCAGGAGCCACCCTGGGTGGAAAAATGGGGCAGGAAGGAGTGCCAGGCACTGGGCAGAGGCCTCACCTGGGCCTTGGTCTTCCCAGCCCTAGCATGGACCCACAGGGGGCCACGCCAAGCTCTCTGGCCTTCAGCAGGGACCCTGAGCTGGAGCTAGGTGACAACAGTGGTGGTGATGGTCACCCCCAGTTTCTGGATGAGGAAATGGAGGCGGAGGGGCTCCCCTAGGGCCACCTACGAGGGAGGGCAATGGCATCTCCAAAGCCCCACGCCCCGTGGTGGGAAAGGCAGAGGTGCCCCTGCCCCATAACAGACCCCACGTGGCAGGACTAGAGTTCCCCAGAGTCAGGAACACAGAAGCCACCTGCTCTCCGAAAGACACGGGGCAGGGCCTGGTAAAGGACCTGTGCCCTGAACGTATGCAGAGCTTTCCAAATTCAACAGCAAGCAAACCGACAACCCAAGCTTTACAAGATGGGCAAAAGATGGGAACACACCCTTCCCCATAGAAGATACACAGCAAATAAGCACACGAAGAGATGCTCCACCTCGCTAGGGACCAGGAAACCCAGGTCAAGCCGCAGCCACAGCCTGAGCACACCCGGTGGATTGGCTGCCATGAAAACGACCAACCACAGCACGTGCTGCTGGGCGAGGTGACTGGGGCGCACAAAACGGTCCAGCCACCTTGAATAACAGTTTGGCAGTTATGTAAAACTGCTGCTTAAGTGGTGAAACCCACATTCACATGACCCAGCTGCTCCATGCCCAGGTATTTATCCAAGAGAGATGAACTCAGGTTCACACAAGACTTGTACACAAATGTTCTAGCAACGTTTCTTGTAAATGCCCCAAACGGAAATAACCCACATGCCCACTGACCGGTGAATGGGTGGACCTGGGGGTCATCGTGGCCTTGCACACGTGGGTGCAACCCTGCTCGGCAATAAAAAGGAACAGACGACGGGCACGCCACAGCACGGGTGCAGAGACGACGGGCACGCCACAGCACGGGTGCGCCTCTGGGTAATTGTGCTGAACCAAAGAGGCAGAACAGCAACGGTGCACAAGGGCCTTCTGAGTTCACTTGTTGAAATGCATGTTGTGTGCACCCACAGCGAGGGCCTGTGGTTGCCCTGGGACGGGGAGGAGGGGCAGGAAGCAGGGATCCCAAGGGTCCCAGAGGCGCTTGGGGAGTTGGTGATGGTTTCACAGGGGTATAAATCTGTCAAAAGTTACCAAGTTGTTCCCTTTAAACATCTGCATTTACTGTGTGTCAATCACGTCTAAATAAAGCTGTTTGAAAAGCCCCCACGTCCCAAGTCCCTGATGACTGAACTCCTGGGGGCCAGTGTTTCTTCTGGGCCCCAAAGGCCCCAGGCTGCCATCTTGGTGCTAACTTCTTCCGAGGCGGAGCCAACGCTTCCCAGGGGCAAGCAGCAGCGTGGGAAACAACAAAGCCGTGTCCTTAGAAGTGCAGTTTTAGGATCCATCAGAGTTAGGACTGGAGTAACTATGGAGCCTGGATGTCAGTTAAAAGAGAGAGTCCCGCTTTCATGGTGATGAGGTAGAGGGCAGCCCAAGGCCCTGGCTGCTGAGTGCCTTTCACCTAGGTGACCTCAGGCCCATCTCAGCCTCTCTCTGCCTTGTCTACAAACCAGGAAATAAAAGTGCAGAAGCTGTGACATCCACACAACTCAGCCTGCACAGCAGCACCCGGCTCTCCAACACAGGTTTCATAAGTGCTGGAATCTGGACCTCCTGTCATCCCTCTCCCCACAGAGACATCCATACAGGCACCTCCCTGCTCAAAGCTTGCCTGTGGGACGCCTCTCTGCCACCAGCTCCCACCTCCTAAGATACTCCAGCCTCCCGAGGTGCCCCGCTTCTGAGATGCCCTGCCCTCATGATGTCCCGCCTCCCAAGTGGCCCGGCCCCAGAGATTCCCCACCTCCCAAGACACTCCACCTCCCCAGATGCCCTACCTCCCGAGACGCCCCACCTCCTGAGACGCCCCACCTCCGAAGACACTCCACCTCCCGAGACGCCCCACCCCACAAGATGCGCTGCTGGGGGTTGGGGATGGAGGGTGGTCCTCAGGATGAAGCCCAGGTAACCTGTGGGGTTCCTGGAGGGCTCCTTGCAAGGCTACTGAAAGCAGTGTTTATAACTCTATGAAGGATTGTTTCTTTCTCCTTCCTGGGAATTAATAAATAACAGAATCGACTTCAAACAGGGGGGCTGCCAAGCACACTGGGTTCCTGCCCAGCCTGTCCGCTGTTTCCAAGAAGCAGCTGAAAGGGAGCAAAAGGCAGCAGGCGCTGCCCAGGCAGGCCGAGGGCAGCTCCCCTAACCATGCCAGCTGCCCGCTGCCCCCGCAGGCCCCAGACAGCTGGGAGTCAGAACTTCGGGTGGGAGCTCTCCACGCCAGCACACACACCCCCACAGCTGCAGGAAGGGGCAGGGATCTGGTCGCTGCACCCATACCTTACCCCCACCCAGACGGGCCAAGTGGTCACCCCAAGTGCTGCTCAGGCACCCCAATGGGGGACGAGGACGATGGTACATCAGCTCACCCGCCTTTACACAGAGGCCAGGCTAGGGTCTCTAGCCCAGGCCCTCCCTTGATGCTCCTGGGGAGAGGGGTCACCAGGCAGGGCCATACTGTGGGCTCTGTGCCTGCTCACCCACCCCAGGCAGGGCCGTACTGTGGGCTCTGTGCCTGCTCACCCATCCCAGGCAGGGCCGTACTGCGGGCTCTGTGCCTGCTCGCCCACCCCAGGGACTGCACAAGCAGGAAACACACCGGGAAAGGCCCATTTGGTTCAGCCACTGGGAGGTGCCGGGGCCTGAGACACCCTCTCCAGGAGGACAGTGAGGCCCTGAGGGAGGAAGGAAGGGAAGAAGCCTCCCTGGAGATACTGGGTGAAGGAGGGGAGTGGTTCGCCAAGGTGCTTCCAGGAAGGGACGCTGGGGGCCGGAGGTGAACGGCCCCTCCAGCCTGGGTCCCCGCAGGCCAACCCCTCACTCTCTGCCCACCAAGAAGGGGCAGTGCCAGGCCTGGGTGTGGAGGTTGGGGACAGGGCCAGACTCCTCCCTGGGTGATGTGGGGCCCTCTCAGGCCCTCCTAGGTGGTGAGCAGCTGCCCCTCCGACCCCATTGTGGCCTCCAGGGCCGGGAAGGCAGCATGGAGGGAAGAGGAGCAGGAATCCTCTCCTAGGCCAGGAAGCGGAAGCTCCACTCACAGGGCCCCTGGCCCCTGGCCCCGAGGAAGCCGCCTGTCTCAGCATCTAAAAATAGGTGTCAGGCGAGGATGCTGGCCTTCGGGCCCCGCCTGCTGGGGGGATGTGAGGAGTCATTTCCCTCAGGACCAGGAGGATGGGCACAGGCTCAGAGGATGCTGGTGTCTCCCAGGCATCGGGGGTGGTGGGCACCGGTGCCCCGAGGACCAAGCCCCTTCCAGGGCCAGCTGTTCCCAAGGCAGGGAAGCCAGGAAGTCCCTTGCTCCACTCTAAGCCTATCCCTGCTCTGGGAAGCTCCTCTACCCCATTGGCCCCTGTAGGAAGGGTGTGTCAACACAGTCCCAGTGACCCACTGGGGAAGAGCCAGGCAAGGGGCTGTGGGGTGGCTGGCAACCCCAGGGCCATGTGCTTCAAAGAAAAAGGTCTGGGTGGGCCAGTGCCCCCGAGGGAGGGTGACGGGAGGTGGGAGATGGGTGGCCTCAGGCAGAGGACCAGAGAGCAGGTAGAGGGGCCCAGGGCAGCTCAGGGTGTCTCTGGCCACCAGCAGTACCTGAGATGCTGCCCAACACAGCCTGGTCAAGAGCCAGTACCTGCTCCCGCCTGGGTGTGGCCACCCACCCCAGAGGCACCCCACTCAGCTGGGGCTCCTCACAAGCCACCACTCTGGAACCGTGGCTTCCTTACTGCCCAGTGGGCCTGATAATCACCAGGCAAGCCTGGGGCGGTGTGGGTGGCTCCAGGCTCGGAGCCTGCCCAGCGCAGAGTGGGGACTACTTCCTTTGAGCTGCCTTCATCTTCTCGGGGACAGAAGGAAAGACTGTTCCATGCAGCCCCAAGGTCAGGCCGAGTCCCGGGGGGTGGAGGAGTGGCCTGCGGCTGCCCCATGTACTGTGTGAGAGGGTGAGCTCCCAGGGGCCCAGGATGGGGTGCGGGCTGGAGTCTGTGCTTCCCAAACCGTGGCCCCTCGGAAACCCCTGGGGTCCCACTCAGAAAGGAGCTCCAGGATCAGGACTGTTCTGGGCCCCCATCAGCCTGGATCCTTCACCTGTCCTGGGGTGAGCCTCATGCCCTGTCATGTGTTTTACCTACGCTGTTACCTGGGGTTGAGCTTTGAGGTTAGTTCTGCACCGCACTGGATATCATGCTCCTGGCAGGCTGTGAGGGGCCTGGTCTGGCTGGGGACAGAAGTGAGGACCCCAGGCTGCCCGCCTGCCCTGATCCTGGAGCTCCATGTAACACAGCACAGGGCGCCCTGCGGGGTCCCCATCACTCAGCCCTCTCCCTCCCACCCTTTACCTTCTCCGAATCGCACCACTTCCATAACTGGGAGCCCAAGGGGCTGAGGAAGAGGGAAGCAATCACTTTCCAAACGTAGTGGGAGGGCACAGCTCCAGACAGAAGGGCAAGGCGGGGTGGGGGCGTGAGCCACCAGCCTCTGGCCAAGCTGGACGCTCCCTCCTCTCAGGCCCCTGGCATTTGGCATCTCACACCTGGACTCTCGAAGCTCCCCTGCTGGGGCACCCGCATCCGGGAGAGAGGCACTTACGAGCTCTGCGCCCCTGGCCCCCCAGCCCTACCACATCTCCTTGAGCCCGCAGCCCTCAAACACCTCGTGTGGGGAGTGGGGGGCAGCTGCCTTCTCCTGGCCATCCTAAGGCCATGGCATTGGCGGCTAGCACAGGACGCCTACAGCCCCGAAAGCGAGATCCAGCTGACCTTCCATGCCCTTGGGCATGGCCCCTGCCTGAGGGGACTCCTCCAGCACTGGGGGCCTACCTGGAAGACCCTCAAGGGTCTCTCATGATTCAGCACCTGCTCTACAGCCCAGGTTGGGGGGCTTAGTTTGGGCCCAGAAACACAAAGAATGTGTGTGCAGGGCTGGGGGACACTGAGTAAGTCCAGAGGTTCCTGGAGGGCTGCCCAGCATACCAGGTGCCACTGCGTCCTACCAGGCAGGTGGGGACGACTCGGAAGTGGAGATCACTGAAGCCCATTTCTGGGAAAGCCTGGTTCTTCTTGCCCAAAGGGGTGCTGGGAACAAGTCAGACACCTGCAGGGGTGGAAGACCACCCAGCACCCACGGTGCGCCCAGCCTGGATCACAGGGAGGTGGGGCCCAACCAAGGGGCAGGGTACCTGGCTCCTCCCAGCCCCACCCCATCCCCAGGGTCCTCTCCAATCCGCAGCCGGCACGAGGGTGACCACCTGCTCCCTCGCACAGGTGCCTGGACTCCAAGCCTTATTGACTCTATGAGCAAAGCTCTTCCCATGGCGGGATTTCAGGTGTGGAAACAGGGGATCGTTTGGGGTCTGTCTCCCTGTCTGGGCTTGGAAACAGTTATGAGATAGGGATTGGGGGTGAACCAGATTTCTGAAAGTTGAGCTGAACTGGGCGCTGGGGCGGGTGTAGGAGAAGGACCCTCAAACCCAGGAAAGAATGGAGGGCTTTCGGGCACGCACCCTGGTGCCCTCAGGGAGGGTGGGTGACTTGTCAGCACGCGGTAGAGCCACAGCCAGCCAGAGGGGCGACCAGGAAAGTAGGCCCACACCTCCTTGCTTTCGCTCTGTGCCCTGCACTTCTGGACGGCCTCACTGGGGCCAGTCTTTAGCAGGGACAAACTACAGACTTCCTCTTCTCAGCCTGCTTGCCCCAGTGACCGTTTCCCCAAAGCTGTGCAGTCAGACAGCCTGGGGGAGCCAGGGAAAGTCCACACGCCCACTTGGTGAAACCAGGCACAGGATGTCCTAGCCCCCCTCCCCCACAGCGCCTGCCAGGGTTGCAGCCCCTCTCCCGGAAGGACAGCGATAGACTTGCCAAGTGACAGTCATGTGCCGTCTGGAAGCGAGAAATACCCGTTAGTGAGGCTTCTAATCAGTCTCTTTCCCGGCCGGGTTTGGCTGCCCTGCCACTGGGAGGTGGCCACCAGCTGCATTAGGTTGGGGGAGCAGCCAGTCCCAGGCAGGAGACACAGCTCTTCTCCGTGCAGGAACTGGTGACACCTCTCCTGGGCTCCCTGGCCAGCCCCCGAGGAGAAGACTCTTAGATCCATTTCACAGATGAGGAAGGCAAGGCTCCCACGGGCCAGTCCCCTGCCCCAGGACACAGGCTTTCCTGCCCTGCTCCTGGCGGCAGTGGGTCTCAGGTACCAGCCGCCTCTGATGGAGGCTCCCAGACCCACCCAAGGGACAGGATTTCCACACTGCTTGGCCAGGGTGTCTGCAATATCTTCCCTGCTTGGGCCAGCCCCGCACCCAGGGAGACCAGTTCTCATTGGCCCCCAAAGCAGTCAGGGCACAGGTGCACGCTGCCCGGACCTCCCCCTCGCACCTTGGCTCGGGAAGTGAGACAGCAAGAGTGTGAGTGTGTGTGCAGGTGGGAGTGAGGGTGTGTGCACATTCGTGTGTGTGAGTGCCTGTGCGTGTGTGTGGGGGCTCCTTTCTGTGAAAGAGGTCAGGCTACCCCAGCTGCCTTCTCCCACAGGCAAGGCCTTTTTCCTCTCTAAAACGGAACTTTTAACAAGCGCCCCATCCAGACACGCATTGTCAACCTCCTCCCCACCAGCCTCCCCTGAGCCCACGGGACTGCACTGAGTCCCTCTGGGCCCTGCAGGGTTCCTGCAGCCCCTTCCCCACTGCACATCCTGTCTGCCTGGGCTGGGTTCTCTGAGGCAGGGGTCCCTTTGGACCCTTGGCCAACCCCCATACCCTGAGCCCTTCCTGTACCAAGCCCCCTGTCAACACTCAGGCATGTCAGTGAATCCACCAACAATGCCAGGAGGCAGGCTCATTGAGGGCCCCCACTGCAGACGGGGGAGGCCAAGGCCCAGGACCAGGGCAGTGTGGTGGGGACACCACTGAGGGAGGCCCAAGCCCATGGCACTGTGCTCTCAGCCACACACCCTGCGACACCACGGTGGAGGGGGGTCCACCAGGGTGGTGCCCACCAACCTCACCTCACCCAGCCTGGCATTCCTGGCTACAACAGAGCCCCAGTGGATGGGTGGGTCCACAGTGACTGTGAACGGACTCAGTTCTCAATGCTTTGCGGGGAGCGGGCCCTGGGGAGAGGAGTGGTGAGGCCTTGGAGACATTTCCTCGAGCCTTAATAACAAGCATCCCTGGGATGCGTCAGGTCTCCACCCCAGCTGCCTGGGAAACTTCCAGGCCCGCCGTGGCGACACTCCCGGGGGACTGCCAGGGAGACCTCTCAGCCTGGGCAGGCAGGAGGGACTCACCCAGCGGTGACCCAGCGGTGACGCATCGTCCAGAGAGCAAAAATCCACCTCCAGAGAAGTCCCCTTCCCTGACTCCCCTTCAGCCCCCGCCCCCAGGCCCACACTCTCCTCATCAGGGGATGGGGCTCCAGGGGCCGGCAGAGGGACATCCTGTGTCCCGTGCCTCTCCCACATGCCTGGGCTGAAGCAGGCCACCACTAAGCAACGGCCGAGGTGCCAGGGCTGTGCCTGGGGAGGGCAAGCCCCTCCCAGATGGCCTCGCTGCCCCCACTGCCAGGGCAGAGCCAAAGGCTACAGTGACTCCCACCAGTGTCCCAAGCAGACTGTGCAGAACAGTCGGTCTTGGGGAAGGTGGGATGTGACCGCCCCACTCCTCTCCCAGCTGAGAGTTCAGTTCAGCCTCTGTCCTTCCCCGTCCAAACAATCTCCCTGCCCCAGATCCGCACTGGGATCCTCAGCAGTCCAGATGGGAAACAGATGTCTCTGGTCCCACACACTGGCTCCAGGGGCCATTTTAAAAGTTTGCCCTCCCTGCCTCAACTTGAGAAACACTCGGTCCACTGGGACATCAGCCGAGTCTTCCACGAGAAGGGGGTGACAGCCTGGGGGGACACGGGGAGGGGCTTGCAGTGTCTGCCCAGGGGCGTGGCCGCGGGGAGGCCACGATCACGGACACCCACTCCAGTCCTTCCAGGCCAAGAAGGGATTTCCACCCCCTCCCCAATTCCAACACTGACAGGAAATGGAAACAAAAGGCGAAAGCCCATCAGTCACTTCCCAGCAGCAAAGACTGCGGTCAGGAGAAAGCCATTCTCAGCAGGAGACCCTCCTCCACCCACGTTGGCACCCAAAGATGCCCAGCGTGGGGGCCCCTCTTTCCAAAGCAGCGGCCCCACTCCCAGACCCTGCCATCCACTCCAGGCCCCTGCTGCCACTCTCTTCCTTGTGCCAACTCAGAACCGCGGGACCCCACTCCTGCAAGGCCTCCAGAGCCCTTCTGGGAGGAGGCCTAGGCTGGAACGCGTCTGGGTGAGGAGAGGGAGCTCGGCCCCCAGGCAGGACAGCCAGGGTGCGCGCACCCCAGCTTTTGGGCCATCCCAGCGGTGACGTCCTTTTAGGCGCGACCCCCGGGAAGGTCCCGGGTGGTGACAGCAGACTGGCGAGTTAGCTGGGCTGGGGAGAGAGTGAGGCGGATCGCCCCCAACCTCGGGCAAAGTGTGCGCCCCCGCCCCACCATCCAGGGGCGGCGGCCCTTGATGAGCTCATGGGGGCGGGGCGCCAGGAGTCCCGCCCGCGAGCCCCCCCTTCGTCCCCGCGAAGCAGCAGTCCGGAATCCGCGGCCAGGGACCCGCGCAGGCCCCTCCTCAGCTGAGGGGCGGCCGGGTACTCGGGTCCCGGCCCGCGCCCACCGCACCCATCACTACCACTTAGCGGGAACTGCCCGGCGGCCCCCAGAAGCCCCGGCCCGGCCGCAGAGCTGGGCCCCCGCGCACAGAGGCCCCGAAACTCGGCTCGCAGCCCTCAGCCCCAAAGTTGGGGGGCGCGGCGGCCCCGGGCGACCCCCCACCCCGCTCCTGGAGCCCACAGGTGGCCCCACAACTTGGCGGCCCGCGCTGCGCCCGCGGGGCCTAGCACGCGGCCGCGGGACCTGCCCGAGGTGGGGTGTGTGCCCGTCCCCTCCCGCCCTGGCCCCCGGCCCAGCCCTTACCCAGAAGACGAAATTGAAGACGAAGAGCAGGTACTTGATGCACTTGGTACACCCCTCCACTCCCATGGCGACGCGGGCGGCGGGCGGCCTGCGGGGCGCGGGCCGGTCCTGGGAGGCGGGCGGGCCGGCGCGGGGCCTGGCGGGCAGCCGGCAAGGGGGCCTGGCGGGCCTAGGGGCCTCGGTGCGAAGAACGGGGCGCGGGGGCGCGGGGGCGCAGGGGCGCGGGGGGCGCGGGGCGCCGGAGGCCTGACCGGATGCGCGGTGGGGTCGCCGCTACCTCCGCGCTGCGCGCTCGCTCTGTGGCCGGGCGCGCGCCCCGCTCAGCACCACTTATAGGACGCCTCGGTCCCGCCCCCCCGTAGGCCCCGCCCCGGCCAGCTCGCGCCCCGCCCCCGGCCCCGCCTCCCGTCGCCAGGGCGCGCATCGGAGGGGTATGGGGGCGCTGCACCTACCCCCAAGTTGGCGCGTTTCGGCCAGAACCTCAGGGCCCGGGTGCACCGTGCTGGGCGCGGGAGGCGTCCCTGAGCTGCTGTCGCGCTCCGAGCCCCCGAGGGGGTGGCAGCAGGGCCGCGCCTGAGGACAGGCATGCAGCGTCTGCCCAGGAGTGCAGGCCCGGTGCCGGGAGAACAACCTATTTCTCCCTCCCTCAAGCACCTTGGACAATCTGGGAGGGCTCCCCAAAGGAGGTGAGCACCTTGGACAATCTGGGAGGGCTCCCTAAAGGAGGTGATGCCACAGTGGTTGGCTTTGCAGAGACAGGAGGGTTTGCTCACATTGCTCTCCGGGGCTGGAACGGGGGCAGGCATGAGGCCCCCTAGTCAGTGTTGGCCTCAAGTACAGGCAACCAATCCCTGTCCCATGGAAGGGAAGAATTGCTGACCCATGCTGCAGGAGTCTGCATCTGAAAAGGTCACTGGGCCCTGAGAGGGCAGCTCCCAGACCAGTGTGAAGTGTCCAGAAGGCCAGAGCCACCTATAAGAGAACCTCCAGATATTGCATCTATTTCATCCACATCCTGGTTGTGTCGTGCCCCAGGGATGCCAGCCTCACGCTGTGGCTCTTCCTGTAGGTGTGGGGCCAGGCCTGCTGCACTTACTGCTTTGGGCTAATGATTCAGAGTGAGGGGTGCTTCCTGCCCAGAGGAAGGAGTGAAGGCCTTTGCAGGAGATGACACACCGACAAAGGTTTCCCATGCCCTCTCCAAGAAAATTGATGGACAACAGGGCTGCGTCGTGGGCGGGAGCTTACCTGGGAACCACGTGGAACCAGGTCCGGAGAACCGTGCTCTAGCTAGCTCGTCTTAGCAAATGTCGTCCAATCCAGTGCTAACTGATAGAACCTTCTGCAGTGATGGGGATGTTCTGTAGCTGGATAACCCCTGGCACAAATGACTACTGGGTACTGGAAATGTGGCCACAAGGAACCAAATTTTTCATTGTGTTTCATTGTAATTTAAATTCACATGGCCCTGGGTGGCCAGTAGCGCTCACATTGGACAGAACAGCTCTATTGTAATCATCTGTGCTCTACCAGTTTTCTGGGTGGTTAGTTTGTAAACTGGTTTTGGCTTCATGCCTGCATAAGAACTACAAGCACGAATTTATGCCTGGTTTTACATTTTGTGCCTGTCAAAGTGACATTATAAGAAAAGACACTATATGGTCACTTGAGAGTCTTTGAGGGTTCTTTTTGTTTAGAAGGGAATAGACAAGGGTTTCAATGTGAGGAGACATTTTTCTGGATGTCCTGGACACCTGCTCTCCCATCAGCTCCCTGCTGTCCCCAGTGATGGGGACATTTCCCGCTAAAGGTGTGGGCTGTGTCCTCAGCAGGGGGAGTTGGGTGGAGGGAGACGCTGACTCCACTCTCAGGAAGTGGGAGGAGGGGCAGATCTGTGCACACTGTGTCCTTGACCACCAGCCTCAGAAGCAGGCCATGCCCGGCCAGCAGCCAGCCTGCCTGTCCTCTTCAGCCATGCATCAAATATTTAGTGGGTGCCTGCTGTGTGCCAGGCACTGTTCCAGGCCCTGGGTGTGGGAGCCAGGCAGCAGACCCCTCTCCTTGAGGACCTGCAGCTCTGGTGGAGATGACAGGTGTCACAGCACGATGGTCATAGCAGTGCTGGGGAGGGAGGGAATTCCTAGGATGCTTGCTAGAGGGTCACGGGGTTGGGACACTTCTCAACCACGGGGCTGGGGCACTCCAAGTGCAGAGGCTTGGAAGAGCCATGATGGATCCAGGCCCTGATGCCTGAGAAGGAGTCAGCCAGGCGGAGCCGGGGAGGAGCACTCCAGGCAGATCGGTGAGGCTGGAGGAACACAAGCAAAGCAAGGGCCTCAGAGCGGACAGAGCCAGGGGAAAGATGCTGGACACAGGTCAGGGGCAGGTGCAAGCCTGGGAGGCAGGGGGGCTGGCCTTGGGACCTGGAGGCCAGAGGAGGGCTGCATTTTATTCTGACTGCAGTGAGGTGATGGAGGGCTCCATGGGCCTGACTTCTGATTGCAGGGGCAGCAGCCTGTCTCAGCTCCAGAGTGGAACTCACGTTCACAGGCACTTGCAGGCTCACAGGGAGGACTGGCTAAGAGGAGGTAGGAGGACCACTTCGCAGGGCCTGGGTCATGGGAGCACCACATCTGAAGTGCCCTTCCCAGCGGCCCACTGGTGTGACCTCATGGGGACCTTGGGGATCCCATGGCTGACATGGCTCGTGTCTGTGTGATACTGGGACAGTAGGCACCCAGGAGTGCATCTGAAAGGGTTCCTGTTGTGGGCTGGGCCTGGTGGAGCTTCCATCCTGGCTCCAGGACAAATATCCAGGTGGACTCTGTCAGAGGATGAGGGGGAGAAAGGGGAGGGGCTTGCCCAGCAGCCTGGCCTGGGATGGGAGCACCACTCCCTAGGCCTGCCCTGCCCAGGCTTGCCCCTGAGAAGGCTTATGCCTGGGGAAGGTGGAGCTGCTGGAGCAATGTGGGCACAGCCGGCGGCACGTTGAGGAAGGGCAGGCGTTTGCAGCCCGGCTGGGCTTGTGTAGGAGTCTTCCCGTCCCTGTGACTTCAGGCTGGTCCCTCAGATTCCCCATCTGCAGAAGTACCATCTCCCAGCATTTTGGGACAGATGACATGTGCATATATTCCCATTGCACTTGGGGGGCAGGGCCTGGCCTGTGGGAGGCACCAGGTCCCTGGCTCCTTGAAGCCATGTTTGACAGAGACCTTTCCCCCTGGTGTGAGGTGACTGACAGCCCCAGTGGAGTACACCTTCGGTTGGCAGAGCCATTTATGAGACCCCTGTGCCTTGATTTCTCGTGGAATACGTGAAGATCACTCAAATGAGGACAAGCAGAGGCTGTTTGTGCAGTGCTCACTCTAGCAGGGAGTCGGCCACTGGCACTCGTGTTGGGCAGACACGCACAGGCAGGTTGGGGAGTTGTACAACTTTCTATTAAAAGGGGTGGCAGAAGTGTTTGGATATTATCAACACCCAAAAAGCAACCAAGGTAATAAATACGCCATATCCATAGAATAAGGGACAGAAACCATACGATCATCTCAACAGACGCAGGGGAAGCACCCAAACCAAAGCTCATACTCTTCCCTCATAAAGAAGCATTGAACTCACTAGAAATGGAAAGGACCTGCCTCCACCTGATAAACAGCACTGACAAAAATACCCCAGCTAATGTGGTGTTCAGTGGTGGAAGCCGGGTAGCTCTTCCCCTGCGATCAGGAGTAACGTGGGGTGAACACTCCCCACTACCATTCAACACTGTCCGGAAGGCTCTGGCAGGGCAATTAGGTAAGAAAAAGACGTTAAGGGCACCCATATTAGAAAGGAAGAAGTAAAATGCTATGTTGAATATCTGTGCCCCGCCCAGTGTTGAAATTCTTACTCCCCAGGTGATGGCATTTGGAAGTGAAGCCTTTGGGAGATTAGGTTATGAGGTCAGAGCCTTCCTAAATTGGATTAGTGTCCTTATAAACGAAGCCTTAGAAAGACCCTGGGCCCCTTCCGTTCACTATGGCGGACACAGTGAGAAGACAGCTATCTGCGAACCCAGAAGTAGGCCCCGACCAGACACCAAACCTACCGGTGCCTTGATCTTGGACTTCCCAGTCTCCAGAACTGTGGGAAATACATTTGTGTTGTTTATAAGTCACTCGGTTTATGGCAGTCTGTTGTGGCAGCTCAAAGGGACTAAGACATAAAACTTTCTATTTGCTGGTTATATGACATCATATATAGAAAATCCACTAAAAACTTTAAAACTAATAAACATGCATAGCAATGTGGCAGGATACAAGATCAATATACAAAAATCAATTTTATTTCTATACCCTAGCAATGAACAATCCAAAAACGAAATTAAGAAGACAATATTTATAATATCGGCAAAAAGAACATACCTAGAAATAATTTTAGCAAAAGAAGCGTAAAACTTGTGTACTGAAAAATACAAAATATTTTTGAAAGAAATCAAAGAATATCAAATTAAATGGAAAGATCCTGCAGTCATGGATCAGGAGACATAATATTGTTAAGATGGCAAAACTCCCGAATTCATCTATAGCTTCACAATCTCTATCAAAATCCCACCTGTCTTTTTACAAGCTGGTCCTCCAATTCATAAGGAAATTCATAAGGAAATACAAGCGTTTTGTATTTGTATTTTAGAAGAGCCAAAACAATCTAGAAAGAGAAGAGCAAAATTGGAGGGCTCACATTTCCTGATTCAAACTTACTGCAAAGCTACAGTAATCAAGACAGTGTGGTACTGGCATAGGGATAGGCATACAGATCAATGCAGTAAAGTTGAGACTCCAGAAACAAATCCTTGCATTTATGGTCAACTGATTTTTTTAAAGACAATTCAAGTGCAGCAGTGAGAAGGGGGGAAAGAGTAGAACGGGGTGTTCCATCTGTAGCTGACTGTGAACAATCAATTGCGATAACTCACTGCCTTCAGACCAGCCATCAGTTGATTTTTGACAAGGGTGCCAAGACAATTCAATGGGGTAAGGAATAGTCTTTTCAGAAAATGGTGCTGGGACAACTGGATATCCATGTGCAAAAGAATGAAGTTGGACCCCGACCTCACGCTGTGCACAAAAATTAACTCAAAATGGATCGTAGACTTAAATGTAAGCACTAAAATTATAAAATCCTTAGGAAGGCCAGGCGCAGTGGCTCACACCTGTGATCCCAGCACTTTGGGAGGCCGAGGCGAGCGGATCACCTGAGATCAGGAGTTTGAGTCCAGCCTGGCCAACATGGTGAAACCCCGTCTCTACTAAAAACACAATTAACTGGGCGTGGTGGTGGCGGGTGCCTGTAGTCGCAGCTACTCGGGAGGCTGAGGCAGAAGAATCACTTGAACCCAGGAGGCAGAGGTTGCAGTGAGCCGAGATTGCACCACTGCACTCCAGCTTCGGCGACAGAGACTTTATCTCAAAAAAAAAAAAGAAAGGAAAAAGAAAATAAAAAATAAAATCCTTAGGAAAGGACATAGGAATAAATCTTGATGACCTTGTGTTAAACAATGGTTTTTAATATACACTACCAAAAGCACAGGCAACAAAAGAAAAAATAGAGAAATTAGACTTGGCCAAAGCTAAAAACTTTTGTGCATCAAAGGAAGTGGAAAGGCAACCCACGAAATGGGAGAAAACCTTTGTGAATCATCTATTTGATAATGGAGTAGTATCTAAACATGTAAAGAACTCTTATAACTTACCAACAAAAAGACAAACCACCTACCTTTAATGATGGATAAAGGATTACAATAGACCTTGCTCCAAAGAAGACGTACTCATGACCGATAAGTTCATGAAAAGATGTCCCCATTATTAGTCATCAGGGAAATGCAAATCAAAACACAGCGAGATACCACAACTATAAATAAAAGAGACAGACAATAACAAGTGTTGGCAGAGGTGTGGAGAAGTTAGAACCCTCCTTCATTGCTGGTGGGAATGCAAAATAGTGCAGCCACTTTGGAAAACAGACTGGCCGTTTCTCAAAATGCTAAACACAGAGTTGCCATAAAAACCAGCAACTGCACTCCTAGACATATGTGTGTGTGTGTGTGTGTGTGTGTGTATCCAAGAGAAATGAAAGCATATGTCTGCATAACAATATGCACATATACGTTCATAGCAGTAGTGGTTTGTTTTGTTGTTTTGTTTTGTTTTTTGAGACAGAGTCTTGCTCTGTTGCCCAGGCTGGAGTGTAGTGGCACACTGCAACCTCTGCCCCCTGGATTCAAGAGATTCTTCTGCCTCAGCCTCCTAAGTAGCTGAGATTACAGGCATGCCCCACCATGCCTGGCTAATTTTTGTATTTTTAATAGAGACAGGGGGTTTCACCATGTTGGCCAGGCTGATCTCAAACTCTTGGCCTCAAGTGATCCACCTGCCTCATCTTCCCAAAGTGCTAGGATTACAGGCATGAGCCACTGCATGCAGCCAGCACTAGTTTTAATAGCTAAAAAGTGGGAACAATTCAAATATTCATCAATGAATAAATAAATAAACAAAATATTGATCTACCCATACAGTGGAATATTATTCAGCCATAAAAATAAACAAAGTACTGATACAAGCTACAACATGGATGAACTTCGAGGATATGATGCTGAAGGAAAGAAGCCAGACCCAAAAGACTGTTGTGATTCCATTTTTTTTCAAGTGGTTAGAATGGGCAAATTAATAGAGATGGAAAGTAGATTGCTGAGTGGCTGCCTGGGGCTTTGCGGACACGATGGGGAGTGGGTGCTAACAGGTATCTATGGGGGTCTGTCTTTGGGATGTTGAAAATGTTCTAAAATTAGGCAGTGGTGATGGTTGCACGATTCTGTGACTACTCTAAAGTCACACCACACTAAGTCTACAGTTTAAATTGCTAAGTTTTATGCTATATGAATTTTATCTTATTAAAGGTATAAAAGACCTTCCAAAGGCCGGGCGCAGTGGCTCACGCCTGTAATCCCAGCACGTTGGGAAGCCGAGACAGGCGGATCATGAGGTCAGGAGATCGAGACCATCCTGGCTAACACAGTGAAACCCCGTGTCTACTAAAAATACAAAAAAAATTTAGCGTGTTGGCAGGCGCCTGTAGTCCCAGCTATTCGGGAGGCTGAGGCAGGAGAACAGCGTGAACCCGGGAGGCGGAGCTTGCAGTAAGCCGAGATTGCCCCACTGCACTCCAGCCTGGGCGACTGAGCGAGACTCTATCTCAAAAAAAAAAAAAGAAAAACTTTCCAAAATACCAACAAAACCAACCAAGAGAGAAGGCTTCAGATGTGTGCTGCTAGAGGCAGCAGGCTGGGGAGGCTGAGGCTGTGGGCTGGGGAAGCTGGAGGCAGCCACCCTTCATCAGGGGCATATTTGCCTTCCTGCAGTTGGTCTTGAGTTGGGGGCAAAAATAGGGAACCTGGCAGCCATTAGCCGTGGCCTGAGCCTCTGGGCTGATTGCTACAGAGGTGTGGTTTGGCTTCCAGGCTTCTCAGGGGTCAGAGTTCTATTGACATATGTGATCCGGCCGCTGCCCGCCAGCATGGTTAGTCTTTCCTCCTTGTGTAGAAAGCCGGGATAAAAACTGCCCTATTGGCCGGGCGCGGTGACTCACGCCTGTAACCCCGGCACTTTGGGAGGCCGAGGCGGGCGGATCACGACGTCAGGAGATTGAGACCATCCTGGCTAACACGGTGAAACCCCATCTCTACTAAAAATACAAAAAATTAGCCGGGTGTGGTGGCGGGGCCTGTAGTCCCAGCTACTTGGGAGGCTGAGGCAGGAGAATGGCGTGAACCCGGGAGGCGGAGCTTTCAGTGAGCCCAGATCGCGCCACTGCACTCCAGCCGGGGCGACTGAGCGAGACTCCGACTCAAAAAAAAAAAAAAAAAAACACAAAAAACTGCCCTATGTCCAGCATTGACAGGCAGGGCTGAGTGCCATCTGGGGCCTGGGGCACACGTGTAGCTATCTTCTGCAGGGGCTCCTGGCCAGCACTGTTCTTGCCCAGGGGGCCCTGCCTTTGTAGGGCTCCCAGTCTAGACGGGGAAACATTAAATAGGTAGACACGTCACTCAATTCAGGAATTTGGGGTAGTGACCCGAGCTGCAGAGAAACCAAGCGGCAATGGGAAAAGGAATGATTTGGGGCCTAGCAGTCAAGACCAAGCACGCCGGGCAGGGACACTGTTCTGAGGCCTTTGTCTGACACTTGGGGGATGAGGGGGCCCTTCCAGGCCCCGGGAATAGCAAAGGCCCAAGGCCAGATAGTGTTGAAAGGGACCGTGGGGCGAGGCGGGGCTGGGAGCCTCCGTGTTACTGCGCGGGTGCTCAGAGGTGTGGAGCCCTGGGGGGCAGGGCACGCAGGGCCCGAGTTGTGCTTTTAAACCTCTCTGGCCGAAGGGCAAGAACAGACCTTGGGGCCGGACGGGAAGCAGGAGAGCACTGATCGCTTCCTGCTGGGGCCAGGCCAGGGCTGACAACAGCTGGGACTGGAGGCAGAGATGGCCCAGAGGTTCCAAGAAAAGGGCCCTCTCTGCTTTCAGGAGAGTAAACAATCCTCTTGTGAGGTTTGCAAGAGGATGCAAGGCTTGGGGGCAGGGAGGGGAGGGGACCCCAGGGAGGAGGGGAGGACTGGGCACCAGAGGGTGCAGGGGACCCCAGGGAGGAAGGGAGGACTGAGCACCAGAGGGTGTGTGGGACCCCAGGGAGGAGGGGAGGACTGAGCACCAGAGGGTGCGTGGGACCCCAGGGAGGAGGGGAGGACTGAGCACCAGAGGATGTGGGGGACCCCAGGGAGGAGGGGAGGACTGAGCACCAGAGGATGTGGGGGACCCCAGGGAGGAGGGGAGGACTGAGCACCAGAGGGTGTGGGGGACCCCAGGGAGGAGGGGAGGACTGAGCACCAGAGGATGTGGGGGACCCCAGGGAGGAGGGGAGGACTGAGCACCAGAGGGTGTGGGGGACCCCAGGGAGGAGGGGAGGACTGAGCACCAGAGGGTGTGTGGGACCCCAGGGAGGAGGGGAGGGCTGAGCACCAGAGGGTGTGTGGGACCCCAGGGAGGAGGGGAGGGCTGAGCACCAGAGGGTGCGGGGGACCCCAGGTAGGAGGGGAGGGCTGAGCACCAGAGGGTGTGTGGTGCTTTCAGGCTCATGCATGCGTGGATTTGGGGTGAGATGCGGGACTGGGCACACCCCGTGGGGTAGGCCAGGGGTGGGAAGCCTGAGCGTGTGGTGCCCAGGGGAGTCTTGATGAGATGTCCCGGGAGTCTCTTTGGAGACCCCAAGTCATGGGATCCGCTAAACTCTCCGGCAGTTTGTGGTGATGGCGTGTGGGGTGGGGACGGGAGTTTCTCCGGGAGCTGCAGGGCTCTGGGGGCCTCCCCTTCGTTCTGCTCTGGGTGGGAGACAGGTGGAAGGAGCAATTCAGGAGCCCAGTGGATAGAGGGGATGCTGTAGGCACAGGCTGAGGCCTGGTTGGCCTCTGAGGGTCCATGATCTGGACCAAGAGCAGCAGGCAGTGGCCAGGCAGGGCCACAGAAGCTCAGGATGGACATCAGAGAGGTGCTCCACTGTGGAGATTTCATCCCCTCAGAGGATCCTGGCCAGCACCTGCACAGCCTGGTGCACACACTGTTATCATCACGAGGACTCCTGGGTATGAGAAGGGCTGGTGAAGCTCTGATACTATCTCCTCCTCAGGATCCCTGGCAGGCAGTGGAATCTGGAAATCCAGGCTGAGCTGAGCAGGGGGAGGCCCTGCCCAGGGGACATGGCTAGATAGTCCTGCTGGCTGGAGTGGGGTTGGGGCCTCCTGGGTGGGCCCAGGAGGTCTGGTAGCCACTGGACTCTGTGACTCTGTGGGACTGGCTTGAGGGGGAAGACAGTGAATAGTCTGCCTATTTACTGTTTCCAGCTGGGGCTTCCCTCTGCTGACGGGGTCCCCTCTCCAGGGGGGCCCCCCTTCACTGATGGGCTCCTCTCCCTGTACTGAGTGACCCCTGTCGGTGCCTGCAGGTTGGGGACAGGTGGGGCTGGCTGGCACCTGACATTGATTTAATAAATCAATAATTTTGGGGGCGGCTGCCTGCTGGAGGTGGGATGGGTGGTGGGGGAGTCACCTTCACTCTTGTCTGAACCCATGAGTTTTTGTTCAACATAGGGATAAGGAAGCAGCTTGTTAGGACCCTGTTCCCTGAGGAAGGGTGGGTAAGGCTGGTGGGAGGGTCTGTTGGCCATGACCAGAGCTGGCTGAGCTACCCTGGGCTTCATGTCCCCAGGTGCAGCATAGCTGTGGGAAGCCCACGGGCCTCTGATCTCCTTCCTACAAGCTGCGTGAGGTTTAAAGGGGCTGGAAGCACAGAAGAGGACCCAGTCCTGCTTTTCCAATCGGCTGTGTTCCCTCCATGCTGGTGCCCACCAGGCCCGGCCTTTTTTGGCCAGGGTCACCTTGTCCTGGACCCAGCCCTGACCCCTCCGTCCCCCACTGTGTTGTCACCATCCCCTGTGAGGAGGGACCCCTGAGGGCTCTTCCTGACCCCTGACCCTCACAGCCTGGGCCTCCGCAGAGGCTTCTGGGGCCATTGGTTCCCCGTACAAGCTGATACCAGCTGTTAATGACATTGCCTTGTTTACTTCAGCATGAGCTGGGCCACAGAGAGGAAGCTGTGTTGCTGAAGGGGACTCTGAAGGTTCCCCCTGGAGGGGCTGCCTGGCTGAGACCTGAATAAGTGGGCAGTGCCCAACAAAGAAAGGGGAGCTTCTCGGATACTGGGCAGCCCTGCCTGGCCTCAACCTGCAGGCACAGATAGGGCAGGGGGGTCACCTAGCCCAGTGAGGGGAGCTCATCGGTGGAGGGAGCCCCCCTGGAGTAGAGATCCCATCAGAGGACCCCGTCGGCAGAGGGGAGCCCCCCTGGAGAGGGGACCCCATCGGTGGAGGGGAGCCACAGCTGGAGAGGGGACCCCATCAGTGGAGGGGAGCCACAGCTGGAGAGGGGACCCCCTCAGCGGAGGGGAGCCCCCCTAGAGAGGCATCCCCATCAGCAGAGGGGAGCCACAGCTGGAGAGGGGACCCCATCAGCAGAGGGGAGTCCCACCTGGAGAGGGAACCCTGTCAGCAGAGGGGAGTCCCAGATGGAAAGGGGACCCTGTCACTGGAGAGGAGCCCCAGCGGGAGAGGGGACCCCCTCAGCAGAGGGGAGCCCAACCTGGAAAGGGGACCCCATCAGCAGAGGGGAGCCCCCCTGGAGAGGCGACCCCATCAGCAGAGGGGAACCACAGCTCGAGAGGGGACCCCATCAGCAAAGGGAAACCCACAGGGGTATCCAGAGGGGAGGCCAGGTTGGGTATCTTGGGAGTGGGAAGTTGGGTCAAAGGTAAGATTTTTTCAGCAAGCAAGCTTGCTTCAGCTTGGAAGTGCCCAGCGGGCAGTGGGGGTTGGTGGACGCAGCAAGGAGGAAGTTCCGGGGTCTTTGACAGCGGCTGCTCCCACTGCAGAGCTCACAATCTCTTGAGGACTCCAAGAATGAACGGATGGCCAAGCCTGGGCCTCCGCTGGGAACAGCACAGCCGTGGAAGAGGAGGGAGATCGTGCTCACTTCGGGGGCAGGCTGGAGAGAGAGGCTTGGGGTGGATGACGGTTTGGTTCTTATGTGAAGGAAAGTGAAGAACCACGTGCAGTTATTGCTCTGCTCTCCAAATCAATCCTGAATAACTGGGAGAGAAAAACTTAAAAATGAGACCAGTGAATGGGAGGTGGGAGGGGCTTGTGGCAGACGAGGTGGCCGCCCCACTCCTGTTGGCCATGGGAGCGCGGGGGGCCACATGCATGCCAGGGACACCAAGCTCCTGGCCCTGGGCCAGCCTCACTGGCAGTGGCTGGGGACAGTGGGTCTCTGTGTCTCCTCCTCATCTCTGCAGTCCCTGGCTGGGTGCCCACCCTCTCCCTCATCTCGCCGTCTGCCTTCCTTTCATTTCTTTTTGGCGTGGTTCTCTCACTGTCCAGGAAGGAACTTGGCGTCTTGCACTCCAGGCAGGCAGAGCCAGGAGCCCAGCTGACCCAGAAGGGCTCGGGTGGAGTGGGTGGGTGATGGGAAAGCGGCTGGTGCCCCGAATGCAGAGCCTGCCCCATCTGCTGTGCCTGGAGGGCACCCCTCACTCCTCAGGCTCTCCAGAAGGTCAGCCATGGGGCCAGGGTTGGGGCCCATTCTGTACCCTGCTGTATCCCAGGGACCATTTAAATGTGGGCCTGGCACAGACTAGGAGTTCATTTGTTAATTGAATAAGCAAAGCCCAAAGCCCCCTGTGTTCCTCGCCTGAGCCAAGAAGGAAGCCTGGGCCTGACCTCTGAGTCCACCCACCCTCCTTGTGGGTAGGAAGGCAGTGGCATTGCATAACTGACCACCTACAGGACCGGGCCATGCCAAGAGGGAGCAGGCGCCTTGATGCTCCTAGATCGCCGGCCAGACTCCTCCTCCCCAGTCCTTGGAGCCTCCTTGCTTCTTCAACCCCTGTCAGAGTCCATGGGACAAGGCGAGACTGGGGACACTGTCTCCTCCCCCAGATGTGGCTGATCTCAGCCTGGAGCCTCTCCCCAGGGCTGCCCAGGACCGGGGTTCAGATCATGAGCCCAGGATGCACTGTGGACTGTGTGTTCCCCACACTCGTGCACCGAGAGACCCATCTTGTTTCCCACGAGCCCCTTGGTGCTGGGTGCCGGGTGAGGGCATAGCCCTGGTGAGCCTGGTGGTCTTCTCCAGGCTCTGATGTTTCCTTCCAGTGCCCCGGCCCTCCCCTCAATGTGCAGTATGTGGAGGTTGAGGGGGCTGCTGTGGTCTGAATGTGTCCCCCATCTCTCTGCCCATAATGTACTAACATCATTGTCACGGGAGCAGGCTCTGACAGAAGGAGGAGTTTGGTCCCCTTCTTTCTGGCTGTCTCTCTCTCCCTCTCTGCCCTTCTGTGGTGGGATGAGGCAGTACAAAGGCCCTTGCCAGAGGCAGCCTCTCGATCTTGGACCTCCCAGCCTCTAGGACGAGGAGCCAAGAAGTTACCCAGTCTGTGGTTTTCTGTTCTAACAGAACATGATGGACTAAGACCGCAGGACTTGCCAAGTCCCCCCAGTTTATCACCCTTAGGCCACACCCTGATATGGTTTGGATCTGTGTACCTGCCCAAATCTCATGTGGAATTGTAATCCCCAGTGCTGGAGGTGGGGCCTGCTGGGAGGTTATTGGATCCTGGGGGTGGATTTCCCCCCGGTGCTGTTCTTATGATAGTGAGTTCTCATGAGACCTGCTTGTTTAAAAGCATATGGCACCTCCCCTCTCTTCCTCTGGCTTCCTCCTGCTCCGGCCATGTGAAGTGCCAGCTCTTCCTTTGCCTTCCGCCATGATTGTAAGTTTCCTGAGCCCGTCCCCAGAAGCCATGTGGATGCCAGCACCATGCTTTCTGTACGGCCTGGGGAACGGCAAGCCAATTAAACCTCCTTTCTTTATGAATTACCCAGTCTCAAGTATTCTTTATACCAGTGCGAGAACGGACGAGTACGCCCGCTTTGTCCAATCCAGTCACACTTCTGCATGACTCTCCATCAAACTTCACATTAAAATACACGGGTTTCCCTCTTCCTTTGGGTCCTCATTTTTTTTTTTCTTTTCTTTTTTCTTTTCTTTTTTTTTTCTGTCACCCAGGCATCTCAATTCACTGCAACCTCCACCTCCTGGCTTCAAGAGAGTCTCCTGCCTCAGCCTCCCCAGTAGCTGGGACTACAGGTGCCTGCCACCATGCCAGGCTGATTTTGTATTTTTAGTAGAGATGGGGGTCTCACTATGTTGGCCAGGTTGGTCTTGGAACTCCTGACTTCAAATGATCCGCCCACCTCGGCCTGCCAAAGTGCTGGGTCCTCATTTCTGAAGGCTCCTATACTACATGAAACTGATATTGAATACATGTGTCTGCTTTTCTCTTGTTAATCTGTCTTTTGTTATGAGAGCCTCAACCATGAATCTGGCGACAAATGAGGAAATAAATCTTTTCTCCTCCAGGTGCTTCAGACGTGCTGGAGGATTCTGTGAGGGCCTCGCGGTTTAGAGAAGCAAGACTCCCATCACAGGGCCCCGGGCAGAGAGCACACCACACCAAAGACGGTGGGACGCCCAGCTGGGCTGGGCCAGGACCCAGGGAAGCCCAGGAGGAGACTGCCCTCTGCCCCACTCGCCTGGGAGCACCTCCCCCGTGGCGTTCTTCCAAATCTGGTGTCTGCCTTGACGTGCTCCTGATTCCTTTGCTTCTTGTCCTACACTCCCTGTGCAGGCTCTGGAGACAGAGCTCCGATGGCTCGTGAGTCCCCATCACTTTCACTCTTGGCCATGTCAAAGGCTGCTGGTCAGACCCTGAGTCCCTCTGCAGTGGCCCAGGGTTCCAAGGTCCTGTAGGTCAGAAGGAAGGGCCTTGCCCCACTCCATCGGGGCTATGGATGGAGCCCCCAACCAGGGCTGTCATGGGAGGGTTTGAACGCCCACGCCTGTCCAAGCAGCTGCAACTGCAGTTCTTCCCGGAGCTTCCAGCCCTTTGGGCGTCTGCCCGCTCTCCCTCTGGCAGAATGTGACGCACCTGCTGGTCTGATTCCATGATAGGAGGACAAGCAAGTTGCAGTCCTGACCTTCAGTGCCTCATATGTGACCTTGTTTGGAAATAAGGTCACTGCAGATGTAACTAAGCTACAGCCATTAGGATCCTGCTCAGATCTGACCGGTGACCTTAGGAACAGGGAAATTTGGATGCAGACGCACACACAGGAAGGACGCCGTGTGAAGGTGAAGGCAGAGATTAGAGTGATGCTCCATGAGCCAAGAAGTACAAGGCTGCAGGGGAGCCCTAGAGGCTGGAGGGACTGGACAGAGGCTGCAGGGACTGGGCAGAGGCTGGAGGGACTGGGCAGAGGTTGGAGAGACTGGGCAGAGGCTTCAGGGACTGGGCAGAGGCTGCAGGGACTGGGCAGAGGCTGGAGGGACTGGGCAGAGGTTGAAGAGACTGGGCAGAGGCTGGAGGGACTGGGCAGAGGCTGGAGGGACTGGGCAGAGGCTTCAGGGACTGGGCAGAGGCTCCCTCACAGCCCCCGAAGGAACCAGCCCCAACAACAACTTGGGCTTGGACTTGGGGCCCCCAGGGCTGGGGAGATAAATATCTGCTGTGAAGGCTGCCAGACTGTGGCGTTTTGCTGTGGCAATCCTGGCAGACGACGGCGGGTGACTTTAGTCATGCTTAACAAGCAGCCCCGAATGGTGCGGACCCATCAGAATGGGGTTGGCCACGGCATCGAGTGACGTTCCAGAAGCTCTCTGTCGTGCCCTGCTTGGATCCTGGGGGAAGGGACCGGGTGGCCTCTGGGGGACACCTGGAGGCTCAAGGTCGGGGCTGTTCAGCCAGCATGGAAGCCATTCTGTGTTTTAACAACCAGCATGGAAGCCGTTCTGTGTTTTAACAACCACATGTATGTGCAGGTGCACACCACTCAATATCAGGCCTGCGAGACAAGAAACGCCCTCAGGTCCCAGGTGGGCATGGCTTCCGTGTCAGCAGAGCTCCAGGCCCAGGCACGACCTTTGGATTTTGTTGTTTCCAAACCGCTGAGGTTTGGTTCCCCGAGAGACACTGCCAGACAGACGTGCAGGTCAAGGGTAAAGTGGCGAGTGCTCTTAGGGACAAAGGCTGGGAGAGAGGGAAGGAGCAGGTGTGGGGAGCTGAGCTGTGTTGCACTTGCAAAGATGGTTTCTGATGATGCCTTGGGTGCTTTTGGAGCATTGGCCTTTAGAGAGGCCATGAATTGAGGTGAAGGACCTGACCTGTTGCTTCCTCTATCGACCATTCATTGGGTTGAGGTGGCTTCCAGGGCAGGGAGAAGCCATGGGTGAGGGACCTGACTTTGGCTGAGGGCATTTCCTTGGGAGAAGAGAGCTGAGAGCTGTGGGCAGCCGGCTGGACCAGTGCTCTGGTCCCACTGGGAGGGACGGTGCAGTGCACAGCGGTGAGCGCCTGCCATGGTCCTCCATGATGTAGATTGATAGATACAGAGACAGATACACGGAGTGAGATAGATGAATAAGTACAGATCCATAGAGACCAAGACAGACAGACAGATAGACAGACAGGCAGACAGGCAGGCAGGCAGATAGACAGATAGGCAGACAGACAGGCAGGCAGACAGACAGGCAGACAGACAGACAGGCAGATAGACAGGTAGGCAGATAGACAGACAGGCAGACAGGCAGACAGACAGGCAGGCAGACAGACAGACAGATAGACAGGCAAACAGGCAGACAGACAGAGAGGCAGGCAGGCAGACAGACAGACAGGCAGATAGATAGATCGAGATTACCATAGAGATAGAGATAGATCAGAGAGATATACAGATGTAGACAGAGATATAGGTAGACATAGAGAGAGATAAGTAGAGACATAGGTAGCTAGCTGAGTAGCTGGATGGATGGATGGATGGATGGATGGATGGATGGATGGATGGATGGATGGAAGAAAGGGGAGTTTATTATGGGAATCGGCTCACATGATTATGGAGACTGAGAAGTCCCATGATTTGCCCTGTGCAAGGGGACCCAGGGAGCCTGGTAGTGTGGCTCAGTTTAAGCCTGAAGATCTGAGAACCAGGGAGGCCGACAGTGTAACTCGCAATCAGAGGGGCCACTGGTATAAGTCCCAGGGTCCAAAGGCCAGAGAACCAGGAGTTCCGATGTCTAAGGGCAGTAGGAGGTGGGTGTCCCATCTCTGGCGGGGGAAGAGAGAGCAAGAGAGCACCAATTCTTCTTTCCCTTCTGCCTGGGCCCTCAGTGGATTGGATGGTGCCCTCCCACACTGGGTGAGGACAGACCTTCCTTACTCAGCCCACGGACTCAAACGCCAGCCTCTCCTGGAAACACCCTCACAGGCACACCCAGAGATAATGCTTTCGTGCTCTCTGGGTATCCCTTCATCCAGTCAAGTTGACAGCTGAAACGAACCATCGCAAGTTCACTCCTTGTCAGCTTGGAACCCATACACGCCTCCTTAAACTATACTTCATCTCCAAATAGACAGCAGCAAGGTCATGGTTCCAACTAACATGTCACAACTATCCCGCAAACAACCAGACACGCACTGACTCCCTCCCTGGAAGAGGAGGTGAAGCCTCTCCCAATATCCCACGGCCTCAACACTGTCATGTAAAATTCACAATACCTTGATACTGAGACAAAGTCGGTAGATCTTACATTACATGATAAAGGAGTAAGAGAGGAAAGAAAACAGATATTTGCTGAATATGTGTATGCATACGCACAAATGCTTTCTTAAAAAATAGAGAGGAAACATTCGTGACAGTTGCAGTCCTCATTTCTGCAACTGGCCAAGCTACAGGAGTACCTGGTATTTATAACCACTGTCCATTCTGTAGTCCCTTTGCCCTCAGCAAGCACCTCAGCTGGTAATGGTTCTGTACCTGGCCGGGGGACCCAAGGCTTCAGTGCTTAAGGGTCTGGGCCTTGCTGTAGTTTCCTAGGAAAACTTGCCTTGCTGTGGTTTCCAGGGATCTTAACCACAGGGTGTGGTTACACTTAGAGAAGCCCCAAGGGGCCTCCTGCATTCCACACGCTCTTCCGCATCTCCAGTGTGGAGTGCAGTCCGATGTCCCCTGGGTCCTCTGGTTCAATCCCCAGCCAGCATCCAAACTCCCTTATCGGCCTGTTGACTCTGAGGCTTGAGGAGCCCCAAGTGCCCAGGTGGCACTTTAACTTCCAGTTCAATGGAGTCATTGTTGTGTCTCCTGGTGGCAGCATTCCTCACCTTGGAACCAAGGCCCCTAGGCCAGCAGAGTGTAAAGTCATGGGAACAGGAAACAAAAACCCTGCTACTGGGTCACTGGGGGTGACGGTGGGTGGTGCCACTCCCACTTCTGCCCCTTGGTTCCTGGACCCGTGATTCCTGACTGTGGGAGAGACAGCTCCACATATCAGACACCGATCCAGAGCACAGACAGCCTCCTGGAGCAGCACCTTGCCCCAGCCCTCCAAGGCATCGCCACCCAGCTGGTGCTGGAGCCGTGTTTGCAAAAGCCCACTCCACCGTTCTATCACACCAGCTGCTTTAGGATGATGGAGTACGTGGTAAGACACGTGAATGCCGCGAGCATGAGCCCACCGCCACACTTCTTTGGCTGCAAAGTGAGTTCATTGGTCAAAGCAATGCTGTGTGGACAGCACGGCAGTGGATGAGGCGTTCTGAGCCCACAGATGGTAGTGACGACAGAAACACCGTGCGCAGGGAAAACAAATGCATATCCATGGCAGGCGCCTATCCCAGTAAGAACAAACCAGCGCCCCTCCCATGATGGGAGCTGTCCAGTGTCATCCACCTGCCCCCAGGCACCAGGCTGATTACTCTGGGGAATGGAGCCTATCAGGCAGAGTGTTGGTCTCTGCTGCTGGCAGATGGGCACACAGTGCTGGTGGTACCTAGCTTGGCCTTGGTGAGTGGAAGTCCATGTTGCTGAGCCCATGCACAACCTCCATCCCTGCCACCACAGCCACTTTGCTCAGGAGCTCACTGGGTGATGAGAGGGGTGGCTGGGAAAAGCCTAACTGGTGTCCATAGAGCAGGTCATCCTGTCCACCTGATTACTGAAGTCCTCCTCTGCTGAGGTCACCCTTTGGTGAGCATCCACGTGGGACACAGATATCTTGATGTCATTTGCCTGTTCAGAGAGGGCTGTCTATACATCTCTTCCATACATTTCTTGGTCACCAATTTTCCAATCATGTTCCTTTCAAGCACCTGACCATCCACCTAAATCAATGGCAACAGCCATGAATCAAATATCGTCACACATCTGCTCCTTCTAAGTGGAGCACAGACAGGTGCATGCCGGAAGTTCTACCCACGGGGAAGACTCCTGTTCACCACTGTCCTTGAGGGATGTGCCCCAGGGGCTATAGGACCGCAGCTGTCCACTTTCCGGTAGTGTCTGCATACTGAGCAGAACCATTTGTAAGTCTGGCCTAAGTTTTCTCTTCCTCTGTCAACTAATGAGAGGGAACTCCCCACGCAGCCACAGGTACAGATGGGGAGGGAGAAGGCAGAGGAGCAGCAGTGGGGTGGCCCAACAGGCTTTGGGCCACTACTTCACGTAACTTACTTGTGCCTTCAGGACCTGCGTGGGCCCGATCACCTATCCCCCGCTTCCACTGGCTGATGCAGCACTGCTGTGCACACACGACTTTATGGCTACATGGGTCAGATAGTCCCCAGATCATGATGAGCAGTTCAAGTCACGTGGTAACCTGGTGGCCCTTGTCTAGTTTAGTTTCTTTTTCTTTCTTTCTTTCTTTCTTTCTTTCTTTCTTTCTTTCTTTCTTTCTTTCTTTCTTTCTTTCTTTCTTTCTTTCTTCCTTCCTTCCTTCCTTCCTTCCTTCCTTCCTTCCTTCCTTCCTT